>NC_081861.1:28499004-28807842 GCF_963259705.1 Myotis daubentonii | reverse complement strand
TGAGGCAACTATCACAACATTTGGCAATTTAATGTGTTCTAATGTAACCAATTATTTATAAATAAGATTCCTGCCCTCATTCAACAAGCATTGACTGACAAACTACTGAATTTCAGGCACTAAGCCTAATGCTGGAGACACAAGAATAAATGAGACAACAGCACTGAACTAAAGCAACATACAGTCTAGTAAGGGAGGTCGAGGGTTAGAAAAAAACCTGTCTTCTCTTCCACCACTGACTGCACCTGTTCTCTCAAAGGTCATCAGTGTCTGCCTGCTGGCCAAGTCCAGTGAACTCTTTTCAAGAATCAGACTTCTTGCCCTAGCTGGTTTGGCTCAGTGGATAGAGCATCAGCCTGCAGACTGAAGGGTCCCAGGTTCGATTCTGGTCAAGGGCACAAGCCCGGGTTGTGGGCTCAATCCCCAGTAGGGGGCATGCAGGAGGCAGCCTAGCAATGATTCTCTCGCATCATTGATGTTTCTATCTCTCCCTCTCCTTTCCTCTCTGAAATCAATACACACACACACACACACACACACACACACACACACACACACACTGAGTGGCCAGATTATTATTATTGGCCAGATTATTATGACCACCCCATCAGTACTTCATTGGGCCACCTTTTGCCTTCAACACTGTGGCAATTCTTCTTGGCATTGACTCCACGAGATGTTGGAAGGTGATGCAAGGAATCTGACACCATGCCTGATGAATAGCACTGTCCAGTTCTGTGAGATTTGATGGTTGTAGAACCAGCTGCCTGATGGCTCTTTTAACTTTGTCCCACAAATGCTCAGTTGGATTGAGATCTGGTGATTGTGGGGGCCACCTAAGCAAGGTAAAGTCTCCCTCATGTTCTTGAAACCACTCCTGCACAATACGAGCGCCATGGCATGGCACACTGTCTTGTTGGAAGAAGCCATCTCCATTGGAATACACCATCAACATGATAGGATGAACTTGATCAGCAACGATACTTAGGTATGTTGTGCTATTCAGATGTTTATAATAATCTGGCCCTCTAGCAACTTCAGTGCAAAATTATAGCTAATTTGCCTACAAACATCAGGTGGTCATAATAATCTGGCCACTCAGTATGTGTGTGTGTGTGTGTGTGTGTGTGTGTATAAATTTTTTTATAAAGAATCAGACTTCTTGGCAATCTTATTCCTGTGACATTTGAGTTTAGACCTGATTGAATTTAAGAGCCAAATTCTGCAAATATTAAGGGGAAAGCTTTCCAGGCATGGAAAGGAGCAAGTGCAAATGCCCTGGTAGCAGCAGGCCTGGTATATTTAAAGTAAGCAAATAAGACTGGTGTAATTAAAGAGTAATGAGCACAAGGCAGAACAATCCTATATGATAAAAGGCTAATATGCAAAACGACCAAATGGCAGAACGACTGGTCGCTATAATGTGCACTGACCACCAGGGGGCAGATTCTCAATGCAGGAGCTGTCCCCTTGTGGTCAGTGTGCTCCCACAGGGAGGGCGCTGCTCAGCCAGAAGCCATGCTCACAGCTGGTGAGCGCAGCAGCAGTGGCGGGAGCGTCTCGCCTCCTCAGCAGTGCTAAGGATGTCAGACTGATGGCTTAGGCCTGCTCCCCTAAACCAGCAGTGGGACATCCCCCCAAGCACTCCTGGATTGTGGGAGGGCACAGGCTGGGCTGATGGACCCCACCCACACACACCAAGTGCATGAATTTCGTGCACTGGGCCTCTAGTAAAATATGATATTGGAGAAGAAACAGGAGCCAGACTCTGCAGGGGCTTGCAGGCCATGGGGAGGCCTCAGTCTTATATTCTTCATGAGATGGGGTGCCATTATAGGGTTTTGAATAGAGGAATGACAAGATCTGAACAATTTATCTTTTTTTAAAAAAATTATATATGTGTATATTATTGCTTTCAGAGAGGAAGGTAGAGGAAGAGATAGATAGGAGCCTCAGTGATGAGAGATCAAGGATCAAGCCTGCAACCTGGGAAAGTGCCCTGACAGGGAATCTAACTGGTGACCTCTTGGTTCTTGGGGCAATGCTCAATCGCTGAGCCACACCCAGCTGGGCTGAATTAAACGTTTTAAAAGGATCAGCAGCTTGGTTTCTGAGTGGAGAAGAGGCTATAGGGGACCAATGGTGGAAACAGGGGAACCAGCCAGGGGCCTCTTAAAGAAGCGCATGTAAGAAATGATGGTGGCTTAGACAAAGATAGACAAGGAGATGGGGGTGAGTGATGGTCAGATTCCAAATAGTTTAAGAAGGAAGAGTAGACAGAATTTGCTAATGGATTAGATGTGGCCTGGGAGAAGAAAAGAAATGTGAAAGATATGCTGAGAATTTTGGCCTGAGCAACTGAAAGGATAGAGTTTCCATTTACTGAGATGGGAAAGATTGTAAGAGGAACACATTTTGGGGAAAAGTCAGAAGTTTGTTGGGGGGCAGGTCAAGTTTGAGATATAAATTAAGCTCCTCAGTGAAGATATGGTGTGGGGTGTTGGGTATCCCAGTCTGAAGCCCAGGGGAGATATCAGGTTGGAGATGCACATGGCAGGCAGGCTGGACCCCAGCCTTTCAGCATCCTCTCCAGGCAGGCTCCATATTATTCAGCCAACATCATCAGCAACTTGGTGTAAGAACAAGCTTGCCTGTAGTCAGCTTGGCCTCCTCACCTTCCTCACACATCGCACTCACCCTGGCCTTTGTCTCAGGACTCACTTGGCCACAAAAGTAGGGGTTCTAGTGATGGCAAAAGCCACTTAACAAAGTGACAGGTGTAATGTAGAATCTGTTATCCTGATGAACCATGCTGCACTGAGGAAACACATTTTTTATGGAGTTACTTTTCTTAGAACATGTATTATTAACATCATAATGTGAAGAGTTGCATAAATTCAAAATGGCACCCTAGATGCCCCAGAAGTTTCTGGAGAAAACAATCTCAGTAAAATTCAACTGGAAGTCAACCTACTATAAGGCCATGCACACTGAAGCTCAACTCTTGGGCTATTATTTTGGAGGGAGAGGGTAAATTGTAAGCAAAGCAAGAAAATCATAGTGTTTCGTTTCTTACTCAAATCGATGAAAGTGAAATAAAACAGATACTAAAACCTGTCTGAAGACTCACTCATCTTTGTGTTGCACACAATTTGTCTACTAGGTAGCTCCTTACTAAAGTCATTCCCTGGCCAGGAGCTTGACAAGCACTAATTATCCTCATCAATTCCCAGACCTGAAAACAAGACTCACACAAGTTTAAAAGTAGTAAAATTTGAAAGCCTAGAAAACACAGTACACTCAAAAATATCCATAGAGCTTTAAAAACACAGACAGGTATCCAGACAGAATGTTTGGCTAAAAACAACAACAAACCCCTTTGAGTTTCCTTATCTACAAGTGGTAAGAGTAGCTACTCTCTACCACTCTCTCAGAGAGGATGTTCGATTGGGAGAGCTGAGGTTACGGTCATAGGTACAAAGCCTGACATCTACTAGTAATTTCTCCTTCCATCTGGGCATCAGAGGCCATTAGAGATCCTCACACAAAACTCTTCTGAGCCTGTGGAGGAAAGAGAGATGGCCAAGACACTCAGAAAATGACTCAACAGTGGCCCCTGGAAAGCTGCACCAGTGCCAGGCAAAGGAAAAGTACCAATTCCTCAGGTTACCATGGCAATAGCAAAAGTGATTAGATGATTTTCAGTGTCTGGCTGGTGCTCTTTGTGATTCACGGTCCACTGGCCCACCATAATTTTGGTCTTCTCTTTTTGTTAAGCTAGCATATGCATATATGTGGCTGATCCATCCGTTTGCATGCCTACCCACCTGCCTGCCTTTTCATTTACCAAAAGGAGAGCTAGAGAGTTGGTAAGTTCTGTAGAGCTGTCTTTTAGCACACTTCTACTTTTTACAGTTGGAGAAACCGAGGCCCAGAGAAAGGTGACTTAACCAAGGTCTCACCATGAATTTAATAAGAGTTGGAATGTGATTCTTGGTTGTTTTCAATTCTTGGTCTCTGTCCCTCTCTGGCTCAGCCTCTTGCTACTTTGTCTTTCTTTCTTTATTTCTGCTCCTCTCTGTGTGTTCATCTCCGTCTCTCTCATATACACAAGCTTTGGGAAATTAATCTTGGTTTGGTATGTGTCCTATTTTTTCATCATTTTTAAAAAATAAAATGATCGCATCCCTATCACATAAATAGTTAGTCAAACCCCATTACTTTACTGCACTGCCTCAACTCCAAGCTTTGGTCATGTTTTGGTAATACCTCCTTTGGCTAAAAAAGGTCAAACAGAGTATATTTATTATTCCACAGATGTTGCTTTCACCTGTGGGATTATTACAACTAGGAAATATCTCAAGGCTAGTTTCTTAAATTAATTTTTATGATACCTCGTCTACCCCCAAGTTGAACCTGACCTTAGAGTATTTGAAATAGTATTCGTATTTCCCCATGACAAATTGAGAATCCACTTTTAATTTGATCCATACTTTCCAATGTAATCTGTTGTAAAAGAAAGAATATTGCTTGCTTTCTCATTCCCAGTTTTTAAAAATAGCACTATAATCTGTTGCATATTATATACAAAATGGATTTCAACTTGAAAAGTCACAAAGAGAGAGAGAGAGAAAGAGAGAGAGAAAAAAAAACTCTCTAGAGGTTTTACAAATCCTGTAGAATGTGACTTGCCACTTTCTGTTTTCTTTGACTTTATGTGGGAAGGGAAATGAACATATCAGCTGTGATGGCTATTCTTCCCAGTTTGTTGTCTGTTTTAGATTATAAGCTCCCAGAAGACAGGACTCTTTTAATCCTCTGCTCAGTGCCTATTCAGTGCCTGATGTAAACAGGCAATGAATCTGTGCTTTTGGCTCAGATGCAGTTGCTGCCAGAAATAGAACTGTGTTGCAAAAAGAAAAGAAAATCAAGGCTGGCTCTACACAACAGGTCAGCTTAGAGTTATTCAGACCCAGTCTTCTTCTACATTTAAAGAGAAACTTTAGAATACTCCCTATAAAACCTTAATTTTGAAGCTGGATCTCACCATTCTACCTGCCTTTAAAAATGGAAAATAAATGTAATATGTATACATGTAAATCATACCAAGGCTGCAAAGAGATCTGAGGTAAAAAAAAAAATGAGTACCATATACCTGCTCCATCATTTTCTATAGCAACTTACAGAATAAATCCCTCAGTAGCTTTTAACCAAACAACCTCAACCTCCTGCAGAATCTTGTGGCACAAACTGTGTACTACAAGCATGCGCCCTATTCCATCACAACATTTATTCATCTCCCTAATTAGACTGTGAGTACCATAAAGGCAGGATCTCTCACTGATTCACATCTGTCTCCCCAGTGCCTGGCACAGTATCTGGCAGAGCAGTTGCTCAAGTACATACCCATTGAGCAGATCAATGCCTCTCAAAGCAGGGAGCTAAAATCACACTAAATGCAATGAAACAGCAATCATTGGCTTCCACCCATTTTACAAAAACATCTTTGTTTTAATAGCTCTCCTTTACTGGAGACATAATCAACATTTCTAGAACATATGGAATCACTAAAGGGAAGTTGTAGAAACCACGTAAGTTAGCACACGAAAAAGCACACCACGTGTTTTCAGTTCTCCTATCATGGCTTCCTTTGTTCGTTCATCTCCATCTTAGCATTGTTACTTTTAAATAACACTTTTCATAGACTTGAATTGATTATATCTAATCAAAGTAGTTTATTATCATTCTACAGATTAATTTTCTACAAAATAGCCTAAAGAAAAATTCACTGTATTTGGGCTAATAAAATGAAGACTAAATTATAAGCTTTTATTATCAAATTTCATGTATTACAACTATATTATATAGTTTGGACTATCTCTAAATGTTCATTTTATATCCCACTCTCAATCTTATGGTAATTTTTACCAACATAATAGTTAAGGTACATTCGTCAATAATGACAGGATTTGACCAAAATTAAAAGGAGGCAGGGAAATAGAGACAGTACTATTAGTAGCTACAGATGCCTAAATGATCACTGAAGGAGAACACCCATTGCTTAAGTTCTTTAATTGCATTTAAAAGCATAGAAGTACTCATTACCACTCAGCATAGAATGTATTTTTATTGGCACTCAAAAATATTACATTAATTACATATAACCTTCATTTGGGGTCAAAACTATTATCAATCAATTTGATCTTCTACTATAATTATGAGGCCTGTTTCCATATCATTTGATGCTTCCAAAAATCATTTACACCTATAAACAATAAGTTCATTGTCCCCACTGAGGTCATTGCAAGGTCACACATTTCTAATCTAGCACTCTGATTATTTCTTTCATAACAACTATCCAAATCTGAGCATGCTTTATTGATTTGCTTTGGATGATCTATAACCAACACTGGAATGTAAGCTCCCTGAGAGCAGAAACTTTACCTGTCTTATCCAATTGTCAAATCCCTAGCACTAAGAACAGTCCTGGGTAATGGCAGGTGCTTAATAAATACATCTGTAATGATTGAATGAATTACTCAATTAATAGTAAGTCTCTGATCACAGTACTGGAGAATACAAAGTTGGAGGTTCCCTCCTGGTTTCCCCAAATCTACTGAAGACCATCACCTGTTTCCTCCACTCTCAGTATGATTCAGTGCCAACTGACCTGTTATATTGAAGGGTAAAAGAAGGCGTGACGATTATTACTTATTTCCAAGATGGGAAATACCTCCTCCAAGAGAAGGGGAAATTAGAGATCTTGTGCTTGAGACTGTAGGACAGAAGGTTGAGAAAGAGGACCATCCCCTAATTATCTTGCTTTCATTTTGCACTCAGATTAGAAATGCAGTGCTTGATATTCACATTAAACTACATTGTTCATGTGCACTGAATTTAAAATCAACCTCAAAAGTATTATTTTATTTATAAATAGTTTACTAAATATTTATACTAAAGGAGACACTGAAGGTGCTTACTAGTATATAGAAAGGAATAAATGAAGCTTCTGGAAGTTTCCTCGTGGATGGCTTTACATGAGATTTTATGATCACTCAGTATTAAATCACATGACTCTTTAATGACATAACATTGCATAGTTTTCAGAGAAAATTCCTCAGAAAGCTCCCAATATCCATCCCATCTCATTTTATTTTCTCATAAAAATATCAGCATTTATGACTAATTTTGAGGCTCTGTCACTTTATTGCACCCCTTATGAATTTCCGAAAACCCTCAGTGTTTCCTAAATAACTAGAAATTAATTCTCATTAATTAGTCAAGAAAGATTATTTAAGCAAGAGTATCACAGTGACCACTTTCCCCTGTTTAGATTCAGAGGTAGGCTATTGACTAAAAGGTATATGTGAGTCAGAAAATGGCTCTTGCCTAAAGCATCACATAATGTTCATTTCTTCCCTGTAGCTTTTGTTTCCTCTCATGCAAACAAGGTGTAATGGGCTTACGCTCTGTATTTTATCTCATGCATCATCCATGACATTGTCAAATCAATTTATATGAAAAAATGGGAGAAAGCGTACTCTCAGGCTCCTTATGTGCATTTACATTTTAATATAGGAATAATCAGTAAAGGCCATTGAAAGGCTCATTTATGCCAGTTTACGATAACTCTGACATTCCAGGGTGCACAGGAGCAGCCTTCTTTTAGGGCTCCTGACAAATGAATAAGAGCTCCCAGAGAAGAGAAGGTAAACTGTACCCTGTGGCGAGCAGAAATCAAGTCTGAAATTGTAGAAGCCGTGAGAAGAAATACCAATGTGCCAACAAATGCCATTTACACATGGTTTCTAGCACACTCATGGCCAAAATTATGAAAGCTGAAAAGTTTTCAAAACACGTATGGCCTTGATGAAGCTCCTTTATAATTCCAGTGTCTGTCTGACAAGGCGATGCTGAGCTGTCTGGAAAATCGATGGAGCAAATTGGACAGTAAGCCAATGAAATTGAAGGGACAAGAAGCCCTATGGTGCCACAGTGACAGTCATTTTTTTCCGAGGTGTAATTTTAGGATTTCAAAGCAGAGCCATTTGCCAAATAGGAAATATTTCAACTCTGGAAGGGGAACTGAAATAATCTAGTAATTTCTATCTTTGAAATAGTACTCTCCATTTTACATGCACATAAGATTTCCTGTGATATATAGTTGTACTACAAATACCATGGACAAGACAATGAGACCAAACTAATGGAAAACATTGTAGACAAAAACCATCTAGAATAGCGAAATAGAGAGATAAAACAGAGGCAACAAATATACCTGGAAAAGGATTCAAAGTACTGAGAAACTAAAATAACAGACATTTAAATATTTTGATGGAAAATAGTCTATAGCTGTAATTAAGAGTGAGCTTTAAAGAGATGATATATACATTTAACTGTGGCTTTCCAGTCTATAGGCACAATCCTCCCTTTCTCCATTTATTTCAATGGAATCTTGCATTTTGGGCTCTATTTTCAATCCAGACACTCCTCTGTGTGACCTTGTACTATCTATCATCTGGCCCTAAACCCTTCAAAACAAAATGCACTTTATCTATTCCTAAAAGATTTGGTCCACCTTCATTGATAAAGTTCCTTGAGAACAATGAATCACAAGTACTGTGAACAGAAGTAGTAGCAAGAAATAAATACAAAAGCAGCAAACAAACAAGCAAGCAAAAACATACCAACTAGCATAGGTAATTACAAATCAAGGCACTGAACAAGATGCAGTTGACCTGGGTTCTTGCCTCAAGTCTGCCACTAACTACTTGTGTTTATTGGTCTTTGTGGGTATCTGTCTCTTCACCTGCACAATATCATAGCCTTTTAAATTAGATCCATACAGGAACACCCTGGGCTGTCTCCCTCAACTCTTTCCCACTCGTTGTCTAAGTCAAAATTCTGTGACTGTACATCAGACATGCACTTTCCAGAATTTCCAAACTCTCTTGGGTTCTCTCCTCCTTCAGATTTCCTTAACACAGAATCATGTCCAGGTTATCTCTGGATTTGTAAAAGTTTGCATTCTTAAAATCTAGGCATGTGGCTGACTCTTTTTCTTAGGACATGGTAAAGTATCTGACTAATAAGTGGAATAGTGGAAACAAAGAAGGGAGTCACCAGAGGTACTTTGAATGTTGGTAAATTTCTATCTGTTCCACTTTATCCAAGCCCACCCTTCCTGCTTCCCCATCTTCTTCCACAAATCCTAGTGCAGCAGATGTAGGAAGGGGTGAGGAAGTTAGGGAAGGCAAGCTTTCTGACTCCTACTTTAGGTCCTAACTGGGCTTTGGTTAGGTGCTGCGGAAGACTGTCATTTTGAAGCCAACTTATAATAACGTCCTTTGTTTTAGTGGTATTTGGTTATTTTTGAAGATTTCCTGCAGGCAAGCTGAAAAGACAGTGAGCTTTCAGATGTTCATATATAAGAAGCTGACAATTGCATCTGTGGTGTTAAATTGTTGCCCTAGCTGGTGGAGGTTAGAACAAGAAGCAATGTTTTAACTTCTTGTGACATTTACAAGAATTGGAAAACTGGCTTTTGCCGGAAAACTTATGCTTAATCTGAGCAGCTCTGAATCACTGGAAAATGTTCCTACATCGCCACTTTATAAAATTAAACAGAACGCTGGAAAGAAATCTTGGCCCACAACTCTGAAAACAACAAATTGTACCACATTAGAGCTAGAAAGAACCTTAGGGAGCCTCTACTTGGAACTCTGGTTTTAGAGATGAAGAAACTAGAGATAAAGAAACAGTCTGAGAGAGAGGAAGTGGCACATCTCAGCTCCTACAGCTTATTCATAGCAGTAGTGTCTGGGACCAGGTCTTCTGACTCCCAGCCCAGGGCTCTTCCCTCTCCAGAAGTAGACAAAACTAAATACCACCACAATTGCTAACTTTTTATGCTTTGGTTTTTTCTTAACAGGTAGTTTGCCTTGAGTAGCAAAAATGCTTTGAATAATCAACTAAAATATCCCTAAGAAATAAGTAGGCCCATTTACATTCTATCACAGGGAAGAAGATGAACTTGACAAATTCTAATGGTGACAAGGACAAGAAAAGTGTGGAACAGAAGTCTAATAAGGAGGGTGTGTTGGGTTATATATACTTCAGGACTAGCTAATGAAAGGTGATCCTAATTAAAGCATGACCAGAAGTAGCAAAATGGGAATTGCTATCAAGTCCAAGAATGTATAAAAAGAGGAAACCAAAGGGCCTAGACAAATTGTTAGTAAAGTCTGTACCAAACCCAAAAAGAAATCCAAAAAGCAAAATCTACCTCATCACTCCCCACCCTCTCAGGTTAGCTTGTTCATTTACTTGTATACTTGTTTATGTTCCATTTCCCTACAACGTGCGCATGTGCACATGCGCGCACACACACACCCTTTAGAAAACAGAAGAACCAGGACCTTGTCTGTCTTATTGTCCCCAGTGTAGAACAGTGCCTGAAAAGTTGTAACTGCTCAGTGGACACATAGTAAATAAATTTGAGAAAGGTAAAACAAGTTAGACTATGGTTAATACAAATCATGAGAATAAAGACATCCAAGATTATAAATTCAAGGATGTTTTTATTATTCTTATTTCCTGTCAGAATAAGAGAAGTATATCAATGTCTCAGCTCATTTAGGACAAAGGAAATAAGAACACTGATCAGTGTGTGCACCATTATTATGAGAGCTTTAGTTCCTTGAAGATCCTCAAGGGGGTGCTGGAATACTGGAAGAGGGTGTGCCATCTACATATCCATAGCAAGAGCTCTGGGGCATCAGGGTATGTTTTCAGGATTACAAATGCAACGAGGGATCTTTACAACCTGAGAGTGACCATGAAAGATACTTTGAAATTGACAATTGGGTCTAAGAACACTTGGATTTAGGAGTTGCAATCAAAGAGCCATGCTAAATTTCTAAAGAGGAGGCTGGGGTGCACCAATGAAGGCTAGAAATTCACCCTGATTTACTAACTAGGCCATTGCACTTTGTAGGGTAAGATGGCCTCAGAATACTTCATAGGGAAGGGACTCAACTGGAAGGGATTTACTTAATTTTTGGAAGGTGGGAAGTGGCATCACCCATCTTCAAAAAGAATATTGTTCCCTGTGCTAAAGCTGTAAGCTAGGTCTATAGTTTCCACACGAATAGCTTATTCACAAAGAATTCTCCTAACAATACTATACACATTAACCAAAATTTGCTTATCCCTTTGCTCTAATTAAGCTTCAGGGTTAGACAATCATTCTTAGTCTGGTGGGAAACACTGAGAGCCAGCTAGAAATGTACAGTACCAAAGTAATTCAATGTTTACTAAATTTAAAGGAAGCAATCAATTTCTAATTCGAATTTATGCACATTCTTTTCCCACTTTAACACTGTCTCATTTCCTCTACGTTCTTCTTTGGTCATTAAGATTGTCATCAAGGTTATAGTTACTGAACAATTTGTCACATGCTGCAGGTATTTCTAGACCAAATTCAATTATCAACATACCTATATATAACTAAAGAAAAATATATAAGACACTTATAGACAAAGACATTGTATGTTCTTCATTTACAGCCCACTGCACCAGAGAGAGGGGTTCCTAGTAGGCATTCAGTAAGTATTTGCAGAATGAATGAAAGAAAAAATATCTATCTACCCTCTGAATTATTTTCACACATTCAAACTCTCAGGCATAGCTCTCCCAGTATGTGTGTACGTGTCTATGCATGCATGTGCTCTCAAAATTCCCACATGCTCATCCTTCAGGTTGAATATATCCTTCCTCTTGGCAGGTGTATCTGTATTACAAAACACTGAAGAAGGATTAACCACACAAATTGTCCCAGGAAAGTTAATTTTAATTAACATTTTCCTGAAACTCGCCAGCCTTCCAGCACCTAAAAACTGAACTCAATTTTCATTAGGAAAGCTGTTTCCTCCTTCTTAGAAAACACACACCTTTTAAAGTTTCAAGTGCCAATTTATGTCTCCAGCTCATAATAACATAAATTCACAGTGTACTTGTGATGCTTTCCCTGGAAAGCTCATTTGAAATCACTTGCTTAATTGAAACTACTTTTACTTCTGCTCGGACTAATGCCCAGCACTTCTTTGTTTTCAACTCTGAGCACTACTTGAAGCTACATTCCCCCATCTGCATTCCTGACACAGGATGACAAAAACCAGACTACAATTCAGTCTCCTCAGATATCCTGCCCTGGAGATGCTCAGCAGGCAATTGGAAATTGGAGTTAGCCTGGAGCTCCGGAATGAGTTAAGAATTGAAGAGGTCAATTTGGGAATCACTCGTGTAGAGGTGAAAGGTGAAGCTATGTGAGGAGATGAAATTACCCAGAATGAGAACATAGCAAGAGAAGAGAAGCAGATCAATGACAGAACCTTGGGAATTGCTCCATTTAAACAGTGAGGGGGAGGGAGAGGCTGTGTGTGTATGTGTGTGTGTGTGTGTGTGTGTGTAAAAGAGACTCCGACAAAATAAACTTAAGTGTCGAGTAGAAGACAGGTGAACCAAGATAAATTATTAATGCTTTCAAGTAAGAGAAAAAGTGAAGAAGTGCAAGAACCTCCAAAAGGTTCAAGAAGATTGAAGCCAGCGAAGAAGCCATTAGATTTTAAAACATAGTGGTCAGACATGACTTTTGGGAAAACAGCCTTCCCAATGTCATTCTTATGGACTCATAGAGTGTCCATATGCTTATGTGTATAGGTATATATGCATGTACTCCAACGCACCATAAGATTAAATACTATATGATCCCAAAACAACCAGTTATAATTCAAATGTATTTACTATAATTGTTCCCAATGGTTTGAAAGGTTAAAAAAAAACCATAAGTGTGGCATCATTAATTTGGTGGTTGTTACTGATATTCAAATTACTGATAATCAAACTCATCTCAAAAATGAGGGGATTAGACAGGATGATCTTAAACGTTTCTAGCCTTGACTTTCTATGACTCTCATATGAAAGTTTAATTTTAAAGATATAGAATACAAAGTAGAACGTAAATGCAGCAGCAGAACTGGTTGGTATGTCAGCATCCTTTTATTCCTTAGATTTATAGAGGCCTACAGTTAAAATATTATAAAAACTAGATTTTGACTGTTCAAGATATTGACTGATAACTTAACCAGAAGTTTGGAAACTCCATCACAAAATTATACACTGAAAATTCAGCTAAATAATTTGCTTATAACTAACTGCAGACCTTATGGTACCGCAGGTTATAGAAAAAAAGAGAGTGACAAAAACTCTGGCAATTATTTTTTTGCTATCTACAGAAAAAAAACCACAAGGCTCTCTTTAAAACAATTAGTATCACTGTTAATTTTGCATGTATGCAGCAACAACAAGGCATTTGGGATGGCTTCCATTGATTGTTCCCTTCTCTCTTTGGATTACAAAATCCATTCAGACAACTAAATTACAGCAAGTATTTATGCAAATTTTAATTATGAGCAGAGATCATCATAATCCTGTATATTTATAAATTTGCATGACCAATGGGGATTACCAAATGAGTTGTTACTCTATTATTTTACTAGTGGTTGAAAATGTGCTAGCCTTGGAGAGTTTTCATACACCATTCAGTCCACCAGAATTAAAAATGGCCCCATCGACATTTACCAAAGCCATTTCTTTTCCATTGCATTGGTACTTCTCTCTTCCTTTCTCACAAACAAAGACCAGGTATAAATTGCTCTGATAATAACATCTGGTCAAATCAATCAGCATGATAATAAAAATAGAGTATGTCAAGATTTTCTCTGTTATATAGTAAAACAGTTGTAGAGAGATGGTTGTATCATGCAGCAAATTTTAAAGCAAAAATAAAACTAAATTCTTAACATGTCCCCCATATAAGCAATTTTTGAGATAACAGTCTCTATGTTATTGACCATTATCTTAATGATCATCCATTCTGTTTTATTTTACAAATGAGGAAATCAAGGCTCACAGCAGAGATGAGACTTAAGCAAAATCACCCTATTAGTTACTAGCAGAACACAGTACTCTTGCCACCATGATACATCCAATCTATGATCTTTAAACATATTCCCATACTAATATTGTGTTAGTAAGTGTCTGTGTGTCTATATCATTTGCCTCAATGAATTATAGTCTGAATATAGATTTAAACACTGAATTTACTAATCTCAGTTATGAAATAAACCAGCTGATGCCCTTGTGGGAATACGGAAGCCCAGCTACTGAAAGCTAAATTGGACATCTAATAAATGGTCCATTTATTCTATTTGAATGAGACTCTGCCCTAGTGGAGGAATCCCAAGGCTCCAACCTTTGCTCTTGCTTACACTTATTGGGCCAGGGAGCATAGGATGAAATGTAGGTGGGTAGGAAGAGAAAGTAGAGACCCTGGTAAATATTTCTGGAGCCAATAAGCCTACAATAGGCCAAATAGAGTACTGGTGAACATCATGATCTTAGAAAACAATGTACCAAGCAACTACAGCACACATTGACAAAATGGCTTATGATTCTCACAGCCTCTTCAGCACTAGAGGTGATATGATTGTATAACTTGTGGCACACAGTTGTTGTCTACAAAGGCACTAACGTGGAGCATTCTCAATACCTCACCACTCTCACAGTTAGGAACTTTCCTGTGTTTAATTAGATCTGCTCTGCTGCAGAGCTTATGTCGTAAAGGTCTCTGGACTACGGGATTACTCTACCTGCAAGTCTGCATACAGGGTGGGGCAAAGTAGGTTTACAGATATGAGTATGCAAAATACTGTTATTCTTATATTATTATTTATTTTTTATTATTTTTTATATTTTATTGATTTCACAGAGGAAGAGAGGAGAGAGAGAGATAGAAACATCATTGATGAGAGAGAATCATTGATCGGTTGTTTCATGCATGCCCCCTACTGGGGATCCAGTCCGAAACCGGGGCATGTACCCTAATTAGGAATTGAATCATGGCCTCCTGGTTCAAAGGTTGATGCTATGAACAGTCAGACAGGTATATCTATTTATTAATTATTGTATTATTTTCCATATGAACAACTGTAAACCTACTTTTGCCTAACCCTGACCCTGTACTTACATACTTTAAAAGCCCTGATATTTTCAAATAATTGATTTTCCTTCAATAAAAATCTAACCTAGTTAGTCCCTAAATCACCATCCAGCCTAGCAACAGGCAGGCGTGCCTGAGCACTGTGAAAAAGATAATGTTGGTGGGTGGTGGGGCCTTCACAGAACACTCCACAGCGTCATCCTATTTCAACGAAAAGAAAAAAAAGTGCTAATGACCTACTGCCCAACTGTCTGGAGTGCTGGCCCTAAACATTCATCCACTCTGAACTAGTTCTACATGCCTAAGACTACATACATGACTGGGTAGTTTCAGCTGTTTTAAGCTAAAAGAAATAGTCCTGAAAAGAATTTGTCTCAAGCTCATAACCTACTTATTATATTGAAATTGAACTGATAAGCAACTGCAAAATCTATTTACTCTAGCTTACTTGGGTTCAGTTAAACTAAAAATGCATTGTCACTTACCTCATTGCATCTAGAATCTGAAAAATCCTCCACCTGTTAAAGGAACAGTGAAACCAGGTACTAGCAAGAGCTTGGTAAGAAATAAGTTAAAATAGTAAGTTTTCCAGTTTGCTTTGATAGCATGTTTTTTTCAGCTTTCAAACCCACAAGGAACCAGTTCATGGATGGCTCCTTCACCTTGGTCCTCATTTAGCTCTTCTCAAATAGTGGGGGGATTATGAATCAGAGTGCTAAAATGGTGAGCCCTAAGAGTCAGACCGATGGAACTTTATGGACCTAGAATGACAGATCTACCACTCAATCATGCTAATTCCATTCCCTTTCACAAAAGCGATGGCCATCTAAGCAAAACACAGAAGTCAATAAACCAAAAACCAAACCAAATGCTATGGTATCACTAACGTGGAAATGCATGATTGAAAGGACCCTGTAGGAATTAGCAGTAATTTTTCATATAATCAGGAATATATAAAACACAAATAACAAAGGAAAAGAATAAAAAGAATGATTAAACTTTGCTGATGTTCTCCAAAAAAAAGATGAAATTCTAAGCACACAGTAAGTGATCCATAAAGCATTACTCTAACCCTTTCTACCCAAACACAAGACATCCATCAAAGTAAGCAATGTTTCTCCATAAAAAAAACAAAAACTCAGCTGTTTTAATAATATGTCTTAATAGTCACAAAACACTAATTCTACTATGTGAATTTCTGATATTAGCAGGGATTTTGAAGTTGTGCATGGGTCAATTGCTAGTTTGAGGGTTCAAATGGGCTCAGTTAGCTTTTGTATTATATTTAGCAAGGGATAATATAATATGATAACACTTTTGTACCCAAAACGAGTTCCATGGCCTATACATTTTCTTGAGAGAATAGTTTCTGTGTATTAAATTTGTCTAGAGGCTTTAGAAGTGAGGTAAGAGAGACTTTTAATAGCATTACTAGCAGCAGAGCCTTGCATCGTCATTTGAGAAGCAATAGAAGACTTTTATTATCAGTTCCCACTGTGGCTAAGCCTTATTTTTCCTGGTTCTGTGAGTTGGTAAGAAGGCCACAGAAGCAAGCATTATGAAAAACTAAAGTGATGGTGACCGCTGACGCCAGATAATCCCCCTATTAGCTGACTTATCATCCAGGACCTTATGTGCTCTTCTTGTATTCCAACCAGGAGAAAGAAGTAATCAAAAGTTTGTGGTGTTTTTTTTTTAATCTACCCCATGACTTAGTTTCCCTACACAGTGAAGAGAGGCTAATACCCCTTCCACTACACTCAGCTTCAGGAACAACAACAAAATAACACAATTTGGAGGAAAAAAATGCAAAACAAAAATAAAAAAAGATGAAGCTCTATGTTGATTCTTAGTAGTATAAAATTCCAAAGTCACACACATAGCACTTTCTAAAACCTGTAATTTTAATTATGCTGCACTAACAGAAATCTTCACATAATATAAATATGTGCAGAATTGATTTACACGGGGACCAGACAAAATTTAATGTTAATCAGGAGGAACTATTATATCTTGAGATTATTTTTTAATTTATATGTACACTTCTCAGCTATCTATTAAAGTTTGTTCAGTGATAGCACTGAGACTTTTAGAAGTTCATCGCCTTACCTGGGAGTCCAGGTTGTCCAGGCAGAGTATTCAGTGGTGATACAGGAAGATGTTACAGGTGAATCAATCGAAAGGGCAGGCAAGCATCGGAAGTGAATCAAAGACCATGGATGAAAAGTAAAAAAGGAGAGACATACTGATTAGAATAAATGAATTAACTTTATGAACTCATTTTATACACACACACACACACACACACACACACACACACACACACTTTAGGAAGGATCTTAAATGGATTCTTTTAAAAAGACCCTTTAATAAAAAGAAATGACAGTTATGTAATTTGACAGGGTGCTAAATAGCACTACAATGGCAATCATATTTAAATGTATGAATGTATCAAATTAACACATTGTACACCTTAAATTTACACAGTTATACATCATATATATTCAACAAAAATCACCCCACAAAAATATTGATTATTTATTATGCAGCAGGCATTATTAGAGATATTGAGGGTGTAGCGGTAAATAGAACAGACACAAATCCCTGCCTTCACAGAGTTTACAATCTTATGGAAGCTTTTTTAGGCCATCTGATTGGAAAAGAGTTCCACAGAAATATACTATATGTTATTAATGCTCAGAAAGATTTTTTCCCCATTTTATTATGTCTCTATTTATATATGGAGTACATATCCAATGGCATAAGATTCAACATTTGTGCCCTAGCTGGTTTGGCTCAATGGATAGAGCATCAGCCTGCAGACTGAAGGGTCCCAGGTTTGATTCCAGCCAAGGGCACATGCCTGGATTGCGGGCTTGATCCCCACGAGGGGGCGTGCAGAAGGCAGCCAATCAATGATTCTCTCTCATCATTGATGTTTCTCTCTCTCCCTCTCCCTTCCTCTCTAAAATCAATAAAAAAAGATTCAACATTTGTATTACAAATAATTCTTTTTCTAATTGAAATGGACATTATTTCTATTCATGATTTTTCCTTGTGGACACCCCTGATCCCCATGGCTATAAGTCGGATTTCTTTTTAACTGGACCATTTGTTGCCCATAGGACTCCACGTACGTGCACCTTAAAACTCTGTAAGAACGAGAAGTCCCTCAATGGCAGCTTTGTAATACTGCAGTCCCACATCCCGGCAGAATATTTCTCATAGTAGTGCTCTGTAACTGTTATCCCAGTGACACTCTGAGATTGCATTCATCACCCGTCAGCAAGCCATATACTGGGGAAGCAACAGCAATTGGTGGACAAAAGGAGCTGGTGCTCAAGCTCATTATACAGACACTGTCTGAAGAAGAAACAGTTAAGTGTAACCTTCCTGTGGGCCCAACTTTCAGATGACAAATATCCCTCAATTGACAGCTCCTGCATAATGTCAAATTAGCATGGAAAGGACAAGGTGTAAATGAAGAGAACACATATACATCATTGAAAAAATGGGCATTGGGGGAGACTTGGGGGCCCCAACATGAGGAGTCATGCAAACCAGAAACCTCAAACAATGACACCTATCCCTGGCATTTACGTTCTCAGTGCAGGTTAGAGCTTCAGAAAGACAAATGAAGCTACCTATTCACTTTTATGTTAAAGGTCCAAATCAAGATCTAGGGAAAACAGAATGATGTAAAAATCTGAGAGTCCTTGCCTAAAAAATCAGAATCCATGGTTTCTATTCATGGTTTTACCAATGACTCATTTGATCTCGGGCAAATTTCCTTCTCCATTCTCTCAGGGAGCCATATGAAATGAGGGATTTCTAAAAATCCTCCAGTTCCAGTATTTTGTAATTCTCTAATAGCTTTAACTTTTATTTTGGTGGCAAGTTAGTGAAAAGTACAGCCATCTCTAGTCATTTTCTCAGTAAAACATGCCATTATAAGTTCAGAGAGCTCAGAGCCCAACATTCTGAGCTTATGAGTAAATAAGAACATGGCCAAAACAATAATCACCAAGTTGAAATGTAGCCAATCATCATTCTGTCCAGGGCAACAGCTTTGTTTATTTGAAATATAGAGTGGCTGGTTCTTTAGTATGGAAAAGATACACAAGGAAAGTTAACTGAGAATACTGTAACAAGAAAAATCTAATCGATCAACAATTGTTGCCCCGCCCCCATTTTTCTTTCTGCTCATGCAGCTTCTTCATCTTCCAGGAGTCTGCCATGTTGGTGATTGCTATCAATCAGCAGAGACTTCCATAGCTACACACTCCCAGATAAAGGTTACATACCTTCTCAGATTTTGCAAAGGGTGGTTAAAAACACAACAAAACAACAACAAAAAAACACCCACAAACACTGTTTTGATCTGATCGCAAATCTTTGGTAGATGATAATACATCTGTGGGAGTCAATTACCTATAGTGTTCCAGAGTTGCCAAGCAATTGGCTCATTCATCTTCTCGGGTTTCTGACACTAGGTTGGTTTGATCACCCTCTACCCAACTCCCACACTCTGAGTTACCCTTGATTGCCCACCCTCTCCCCACTTAGGATGCTTTCCACCCTCGTCATTGTCTGACTTACTATACTGCTGCTTAATTACCTGCACCACCTTTTGAATCTCAGGTCATATCCTCTTTTGGTCTCTGAAGGCAAATACAGGATATCTTATTGAAAAATCTTACTCTGCGTGTTAAATCTGCTCCCCTAAATGGTAAGGGGTTTCATGCCTACAAAGTCCTGGGCAAAAGATTGTTGCTTAAATTGGAGGGGGGGAGGGCGGGAAGGTAGAAAGGCCAGACTAAAAGACTAGATAGATGATTCTTAAGCCCCAGGAAAAATTGCTACTTGCAAAGTGTTAAAATGCTTGGCCTCTGCTTTTTGCTCACATGCAAGCCTGAGAGGTGGTATGGGTCCATGGAATAAGCCCGGAAGTCACACAGATTGGGTTCTAGTCCAGGCTCTTTAACTTACTGTGTGGCACTGCTCAGGCCCCATAACCTCTCAACCTTGATTTCCTCAGCTACAAATTGGGAACAAGTATAGGACCTATGCCAGTAATGATATTCAACATATTTAACAACCAATATGGCATGGGCACCGACCAGTGAGAACAGAAGCCTGCTCAATCAGAAGAGAAACCAAATGTAAACAACCTATCTAGACATGCCAATATGTGCTTCACAAGGTGGTTGTGAGGGTTTGATAAGATCATGCACAGAAAACCTGTAGCCGACTACCAGGTCCAAGGTCAGGCTCAATAACTTTGATGCATAATTATTTTGTTTAATCCTCACTTGAGGGCATGTTTTCATTAGAGAGAGAGAGAGAGAGAGAGAGAGAGAGAGAGAGAGAGAGAGAAAGAAACAGGAGAGAGAGAGAGATTGGTTGCCTCCCGTGCAAGCCCTGACTGGGGATCGAACCTTCAAATTAGGTATGTGCCCTGACTGGAATTGAACCTGCAAACTTGGAGCACAGGACGATGCTCCAACCAACTGAGCTATCTGGCCAGGACATAACCATAATTATTTCTATCTAGGGAAGAAGATGAGTAAAAGAATTGTCCATAAGTATAGTGAATCTATTGCAGGCCTAGGTCAGGGCTCACAAACCCCTGTTGCTGAGCCATTGTCCTACTCTGGGAACAGAGCCAGCTTTGTAAAGCCAGTAGTCAGAGATACTTACATAGAAAAGTTCACGCTGAAAATATCCACATTTATTGATATGGGGAGGGGTGTCTCTCAACATCTATGTTCTACTACTTGGTCTGCTTTCTTCCTTGTATTATGCTAAGCCTGCCAGAAATGATGCATACTCTGAGACAGGGAGCTTCTCATGGTCTGCCTGAGAAACTGAAATTCACAACATCCTTTCCAACTTTTATTCTATGAGTATTCATTTTAATACCCATTGATACAACTGTGAGGTCTCCTAAGTTCGTCTTGACTGCTCCTCTCAAAGTTCCCCCTTTCCTTAAGATACTAAATCTGGCTTCCAGACCCATTCTCCTAGCCTACTTTCCCTGCCAGGTGACAAGAATTTTCCATTCTATCTTGTCTTTGGGCAAAAGCTGAGACTACAGAGTCCCACAGAAATGACCCTCTAATGGTTAAATATCCAGTCCTATGGCATTTAGAGGCGACATATTTGACTATGGATTTGCTTCCACATCTCTCCATCTACACCATCTAAATACAATATATACAGTATATAATATATAACAAGGCTATTTTAGCTATATCAAAACCATTTGGCTAATAGTTAGCTACTGGTTTCTTGTTCCCTAGAATTACTGTGTTTGGGGAAAGACAAATGCAACACAAGGTAAGAGAAAGGGGCCTGGACTACAAGTCAAAAGACTGAGGTCCTCCTGCCAACTCTGCTGTGTGACATTGGGCAGGCCTATTCTCCAATGGGGAAGATGGCACTCAATTTCCCTAGCCACACGGTCAGGGTGTTGGACCTTTGCTTTCCCAAAGGTGCCTGTTCATTTAACGTTCTAAGACTTTATAAGAATTTGACTCAGTCAGGAACATTTCCTATGAAATGTAGCATGGATCCTTACAAACTGAGGCCTAGAGAAATGCGTTTGCATTGCTGCTCTAAGAGATGTTGGGGCCAAAGGCAGAATAGGCAAGTTTGTCTTCAATGGCCCACTCTTCCAATTAGATATTTAGTCCCCACACTGGTTCCTCAGGGAACTGTACATGGGCACACCTGAGTCATTCTGGCCAGTGCCCAGAATGAAAAACAGGAGTCACAACTGATACTGAAAATTCTTTCTGCAGTCATCAACCACAGACTCTGAGTGGCTGGGAGATGCGTTCTTTTAGAGACAATTAATTAGTGTTGCGCAACCCTTTCCTGACCCTGAGACCCTAGGGGGGCAAGGATGTGGCACAGATCACTGAATGCCATCAGTGGCAGGACAACACACTATCTACCCTGTATCCACCACAGTCTGTTGAGGGGCAGCAGGCAGACAGGCATCTGAGCCTCCAGACACAACCATTCAAAACAACTCAGTGAACAATGGCTGCAAAAGACTTGGAAAACAACCATAAAAGACCCCAAGGATTTTAGATTCTTCCTTTCTAGTAGCTGTTAAATTGTAAACACATTTTCCTAAACTTCTCTCTCACATTTGATTTTCTACCTTAATGCACTTTTACTACATCCCATGGTAACAATGTGTGATTCTTACATTCTTTTTATTCTGAGAAATGATGCCTAATACCTGGGCCCTGTATTGCCAAAACACCAACCACATTTTGAAAATGAAGTGCATCTGCTGAGGAAAATGGCTAAACAGCCCTTTTCAAATAGTGTTTTCTTATCTGTTGGTGAGCCAGTCAATTCTCAGTTGCAGATATCTTCTCTAAGCTGTGTCTGTTATCTGCAATCATTACTGAACCCCCTCAGCTCACCCCTACCCTAGCCCACCAATTTTAGTAAAATTCTTCCATTTTGGCATCATAAGAGTGCCCTCTAGTGCTGATCTAATTAAGAATCTGGAGACACCAATCTACATTCCCATCAACAAGTGCACAAGGGTTCCCTTTTCCTTCACATCCTTGCCAAGACTTGTTGTTTGTGGATTTATTGATGGTAGCCATTCTGACAGATGTGAGGTGCTGTCTCATTGTGGTTTTAATTTGCATGTCTCTGATGATTAGTGACATTGAGTATCTTTTCGTGATGGAAGGAGACTTGACTTGAGGTGGTGAACACACAATACGGTGTAGAGGTGATGTGTTCTGGAACTGTGCAACTGAAACCTGTGTAATTTTGTTAACCAGTGTCACCCCAATCAATTCAATAAAAAGAGGAAAAAAGGATCTGAAGACAGGGTTTCTGTTTTCATGGGAAATGGATTTAGCTATAACTTGTCCTTGGCTATGTCAAGATACATTCTTTCTGAAAGCAGTGAAAGGAGTGTTTTGTGATTGAACAAGCAAAGCAAAAAAAAAGTCCATAAAAGAAAACCTGGCTTGTTCTTCTTCCTGAGAACCATTTCCACTCATGATGCAGGGGCGCTGTTTGAATTGTAAAATAAGACATACAGATGCAGGCCGACTTCATCAGTTGAAAGTTGACAGTGACTTTGAATTTTGAATGTGGTTTAGAGTTCCCCAGGTGCAAACATCTGTATTTGTATATTAGGTTTCAGCAATGTGTTTCCTCAATTTGATCATATAAATACTTTTGCTCTGAAGGAACAATAGACCATTAAGAATTCCTTAGAAATATCGGTATAATAGGGCTTGGTTTCTGTTTAAAAGGGCCTGAAGAAGTTTCACTTATCAGTGTGCGTGTATGTGTATGTGGTTTATTTTATCCCACTTTGTTTCCATATTTCAGACTTTGGGGTATGAAAGTTCTACAGCGAATGCTATTTCAGCACTGGTTCAAATCAGCAGAGGATTTTCTCTGTAAATTTTACATTGAGTTTCACAATGGACTGCTACTCTACTGAATCCCAAATATTTTATGCTGATTCCAAGGATGGTAAACTAACAAGTTAAGATATAATGGCTTCATTCACTTCTTCACATGTTTAAAACACAAAACATGAAAAAGTCTCTAATATGTAATGATTTGGCAAGTGCTAAAATAAGTATAGAGATTGTTGTCAGAAAATAGCCAAGTCACTAAGAGGATCAGACGTAGAGATACGTGGAATGGTCCATTCTGGATACATATCACTTGCTTTTGGTAAGAAGTTTCCATCTCTGCTGAAGTCAAAGTATTGCAGAAGCCACTGAATTGGGTCTGAGACTCCTCTCAAGTCAGCCCCAAATGAGTGAATTGACAGGTCTGTGAAGAGGCAATGTGCTAGAATGGAGGAGGCACAGGCTTTGGAGTAGACAGAACTGTTAGAGTCCCAGCTACTCTACTTTTCTTTGGTCACTTAAATTTTGAATCTGTGAGTCTCATTTTTGTCCATAAAACTGTGACCTCCCTGTGATATCCAATAATATCTAATAGAGGACACAAACTGGGTGTTTTATAAAACCTGCTGAATTCAATGTACTCAACAATTTCAATTAAAAAAATGAAAACTCCTCTTCATTGTCTGGATGTTCCCAGAGATGTAAGTGCCTGAGCAAGTAAATGAAGCATCTATATAATGGCTTCATTGTTAAAAATCTGTCTTAAAGACTTAAAGCCACTGCTGTTCTTGCCACATATACCTTGTGAATCTCTGACAATGTGACAGATCAGAAGGCCCAGCACTGTGCTTAAGACCCCTGGATAAATAGTTACTTTTGTTTGGCAGATATAACATTCATAATTGAATTTACTTTGCTGCTATTGATGGGTGTGCTGTTTAAAAATCCATGACCAGCTCAACATTTTTGTCAACTTTGGACATCATTCAATGTGAAGATGCGGCACCATTGCTAGGGCAAAGCCTTTGTTTTCTCAAGGAAAAAGGTCTTACTTTTGCAGGATTCTCAGGTTCATGTCTTACCTGAGGGTCCAAAACCAGGTACCAAAATACAGAACAAGTTTACCAAATCATCTGGAAGAGTGCACAGAATATCTTTTCTAGAATTATGGGAATTATACTCAAATGACAATAACAATCATATTATTAGCTAACGTATAGCTTACTATATGCCAGGGGCCATGCACTTTATATAAATTATCTCATTTCATCCCGAACAAAAGTCTGTACTCATTGCACAGATGAGAAAACTGAGGCTCAGAGAAACTTGCAAACTAATAATTCAAATCCATCGTTGTAGGATGCCGGCACTCAAAACCATTATCCAATAAGCTGTATTGTACCTGTGAGGTAGGCATCATTCTGCTCATTTTACAGCTATATCAAATAAGGGTCAGAGAACAACTTGCTCAAGGTCATATAAGTAGTAAGTGAAGGTGCTAAGATGGGAATATTCAATATTCCATGACTCTGAATATTATGCCTTCCCCATCGTGCCATGCCTCCACCAGGTCCCAATGTGGAAGAGGTCACTATATAATTGCTCTGTGCATATCACACCTGCACTGACAGCTGGGGCTGCACTCTAGTTAGTTACTGTACACGCCTGCAAACTGCTCTTTAGTAATTCCTTGTGCACCTCTCTTCAAGGTTCTCATGGGACCATTTTTCATTGTGAATTCCAGGATAAACTTACAGGCTGTGAGTGCCAAGCACTTGAACACACAAGGAAGAGAGGTAGTAGCTCATTTGAAGATGAAAAGTTGCTGTAAATCTTCACTTCAGCTATGCTGCTTCCCTAGGACATAAATCAGGTGACAGTGGGTGGGCTAGGAGCCTATAGGGAAAAGGAAGTTGGCAGGCAGATCGGGCCTCTCTCTCTCTCTCTCTCTCTCTCTCTCTCTCTCTCTCTCTTCCAGTGGAAGGTGCTTCTTGCAGTTTTACATATATTTATCTCTAGGAAAATGAGATTGAATTACATAGGGGCTGAAGCCAGAAAGCCAACGCAAGATGACCAAGAAAAAAAAATTGGGAAAAGCTAGAATACACATGCGTCATTCCAAGAAGACCCGTGTAATTACAGTGGTAAGAGGAAAATTGTTGCCTTGGGAAAGGGATGTGATTGCAAAATGATGGAGTCCATCTCAAGCATGGTGAGCCAGGCCGTTCACAATTTGACCTTGACATAGCTGTAAAAAACCAATCTCTGTTTCTCTCTCACATAAATGTCTCTCTCTCCCTTCCTCTCTCTAAATTAATTTTTTTTAAATGGATGAAAATTGAAAGTTACCCTTAGAGACCATCACACACAATCTCTGCATTTTTTCAGGCCCCGAGAGAAAAGGGACTTTTCCAAGGTCACAAATTCAGTTCATAATAGGGTTATAGTCACCTCCTAAACCTCATGACTTCCAGTTTAGGAGCTTTAAAAGCACAAGGGTCTTCTATAAGAAAATTAATACTACAAGGATGGGAGTGAAAAGACCAATTGGGAGCCAGCAGCAGGGATCCAGGCATGAAGACTAGGCTTTGTCATTTAATTAGAACAATAAGCTTGTAAGTTGCTCTTCCTAACTCCTTGTACAGGTAAGGAAACAGCCTCAAAGAGAAGAAGCATCTTTCTCAAGGTCCTGCAGCCATTACGTAGAGAATGAGATTTGTAGGTTGATCTGACGCCAGAGTCTATGTACTTTTTACCCTAGCTAAGTTCTAGCCCCTGAATTTCTCTGTGGCCATCTCCCAAATAGAAAGTAACCCCCTCCAAATTACAAGAGAGTTGTAATGTGTTCCATTTTCTTGCAATTGTAGTGAAAACGGGGTGAGCCTCTATCTGCAAACCCACATTTAACAAAGCCTTGACCAGTGCCTGGTTCTCAGCTTCCCAGGAACGCCCTTGGCCGAGGGAACCCAGGAAGTCAATGATCATGGCATCCAAGCTGTCAGCTAAGTGGGATGATGCTGTGGGCACTTCCTGGGGACTAAAAGCAAGGGGTTACAGCTCAAGTCTTCATCCAGCACTAGGCAATGCTGATCTCCACATACAAATCCCCTCAAGGAGTCCCACCTCCGCCCCACTTTGGTAGCCCCATAGCAGCAAATTGGTGCCTCTTCCTCAGGCCTTTAAGTAGTGGGACAGTCCCTAGGCGGAGAAGGGATAATTAATAACTGCTTATTTGAAGTTGATTGGACTTGCTGAATTGCTAACTGCCCAACTGGAACGTCATTAGGCTGCTTGCTCATTATTCCCAATCAAGATGGGTATGGGGAGGTGGGCAATGTATATCCTACAGGCAGTGGAGAAATCACCAAGAGGCTGGGATTGTGTAAACTGAATCATGGTGTCCCACGAACATACATTCTGATCAAACTGCAGCTGCCCAACAGATGGCAGTTGCCCTTCACACTCTGGCTTTAAGCTACTCTGCCCCCAGCTCTTCATAAGGTAGGTAATGATCTGGAAACCCACATGAGTTGCTGCTGTACGGAAAGCCCAATGTAAATGAATCTCTCTCTATAGAGAAACCCTTTGAATGTATCAGGGCAGTTATTTTAGATTTGGGGTGGAGATCTCTCCCAAAACAAGGCCACACAAGTCTTTGATTCAAATTTTATTCTTTACTCCTCTGATACATATTTAAAATTTAACAGCTTACCATGTCATGCAATTCACTTATTTAAAATATACAAATCAGTCATTTTTAGTATATTCACAGACATGGGCATCATTACAGTAAACTTTAGAACATTTTCATTACCTCAAAAAGAAACCCACTACCTTTTAACTATCACCACCATATCCCCTTATCCCTCCTAGGTCCTGACCACCACTGATCTACTTTATCTTTCTATGGGTTTCCTTATTTGGGGCATTTCAATAAACGGAATCATATAATATGTTGTCTTTTATATCTTGTTTCTTGGATTTAACCTAATGTTTTCAAGATCCATCCATGTTATACCATGCATCAGTACTGCATTCCTTTTCATGGCCAAATAATGTTCCATTGTATGGCTATGCAAAATTATTTATTTTTTTAATAAAGAGAGGAAGGGAGAGGGAGAGAGAAATAGAAACATTGAAGAGAAAATCATTGATTGGCTGCCTCCTGCAAGCCTCCTACTGGGGATCAAGCCCACAATATAGGCATGTGCCCTGAACGGGAGTCAAACTGGTGACCTCCTGGTGCATGGGGCGATGTTCAACAGACTAAACCACACTGGCCTGGCTGGATATACAAAATTTTTAAAAATAAAATGCATCTAAACAATTTCATCCCCACCCACCGAGTCCATAAATCTATGCTAAGCACCTGTTATGGTAGATCAATTACTAGCACCATGAGGGGATATGGATAGGAATAAAATGATGCAACAAACACATCTAATAATTTACTCAACAAGCATCTATTGAATGTCTCCTATGGGCCAGGAATGTGCTGAGGCACTTGAAATACAAGGATGAACAAGACATGGCCTTGTCTTCCATGAGCAAACAGTGAGAACAGCAGTGTGGAAGATGATGTATCATAAATAGTAGCTCCACAGCACATAACTACTGAAAGTACCTGCAACTATGGCAAGACTATTTTCCACTCCAGGAGTTCACTGCCAAGGATTGGGTTCCAGATCCCACAAACATTCATGACAGAATTAGCCCAACAGAGGGCAGAAGCCAGGGTTTTGGGGAGATTTTGTTTGCTTTTTAAAAAAATTAAGGTGAAATTCATAAAATTAACCATTTTAAATCATACAGTTCAGTGGAATTTAGTACACTCACATATGTGCAACAACAACCTCTATATAGTTCCAAAACATTTTCACCACACACACACACACACACACAAAGAAACACACAATACCCATTACGAAGTCACTCCTTCTTCCCTCCTCCCCTCAACTCCTGGCAACCACCAATTTGCTTTTGTCTCTATGGATTTGCCTATTCTGGATAATCCATATGATTGGAGTCATATAATGCATGGGCTTTTCAGTCTACCTTCTTTCACGTAACAAAGTTTTTGAGGTTCATCCATGTTGTAGCATGTATCATCACTTCAATCTTTTTTTACGGCTGAACAATCTGCAATCATATGCATACATCACATTTTGCTTATCCATTGATCCATTGTTAGGCATTTGGGCTGACTTCACTTTTTCATTATCTCGATTCATGTTGCAATGTGCAAGTTTTTGTGTGGAAATACGTTTTTATTTCTCTCAGCTATGTACCTAGGAGTAGAATTGCTGGATCATGTATTAATTCTATGTTTGACCTTTTGAGGAATTGGCAAACCATATTCCATAGCATATGCACCATTTTACATTCCAAACAGCAAATAATGAGGGTTTCAATTTTGCCCAGAGATTTAGCTTTATTTTTTACTTCCAGAAAAGAGTTCCATTAAAATGGAGACATTCAATTACCCAAAATGACAGACACTAATGCTGGGAATTAGGTAAGATCCACCACCACCATGACCAACAGCAATAGCAACAACATTACTCTGGGAGTGCTTCTGCTCATGCTCACAACCTGAAGGAGAAAGTGGGCTGGTCAGCAGGATTGGTCACAATGTCCTGTGACCCACGCCAATGGGATTCACAGCATCTTGCCCACCAGAGAAGTGGGAGGAAAGCACTCTCAGCTATATGCCAAGCCTAGCAAAACCCAGGAGATGATTTTTGAAAAAAAAAAAAAGACATGAAATCAATAATGACATTGGCAGTAAGGGAAAATAACAGCACAGCTTCCTCTATTAGACAAGAAGTTGAAAGAAGAGTCAATGAGCTGAGGGTACTTGGATTCCATAATATTTGGCATTGGCTCCTGTCCCTGAGAATAAAGATCTGACAAAAATCTTAGAAACAAGTAATAATGATTAATGTTTAGCTCTAAAGATGACAACATATAAGTATATCACTGAAACCTGCTCTTATGGCTGGTCTCTCTCCCCCAGTGATCAGCTCAACAAACACTGAATCCACTCTTCCTCCAGCCTTTATCACACCTTGGGCAGGTGAGCTCCATTCAGAAGTGGCGTTTAGTCTTTCAAGTCATATAATGCCATTTTCCTGAACTGCGACTATCTGGGAAAAGTTGAGGCATGATCCGACAGACCCCTCCTCAAAGCCTGTGAGTTCACATTATTAGGAAAGAAGACCAGGAAAGGGATCTCAATGATATCAGTCACCTCTCAAATCCTTAGCTCTTCATTAACCGAAGATTTTGGTTGGTGGATTTCAAACACTTTTAGAAGCTGGCCCTCTTTTCAAAAAAAATTTTTTCAATAACTCCATTATATAAAAAAACATAAAAACTGGATTGCTCTGCCCTGGCCAGGTGGTTCAGTTGGTTGGAGCATCATCCCATACACCAAAAGGTTGTGGGTTTGATTCCTGGTTGGGGTGTGTACAGGAAATAACCGATCAATGTTTCTCTCTCACATTGATGTTTCTTCTCTCTCTCTCTCTCTCTCTCTCTCTCTCTCTCTCTCTCCTTCCTTCCCTCTCTAAAAATCAATAAAAGCATATCCTTGGGTGAGGGTTAAAAACAAACAAAACTGAAATGCTCTATTTGAAATTGGGATGGGGTAAAAGAGAGGGGGTTAGAGCAGAGTTGCCATTCATTGCCCCACAGATTAGGTACTGTACCACTCTAGGGAGCATCCTTCACATAGAACAGCCATTCTCAAAGTGTGGCATGATGACAGTGGTGGTACCCAAGTCCCATTTAAAGGCTCCTCTAGGTCCTCCTTTTCCAAATACATGTCTATGTGAAGCTGCATTTTCTTGATGTACTTCAATCAAATAATATAATAGAACAGATCAAATGCAGAAGCTGATATGATAATCCATCTGCATTCTATGAAGCCACATATCAAAGAGATTTACAAAATAGAAAGCATTGCCACTATTTTTTTTTTTTTGCTTTGGAAATCAGTTACTTTTCATAAAAATCTGTTATATTGTTATTTTAAATGAGTTCAAATGTGGTTTTGAAATTTTCTCGGTTTAAAATTCAAACACAGAAGAAAGGCAGAAGTGCATCAAGATAAAGAGAGAGAATCCAAATAAATAAAATCAGAAACGGAAGAGAAGTAACAACTGACATCACAGAAATAAATAAGATTGTAAGAAAATATTATGAACAGCTATATACCACTAAATTGAACAATGTGGAAGAAATGAATAAATTCCTAGAAACACAATCTTCCACATTGAATCAGGAAGAATCAGAAAATCTGAATAGATGCATTACAACAAATAAAATTGAAGCAGTAATAATAATTTAAAAAAACTCCTAGTGCCCTACCCCAGTTTGGCTCAGTGGTAGAGCGTCGGCCTGCAGACTGAAGGGTCCCATGCCTGGTTGTGGGATCGATCCCCCGTAGGAGGCATGCAGGAGGTCAAGGGCACATGCCTAGTTGTGGCCACATGCCAGGTTGTGGGCTCGACCCCCAGTAGGGGGTGTGCAGGAGGCAACCAATCAGTGATTCTCTCTCATTGATGTTTCTATCTATCTCTCTCCCTCTCCCTTCCTCTCTGAAATCAATAAAAATATACTTTAAACAAACTACAATACTCCTAGCAAACAAAAGTCTTGGACTGAATGGCTTCACATGGGAATTTACCAAATACTCAGAAGAACTAACACCTATTCTTCTCAAGCTATTTCAAAAATTTCCAGAGGAGGGAAAACGCCAAAGCTCTTTGTATGAGGCCAGCATTATCCTAATTCCAAAATCAGATAAAGACACTACAAAGAAAGAAAATTATAGGCCAATATCCCTGATGAATATAGATACCAAAATCCTCAACAATATATTAGCAAACCGGATCCAGCAATAAATTGTTAAAAGATCACACACCATGATCAAGTGAAATTTATTCTGGGGATGCAAGGTTGGTATAATATTCACAAATCAATGTGTGATACACCACATAAACAAAATGAAGGGTAAATATCACATGATCATATCAATAGATGCAGAAAAGTCATTTCATAAAATCCAGATCCCATTTGTGATAAAAATTCTCAGCAAAGAGGGAATAGAGGAAATAAAGCTCAACATAAGAAAGACCATTTATGAAAAACTCACAGCCAATATCATACTCAACAGGCAAAAACTGAAAGGATTTTCCTTAATATTGGGAACAACACATCAAAATAGTAAGGAAGTCCTGACCACAGCAATCAGAAAATAATTTTTAAAGGCATCCTATTTATAAAGGAGAAGTAAAACTGTCATTATTTGTAGATGACATACTACTGTATATAGAGGACCCTAAAGAATCCACCAAAAATTACTAGAACGGATAAATGAATTCAATAAAGTAGCAGGATGCAAAATAAATATCCAGAAGTCAGCTGCATTTTTATACACCAAAAATGAACTATCAAAAGGGAAACTAAGAAAACCATCATATTTACAATTGCATAAAAATAAAATAACTGATCAGTCTGGCCTCTTCATTTTAGAAACCAAGAAGCTCCTCAAGCTGACAGTCAAGAACACTTGGGGTCACGTTCATGTCTCTCTGCCCATGGTTCAACATTCAGGTTTTCTTCCTTTTTTCTGGGCTGCCACTAAAATAAAAATAACCGCTATCATTTGTTGAACTCTTTCTGTGCTCAGCACTGCGCTCGACACTTTATGAAATTCAGGTTAAGCCACCAGCAGTGCCTCCTTGTTTTCACTTTGCAAGCGCATTTGGTTTGTAACACCCTGTTTACTAAAGCAACAGAAAAAGAAAAGCAAGTAACGAACGGTCTGCCCTCCCTCCTCCACCATATTCTCCTCTGAATCAAGCCAGCCCAGGCCTTCTCATTACAAATAATTCAAGCTGACACCTGCTTCCTCAGCACATCTTGATAAGCAGCATGCAACCCACCAGAGAGGGGATTTTTGAAAACAAAGAAATCAATTAATTTAATCAGGTTGTTGTATAGTTCAAGGAAAAGGCCCACATGGGCAACAACTGGGAAGCTCAGAGCACCACCTTGGCGGACTGTCATGTAGTGATTCCGCAGAATGTGCCTTTGTGTGCCTCCTGCCTTCCTGCCCAACAAACACCCCAAATCCTTTAAAAAGACTCTGCTGGGAGGGTGTGAGCTGAATATACAGGGGGTGAGGGGCGCGGCACAAAAGTAGATTTACAGTTGCAATACAAATTAATAATCCTATATAATAAAAGGGTAAAATGCAAATTGACCAAATGGCGGAACGACCAGTCACTGTGACGTGCACTAACCACCAGGGGGCAGACGCTCAACGCAGGCACTGCCCCCTGGTGGTCAGTGCACTCCCAGGGGGAACACCGCTCAACCAGAAGCCAGCTCATTGCTGGCCAGCGCAGCAGCGGTGGCCAGATCCTCTCCCATGTCCGCGGCAGCACTAAAGATGTCAGGCCCACTCCCCACAGGACATCCTCTGAGGGCTCCCGGACTGTGAGAGGGCGCAGGCCAGGCTGAGGGACACACACATACACACACACACACACACACACACACACCAGTGCACAATTTTGTCCACCAGGCCTCTAGTATAATAATAAATAATAATACAAGACTAAGCTGTTTTGTGTACTCACAAATGTAAACCTACTTTGTCCACCCCCCACCCCCCCCCACCCCGTACAGTTAATTCCTTTACCACTGGAGTGGCAGCAGCAGGGCACACAGTGTCAGAACAAAGCCCCCCTCCCCCCGAGATTCTCACTCATCTCCCCAAATGGCACAGCTGCAAGGGCCCACAGAGACAGGCTAACCAGGGTGCTAAACTAGTAGTGCACATCAGAATCACCTGGGAAGCTGTTTCAAACACACAGGACTGCAGCAGCATGCTCCAGGGAAAATTTTGCTTTTGTAAGTCAGGGATGGATCCCGCTTCTGGACACTCCTGGTGGAAAACTAATCAGAAGCCAATTCCCTCACTTAGTAAAGTGAGAGATGGGAAAACTGAGAGATGGCGAGAGAAAGAGCTTTATCTAGAACACACAGAGTTTAAGAAACAGCTGGGATGAGAATCCACATAACCTGACCCCCTAATCCAGTGTTTTTTCCACAATTCCAGGTTGTGCTCAGTTGAAGGGGAAAACTGTGTGTGTGTGTGTGTGTGTGTGTGTGTGTGTGTGTGTGTGTGTGTTGGGGAGTGTTAAAGGCCATTTAGAAATAACCAAAAACCACTTCTATCTGATTCATTTCACATTTTCCCCCTTTCTTCCAACTTGATTTTTGGATCTCTCACCTTATAGGTGAGTAACCTGAGGGCCAGAGTCAAGAAGGGCAAAAATCTGTCCTTGGTCAGATTTAGAACCTGTATCCCTGTGCTTTTTTGCCTGTGCCCCCCCCGCCCCCCCCCCCTACACACACAGTACATTTTGACCCCTAACCCCTATCCTGAGAGAAATATGTTATTATTGATTGTTTTTCATTATTCTTCCTACCAGGAGGCAAAATTCGTTAGAAGGCAACACACTCCCTGGCTCTATAGCCTCAGCCTGCCCTGGGACCTACTCCAACTGTTTATTTCCAATCTAAGCTTATATTTCAGGGCCGCCCTGGAAATATTGGTAGAACCAGCACTGCTAATGTAGACAAATGGTGACAAAAATAAAAGGTAGTGTTGCAATGAAATAAATTATTTGCATAGGTTGGACTTCTCTTTTAATTTTACTATTTTAAGGTTACAAATTATGTTCTGGCCTTTATGTATAATTAAGTATAGATGTTTTTGAAGCTTAATGTCGGTTTAAATTTCAGCCCTTGGAAAGTAATTTGTTTGCATGTTCAATGAACAAACTATTTCTTATCAGTTTCAAAGACCCAGGCTCATGCATCATGAATCAAGGTTGCCTTTATCAAAGCTAAAAATGTCAGGCAAAGTAGATTTGCTACTGTAGTTTAGCCAGCCCTTAAAAGAGAAAAATCAAGCTTTTGGTCCTCTGTCTTGAGTACCAAATGTCTTAATTTCTTTTGGTATGGGTATGATAGTATGAGTGATATATTTGTGCCCTCCCCACACACCAAGTCGGATAAAGTTCTCATTATGCCATTATGGATTAAAGCATTTGGAGGACTGAACAATTCCTTCTACCCTCTGGGCCTCAGTTTCCTCATATGTATAAGGATATCTCTGAAGTTCTTTAAGATCTAATAGTAGAAGGTAATCCGACACAGAAAGGTTATCCCTAGAAATGATTTTAAATGGCACTGTCTTAGAAAGCAGTTTATAAGGTTTGATGTTACTGGTATTTAATTTAAGCAATCAGCAGAGAAATTTGACCCATGGGTTCAATTCTTTCTTCCCTCTGTCCTCTCCTCATTCAGAACAATGTCAACTGTCCCAGCTCCTTTCTCAATGACTCCAAGATTATTCCCACTCCTTTAGACAACTCTCTAGTTCCAGAAATCTATTCTTCCCATGCATTCTCCCATCTCTTAGGGTTCCTCTAGTAAGTGTGCACATATACCAGGGCTCATAAAGGGAATACTGCTCATTGCCAATACATGCTCAATATATTTTGTTAAATAAAAGAACAGGTTGTTAAATAGGATATCTAGTATGATCCTATTGCCCCCAAGTAAACCAAGCATCCCATTCTTTATGATATGGCATAAATCTAGACTAGGGTGTGTTTTACTTTCCTCTGGAAGTTAAAAAAAGAGAATTTTGGAAGTTACCCTATAAGTCAGTGATGGCGAACCTTTTGAGCTCGGCGTGTCAGCATTTTGAAAAACCCTAACTTAACTCTGGTGCCGTGTCACATATAGAAATTTTTTGATATTTGCAACCATAGTAAAACAAAGATTTATATTTTTGATATTTATTTTATATATTTAAATGCCATTTAACAAAGAAAAATCAACCAAAAAAAATGAGTTCGCATGTCACCTCTGACATGCGTGTCATAGGTTCACCATCACTGCTATAAGTACTTACTAATGGGTTCTTTCTTTGCTCTAATTGAAGGTATTAACATTTACAGAAACCCTATTTTCCAAAATGTGTTGAAGCGCTGGTTTCATTCAAATTCCTTAAATGGTTGTGATAATAGGAATCAGAGCAGGAAAAGTCTTCTGAGTCTAAAATAGTCCACAGTAGAAAGACTGGATAAAATTTAACAGTGTGTGGAAACTTCTAGAAGCGCTGCAGTGGATCTGGATGTGAGGTGATTGACTCAAGCCAATTCTAATTACTTTATGCTTTTTTTTTTCATTTAATTCTAACAACAATGCCTTAAGATAAAGCATTATTATTATTTCCACTTTTAGGTGAGGCACAGAGAGATTAAGCTATGCATACAAGGTCAAAGCTAGCATATGATATGGCCGAGTGGAGATTTAAACGCAGTCATTTGTTTCTAGAGCTTATGAACTTTACCTATGCTTTAAAAGTAGCATGATGTAAAAAATAAAGCCTAGGGATATTTAAACTTGGGTTCTAGTCTCAGCCTTATCATGCTAATAACTTCTAAGGTTAAATTTTTTATCATCAAGGAATCCATAATATTGCCAACTGATTATATATGCAGATGGCAAAGAGATGATGGTGATGGAGTAGTCCAAGATGATATTAGGACTTTTAACTTGAACAAAATGAAGGTATGAGTTTGGCTTTAGATGAGTGGAACTGGAAGTTTGGCAGCACATACTTATATGTCCATGCAGCCTTTCAACTGGAACTCGAGAGATAGGTCTGGGCTGGAGACACTGAGACTTTCCTCACAGCAAAGAGAGTCAGTGAGATGTTAAAGTGAATGTAGAGAGAGAGAAAGGCAAGGAGCAGAGGACTGAGTCTCTAAGAAATTCCAGTTAGAGATATGTAGAAGAAAGACCAAGCAACAAAAGAACAAAAACAGAGAAAATAGCATGCTGTTAATCAAGACAAGAGAAGATAGGAATTAAAAATAGGAGGTGAAGAGAGTGAGTCAGAGGTGGTAAAACTTAGCTGAGAGATTAGTCACTCCCTCATGGCCTTTTCTCTTCTCTGAAGACATGTCTTTTTCCCACATGAGCTCTCAAGGTAATGGTGAAGCTCTGCTTTTCCCCAGATATAATAGGCACTCAATATTCTTACTGGACTGAATCACACTGCACTGACTAGTTTGAATAATCACAATCTTAAGGGCTGTCTCTTCACAAGAAAAAGCAATAGAATGCCTGAAAAGCATAGGAACAGGAGCAAAAGCAGCTGCAAACCAATGCACAATTTTTATGAAAAGAATATGCCACATTGGCCTTTTCAACCAAACCTGTATAGGCCTGGGTATCATCATTAGCTGTGTCATATCTATGATTGAGAAAAGAAAGAACAGTGACAGAAAGACCTGGAAAGATACATTATCTGAGTGGACATCAGTAGAGCTAGAAGGAGGTATATCTTTTCCAGAGAGAAAGTTGGTGGGGCAATGAGGTTGGTGAAGGGGGGACATCAGAAGAGACATGAGAAAAGATAAGAACAACAAAAACTAAATAAAGAAGCAATTTAATTTTCATTTCAGTTTGGGAAAACAAATTGTATTGTTTCTTGATTTTTTTTTAAACAGACTTGAAAAATGCAAACACAAGAACATAAAATAATGAGATCCTGTCAATATATAGAATTAGTTGTCAACTGAGTCACTGCTCATACACAGCTGTCATTTGGTGTAGCAACTTCCTGGGAGGGAGGCTTGTATGTGCCCAGAATTACCTTTATCATACTGAACTGAGATGACCAACATCAAGGCAGCAGAAGTAAGTCAGGGTAGGAAGTGGGCTCCATAAGCAAGACACCTGTTAGAGAGCCTCTTGAGCAAAAGGTCAAGAATCTAGAAAGTCAAAGCAGGTGTTAACAACATGTACAAATTCTAGGAAGTTCCAAAGAAAAAGATGTATAAGATACCAAGTTGCAGAATACAGTCTGTGACAAGGAATTCAGGCAATTAATCATGCATTTGGGATCAAGTAAGTTGTAACAGTCTGAGTACACAAGCAATCTGAAATAAAGTGGTGTGAGGGGAGTTCTTCGCACCAATTATCAGTTTAAAGAGAAAACCCACTACCAAGGTCTTCCTCTATTTATACTTCCTATGGAAATCCAAATGGAGATTGGGTATGGTTGGGCTTGGGCTTGAGGACACTACAGAGAATTAGCAGTTGGAGCTGGAGAGTGAGGGTACTGTGGCTTTTTATAAGAATTCAGGTTTAAACACCATTCACCATCTCCCTAAAAACAGGGCTTTGCAACACTTCAACTATGTTCTGAGCAACTAGATACCATAGTAAAGGCCACATAGTCTTAATTTCCCTTTCTCTAAAATGGGTAAAGGGTGGGAACTCAATATCATTGAGAGTTTTTTACTCCATGTTTGATCCAAAGACCTAAGAATAATCCTTTTAATAATATTAGGTCGATACTCATAGTCTCCTAAGTGAGCAATCTTTTAATACGTCATCATGAGAATGAAAAAAATAGACACCAGCTTCTATAGCTTATTTGCACACCTTTGCCTATTTTTTAAGTTAAACATCCTTTGAGTGATCTCTATTTTAGTTTGCTTAGCCTATAAATTAATCATTGCCAATCTATATGTATAAAAACCTAAGCAACTGGCTGACTGTTCGACCGTCCAACTGGTAGCTATGACGTGCACTGACCACCAGGGAGCAGACACTCAGCGCAGGAGCTGCCAAGCTACAGTGACTTGGCAGCTGTGGTTCTTGGGTGACACACTCAGAACCAGAGTGGAGGGAGCCAATTCCAGGGTGCATCACCCAAGAACCGCCCTCTCACAATCCGAGACCCCTCAGGGAATGTTGAAAAGCAGTTTCGGCCCAATCCCCACAGGCCAGGACGAGGGACCCCACCGGTGCATGAATCCGTGCACCGGGCCTCTAGTACTCTTATATACACGTAGCTGACTATATTCCTAATGATATGCTGCAAGTTGCAGGGTTCCTGGACAGGGCTGGTAAGTAATAGTGCAGACTCCAGCAGGGTTCATTGCAAATCACCTCCCATCTTACAAAACGGATTGTGTTGCATATTCTTATGCATACACATTGCCCAGCCAAACATTAGGCCACTGATATTACTTAGAGAATAAATACTCAAACAAACCTAACATGGAAGAGTAGTATCATGTGATGGGTCTGAGTATCTTGGATAAATACAAGATTCCTCCTTGCCCTTCTTTAAAATAATCTTCAAAACGTAAGACTCACTTTGTAAAAGGAACAAGGAGAACCCATATGTCCAGATTGGTAGACGACAAAGAAGATAGAAAGAACTGATTTTATAAGACCATAAGGAGACAAAACTCTTGGTTCATCCAAGGAAAGAAATTGCATTTTGGACCAAAATGTGGCAAACTTAAACTCACCAAATGATTATTTGAGCTGAAAGATACCATAGAGCTCATCTGACTTAACTCTTTCATTCTACAGATGGAAACACTGAGGCCCAAAATGGAGGTGCTACTTGGCAAAGATCAAATAGCTAGACCAGGGGTCCTCAAACTACGGCCCGCGGGCCACATGCAAATACAAATATTGTATTTGTTCCCTTTTTTTTTTTTTTTTTTTTTACTTCAAAATAAGATATGTGCAGTGTGCATAGGAATTTGTTCATAGTTTTTTTTTAAACTATAGCCCGACCCTCCAACGGTCTGAGGGACAGTGAACTGGCCCCCTGTTTATAAAGTTTGAGGACCCCTGAGCTAGACTCTGTGAGAAGCTAAGCAAAAGAATCTTAGACTGAGGATAACTTGGACTCCAGGAACCTAAAGAAGCTGAGGAACATAGTGAAAAATGACTCCAAAGCTAATCTCTGTATCCATACATTGGCCTGTGAACCTCTCTCATTTGTAAATTACTTGGCCCTTACACACCCAAACATCTGTTAGAATACTGTTTCTGGTGTTCTCAAGAATGGACACGCATTGCTACCATGACAACTTTTTGGACAAAGTTGGGCTAATGTGGAGTTGAGACATTATTTAGCAGCTGGGTGGTAGCAAATATGCACACTAGATTCTTTCTGTCTCCATTTTGTCAACTGGAGACCTTCCTTTCACTCCAGCTCCTCCACCTTTAGCAACATGGTGGGAGAGATGGTCAGGTACTATGGCCCAGGCCTAGCCCTCCGAACTTATCTTCCATAATACTTTCAGTTTAAACACCAGTGTGACTAAATTTCTAACTGAAGCAACCAATTGTATTTCTGCATCATTTCACTGAACCTTCAGGTCAATTCTGGGAAAATAGTTAGACCAGCGGAAGGGACAGGCACAGCTGTTAGGGCATTTCTCTGGCTAGAACATGCCCTGTCTCCCTAGGGTAAACTGTAGGCCCCAGACCAGGGCAGGGAAGTGTCAGCTGTGGTAGCCAGCGAATTAGTCATGGGAGAGCTGGTGGAGCCTCCCGCTGAGTTCTGAGATTGAGTTCCTGAAAGTGGGCTCCTCTGCACTAGGCAAGACTCCAGCCGGGTTTGAGCAGGAGCTCACTGTGTTGGCTCCCATGGCCAGTGCCTGTACTAAAACACACTAAGCTGGTTCTGTTACTCAACAGTCCTTGGGTCAAGGCCAGAGCAGGTTTCTGACCTAATTCTGACCTGTACCAACATCCCTCAGTGTGTCATCTCCCTCTTGGAACTCTCACTGCACAGTGAAGAGTCGGTCAATACTGTCTTGTTTACCCTTCCTTATAGCCCCTGGAATGGGAGATGGAGACCATCCATATATATGGGACAACCTATAATAGACCCAATATCAGCTTGCTTTGCTCAACTCACAGACACCCTCCCAAGATCAAAGAAAGTTGTCTTCCTGCCTGTTGTTTTCTCATGACAAATCCAAATGGATCTGTGACTAGACCTTGCAGAAGTGTACAAATGCTTTCCCAAGGCGGGATGCAGAGCCGTGGGAAAGAATAGAACAAGACTGTTGAGAGCAATAAGGGAACCTCTGCATTTTGATATTAACAGTTAATCTACTGTGTCACATCTCTTAGGCAACTAAACGAAATGTAGTAACTGCTAAGACATTGAAGCCGTGTTTCAAAAACGATTTTGTAGGGCAAATCATTATCTTATACTGGCTATTGTATGCCTTATTGAACAATGAGCAGTTTTTGAAAACAACGTTTCATAAATATGGCTGCAGGTTCCTGAATGGAGACTGCCAGGATTTGCAGCAAGGGAGAATCATCTGTTTTCTTATTCTCCCCCCTGAACTCTTTCCATATTCGTCCTAGTCTGGGCCTTAGGTAGCATATAGCACCATATCCAAGCACAACTTCCAGGGCCCAAGATACTATATAGGAGGTCCCATCGAGAAGGTTTCAAGCTATAGCAAGACCAACATAAGCTCAAAGGAAACACTTGTAGGAAACTAAACACTGGATACTATGGAAGAATGCTGAAGTATATGTTCCTTCTATTCTCACTTTGCTGAGAGTTTTTAACAAAAATGGGTACTGGATATTGTCAAATGCTTTTTCTGTATTTATTGATATGCTCATGTGATTTTTATCCTTCATTTTGCTTATGTGATGTATCACATTTATTGATCTGCAAATATTATATCAGCCTTGCATCTCCAGAATAAATCCCACTTGGTCATGATCTTCTTAATGTATTGGTGGATGCAATTTGCTAATATTTTGTTGAGGATTTTAGCATCTGTGTTTATCAGGAATACTGGCCTGTAATTTTCTTTCCTTGTAGTGTCTTTATCCGATTTTGGGATTAGGATAATGCTGGTCTTGTTAAGAGTTTGGAGGAATGGAAGGAACCTCTCTCTGCATAGGAGGCAAAACACCTACATTTCAGTCTTGTCTCTGCTATTGACCAGGGATGAAACAAGTCACTTTACCATTGGGTATCACTTCAACTCAGGATGCTCATCTAAAAAATGAAGATAATTAATTGCACCTGCCCTTCCCACCTCCCAGGGTTGTGAGATAAAATGGTACATTTAAAAGCTTCACAGACTATAAATCACTAGATGCATGTAAGGGATTATCACTATTGTTATACTTTGCAGAGGCAGCTACCAGAGATAGTGAGTGAGTTACTTATGCACAGTATTTAAGGAGAGGTGTGCCAGGAAGTCACTGAGGGGATTACTGTGGCATTGGAAGGGTTGATACCAGATGCACTCCAAAGTCTTTTTAAGCTCTAACTCTGTGAATCAGGAATGTATAGGCATTGAGTAATTTTCTCAGTGGTGACCATGTATGTGGTTGAGTTGAATTATCATTCTTCAAGCCTAATTTTCTTTACTTCTACCAGGATTTTCTGATTATAAAAATCCTGGATAATACAGAAACAGATAAAGTAGGAAAAAAATCACCAATAATCCTGTCTTAGAATTAATCACTGTTTACACAGTATATTTACATCCAGTCATTTTTCTATGCATTTTATTCTTTTTCAAAATTGGGATATTTTATAAAATGAAGATCTTAGTTTTGTGCCCTGGCAGTATTTTTAAAAATATTATACCATAACCATTTTCCTATAACTTTAAGTTCTTAAATATTCCCTAAGAACGTGATTTTTCATTAATAGCTAAATAATATTCTAGTCTATTATACCTTAAATTAACTCACACCTTTTGGACACAGAATCCTGTAGCTTTTCATATTATAAATGTTTCAATAAAGATCCTTATACATAAATATTTCTCTCAAATTATTTCTTTTAGTAAAATATCTAGTAGCATAGCTATAGAGTCAAAGCGTATGAGCATTGTTAAGTTTCCTGATCACGTTGCCAGAATGTTCCCCAGAAAGGCTATGATTAATTTATGACTCTTACCAGCAGTGTATAAATACAACTATTTCACTGAATCCTCTTCAACCCTGGAAATTTAAATTTTAACATTTCTCAGCCAATTTTATATGGAAAATAATTTCATTGTTAGTTTTAATTTATAGTTCATTGATTAGTAGTTAAGTTGATATTTTGCCTTTTGTTTATCAGCTATTTTTGTACTTAATCCATTGTGAATTACCTTTTATATTAGCCCCTCTAGAACTTACAATTCACTATGCTCACAGATGTAATCAGCTCTAAGTCATCAATACCAAATAAGAACAGAAGAGTTCTGAATGAGCCCAACCCCATCAGAAGCTCCTCTTCTCTCCTGGCAAACCACTCACAATAGCAGGGGCAGGGAATTGGGGGGAGGGGAGCACAGGGTGGTGTGTATACTCCAATCTGTCAGTGATCTCTGTTTCCCTGTGTTTATTTCTTCTCTGCTTCTTGTATAAGAGCTAATGAGTAGAAAAACTGAAAAAAGATGAGGGGGGGAGAGAGAGAGAGAGAGAGAGAGAGAGAGAGAGAGAGAGAGAGAGAGAATGGTTAATCCCTTAACTAGGCTTGAGGAATGGATGGGATTTGCCTTTAGAGAGGGGAAAAATAATTTTTAAAGCCGTGCAGTTCCCAGTATCTACCACTTGATGGCAATCCTCCATTGGTTAGGGCCTAGCTGAGTTTTCTCAAGGCTAGGGAAACTGAGGAATCAGCTGATAAAATTGAAGGACAGACACATCAAGGAGGCTAACAGTTAAATACAGGTGGCCCATAAATATCACCAGAAACATGGATCGTTGATGTGCAAGGAGATGAAAAGCAAGGATCATGTATCGTAGACAATGAGACTGGACATTGACTGAGGAGGATCAGAGAAGAGGGAATCCATTTCTTTGGGGTTGTGGGGGCTGTGAAGGGGTGGTTGCTGCTGCATTGTAGGGAATCGGCATTGCCCAAGCCTGGCAGACTGTGCTGGTAAGGCTGTTCAAGAAAGCAGGGACAAAGTTTCTGGGGGCAGAGAATGGAAAGCAAGTTCACACGGCCCTTTAAGCCCAAAGGCAGCATGGTGTAAAAGAAACAGCACAGCTTTTGAGGCAATCAACCTCGGGTGTGTGATCTTGAGCAAGTGACTGCATCTCTCTGAGCCTCTGTCTTCCTCTGTATAATAGAAGATAATAGTTTCCTACCTAACAGCAGACAAAAAAAACAAACATCTATGATGATGATGATGATGATGATGATGATGATGATGATGATATGATAATGTCCCAGTTCCACACAGAGATGCAAAAAGCAGTACATATAATAGTTATTAAAATTTGGATCAGACAGTCTTGAGTCATAATATGAGCCTGCACCTTATTAGTTGTGTGTTACCGTCAATAAGCCACCCCTCTGTTCTGTAAAAAGAGGATAATAATGATACCTCTTCCATAGGGTAGTATAAGTTTTAAAACAGAAAATGTGCATAAGGTACACAGCAGTGTCTGACACACAGTCAGTCGTTGGTAAGTGCCACTGGTAGTGGTAGGAATAGTCTTATAGAAAAGTTTTTACCAGTCTTTGGAAAACAAAGTAGAGAAAGGACTTACACATCTAGTGGTAAGAGAGAATGGTCTTGTGTGATCAGTCAGTAAATGGAGCCGGGCAGATATGAGAGTGAGCATCTGCAGGAGTCAGCCCAGAACACAATCTAAAGATGGGATCGGTTATTTCAAACCATGTGCCATTTGCCTACAATGTGGGTTTTTTTCTGTTTTTTTTAAGGATCAAGTTTGATACAGTTCTCCCATGGATTCAGTTTGTTCTCTTGAAGTCACTAAAATAGTCAAAGGTTAAATCTGAAGGGAACAATGAAGCCAAACTCCTCTGGAAACTGAGAACTGAGAGGATAGGCCAGTGGTAGGCAAACTCATTAGTCAACAGAGCCAAATATCAACAGTACAACGATTGAAATTTCTTTTGAGAGCCAATTTTTTTAAACTTAAACTATATAGGTAGGTACGTTGTTATTAACTTAATTAGGGCACTCCTACGGCTTAGGAAGAGCCACACTCAAGGGGCCAAAGAGTTGCATGTGGCTCGTGAGCCGCAGTTTGCCAACCACAGGAATAGGCAATGGCTTGCTCAAGTCACAAAAAGAATCAGTTGAATAGCAGGAAATGGGTTCCAAGGCTATCAAGAGGAGCTCTGCTCTCTGTAGCCTGACCTCTTCAGAAGCCACCACATGGCTGGCCTTTTATAGAGCCTACTAGAATTCTGGTGCATGAAATTCGTGCACTTGGCGGGGGTGTCAGGGAAGGGTCCCTCAGCCTGGCCTACGCCCTCTCACAGCATGGGAACCCTCAGGGGATGTCTGTCAGTCGGACATCCTTAGTGCTGATGCGGAGGCTGGAGAGGCTCTCACCACTGCCACTGCACTCACCAGCCATGAGCCTGCCTTCTGGCTGAGCTGCGCTCCCCCTGTGGGAACACAATGACCACCAGGGGTCAGCTCCTGCATTGAGTGTCTGCCCCCTGGTGGTCGGTGCGTGTCATAGCAACCAATTGTTCCACCATTCAGTCAATTTGCATATTAGTCTTTTATTATATAGGATTACATAAAGGCCAAACAAGGATTCTCCCTAGCTAGCCTCAAAGTAACCAGCCAAAATTTTCCCCAACAACAGCTGCAAATATGGGTTTTATTTGTGCTTTTATTCATTCAAAGCTTGAATCTCACTTTTCATGCATCAATTTAAGGAAACAATGATATGGTTAATTCAAAAGTCATGCATGGACATCTGGTTTTCCATGGCACTAAATAATGTTCCTAATTTCATGAAGCCCAGGTCAGTATTTAAAACCATCCACATTTTTCACATTCCCCAACACTAAAAAGATTTAGGAGGACAGGGCATAGCCCTCTAGAGTGCTATCTAGGCACAATGGTATTATTTCAGGTAAATGCCTCCACTTGGATAGCAATGCCTGTTTGAGGGTATAGATCCAACAGTCAAGTCTGGGTTCTCAGAAAGCCAAGTGAGAAGGTAGTATATCAATTCAAGATGCACAGAAACACAAGAAGTGCAGTGAGGAAGATGGTGGCATGAGTAGCACAATAGCCAGCCTCTGCCACACCCAAACCTTCGAAAATAAATATCAACATACTCACCTACTAAAAACCTCAACCTAAATAATCAAGAAAGCAGATTACAAAGAGTTGGTAACTGGCTGTTCTCATGAGCCAAAACCCAAGTGACCTTTGATAAGAAGATGAAGCTGCAGGATGAGGTATAGAAGAGCAAATAGGCAAAATCCATGGGAGACCTGGTCTCTTGGTGGTCCCTCCCATATGATTTTAGGGTTTTAGCTGATAGGAAGCTCAGCATCAGCAAACAGAGGGATGCATGGGGCAATGTTATGAGAAGGCCAGGCTCCAGAGCAGTACAGGTCTGGTGTGCATTTTTTATCTCACACTCTCTACTGGAGAAAATGGCAAGCTAAAGCCCCACTGAATGAAAGGGACTTGAACCGTGGCAAGGGGTAAAGAAAAGATATCATACTGAGAAGTGGCTGAAAACTAGGGCAATTTTCTAGCAACGACCAGGATGATGATGGTGATTGATAATCACAATAATCATCACCACTTATATATCAGGCACTGTGCTAAATGTTTTCATTATCTCACTCTTCAACTATGACAGATCACGAGGAAAATGGGAACCACCAAGAGATTTTTAACTAGACTTGCTCAAGCCATTAGTCAGGAAGTGGTAGAGCCAAATTCAAACCCAGGCAATCAGATATCCAAGTCTGTTCGCAGCATTATTTTAAATAACAATCACCAGGGCTACCATTTATTAGATGGTTTCTATGTATATGCCTCAAGGATATTTTTCTAAGCATTTTCCATGTGTAATTTCATTGAACCCTCCCAACAACCCTATGAAATGCTTAATATGGCTAGGGGGAATAACTGGGGCTCAGATAGGTCAAGTCACTCACTCAAGTTCACACAGCTAAGATGCTCCAGAGTCTGATTCCAGGGTTATTTCCTCTCTCCTTGCTAAAGAGAAAACTTTGCAGTAATGAGCTGCATAGCCCAAGAGATATAAAAAAAATGCAATATGATGAGGAAAAAGATTTATCCATCCCCATGGTGTCCCAGTGCAATTGATGTCTTTACTCAAATATGGTTCCAATGGCTTGAGGCAACCGGGCTCCAGTGATTGTTAAAGATGCTTTTGGCATCCATTGGGTATCTAGCCTCCCACGCTACAGTGCTGTGGTTCAGCCTTCCTGAGTAACTCCACTGGCCCAGTCAATCAAGTAACTTATCAATCTGGCAGTTGGTTGGCTGGATTGGTTTTTCACTCCACCGACTGTTTGACTGCACAGCATACATTGGCAAGCTGCCTCACAGTTATGTAAACACAAGCCCCATTCCACCAAGAACTCTCTCTGTAAGCCCCAAACCTTAAAAGCCCCGAAGTCAAAAATGTGCTTCCACCATGTGCCCACCACACATTCAGAGCAAAGAAATAAATGAATGGAGGGCAGGCAACAAATACGCTCTTGCAGTTTAAAATTACTTAAACTTTGGCATTAAAACTGCTTTTGTCATATTATTCTGAATATACTTTGGAAGGAATTTTTTTAATTACATGTGAAATTCTGTAATCTCCGAGGAAGTACCAGTTGCTCTGGCTGGCCAATGAAGTCCAAGACAAAATCATTTGGCCTTATAAGGCATGGTGAGAAGAGAACTACCTCAACAAGATACTTTTACTCTTACCCACATGCTTGATAGAGACTCAAACACAACTCAGACTGAAGCAAAGCTCCAGGTGAGAGAAGAATTAATATTGCTCTCAAAATCTATAGTTCTTGAACCTTTACAGAATTGGGGGAAATCCTAAAAGTTCTGGTTTAAAGAATTACTCATTTTTAGAACCCTCTAGAACAGTGGTCCTCAACCTTCTGGCCCTTTAAATAGTTACTCATGTTGTGACCCAACCATAACATGACTTTCATTGCTACTTCATAACTGTAATGTTGCTACTGTTATGAATCGTAATGTAAATATCTGATATGCAGGATGGTCTTAGGCGACCCCTGTGAAAGGGTCGTTTGACTGTCAAAGAGGTCACGACCCACAGGTTGAGAACCACTGCTCTAGAAAGTAACTGAGAAAAAGGAGTGAACACATTGTCACCTTCTACTTAGGCCAATGTTCTAAAATCTGCTGCATATTAGAACCATATGGAGAGTTTTAAAAATACTGATGCCCAGGCCTGAGCCACCAATTGCTCTGGGTAGGGCCTGAGCATCAATTTTTTTTTTCCTATTGACTCTGGTATTTTTACTTTTTCTTCCCTAAAATCTTAGGTTAATTTTCCATTTTTTAGAAAAGGCTTCAAATGTGCAGTAACTGTTGAGAATGACAGGCACAGACCAGGACAAATTGAACAGCAAGCTATTAGTCCCTTGTGGCCCATCATCAGCTGTCCCTCCTCCTACAACCTTGGCTCTGCAGAAAGAAGATGCCTGGTCCTTTTTCCTGGAACAAATGAGTCTAAGCCAAAAAACACTGCCTCCAATGACCCAGGCTTTCAGGAACAGGAATAGCATTAAGTGCAAACCTGCAGAGCTCACTAGAAGGTCAGAGAACCAATGCCAAACCTTCTAGTTAAGAGAGGCAAAACATATTCTGACCTGAAACTCTGGTCTCCTCATAAACAACCCATCCCTGCCCTACCACTTCTGCCTTGGAAGATAGCTCTCCCATTCTGTTTCACGAAGCATGGTAAAATTCAGCCATAGCCTGCTAGTATAACTAAGAACTATTGAACAACCCCCATCCCATTTCCTGAAGTCTACAATCAGAGGCATCCAAAAGAAACACACTGTAGAATTGTACTAGTGTGCCCCTAGCAGGCATACCTTCACAGAGAAGGCTATTCAGAATTTGAGCTAGCGGAGTCTTGGGAAGTATCATGCCCAATAAGTAACAAAGAGCTCATTGGGATTTCCCATTTCTCCCTCTGGAGTTGTTGGATTTTTAATTTGCTGCAGAAACAAGAGTCAACCTTTGTTACCATGGGCATCTGTGCCCTGGGTCATTCAAGAAACATTTATTGTCTACTATGGGCCAGACCCTGTGCTATGCACTGGAGACATTGTGAGGACACGGTCCCTGTCCTCAAGTAGCTCACAGTCCAGCGAGGAAGACAGATATGTAAACGATGACATGCAATGTGATAAAGGTTAAGGTGGGGAGGGGTTGTGCAGCTCAGTCTTAGAAATCAGGAAAGATTTACTGGAGGAGGTGATCCTAAAATAGACAGAACCCTTCCTCCAACTATGGCAGTTTGACAACAAAACTTGTGCCCAAGGGGGGCTCAGGTCAATAAAAGGACTTTATCTACCTGACTCTTCTCTGAAACTGAGGAAGTTTATTGATTCTCAAGGCGTATGAAATGGCAATGATCTCACTGTTAGGGAAATATAGCTAGAAAGAAATGAGGCAGCTTATCTGGAGAAGGGGAGTACCAAGTAAGCCTGTCCCTTTTCTCCGTTCCTTTCCCTGTTGGCAGCAATTAAAGCACTCCCTTGCCCCTCCCAGAGAAAATGTGCTGCTCTGCACTGCTTCTGCGAGAGCAATTGAAGCATGTGTTTGATGCAAACGGGACTAGGAGAAAAAACCCTGAGTTCTACTTCTGGATCTGTCTCCATGAGCTGTGTGACCATGAATATGTCCCTTCCTCTCTCTGGGCCTCGGTGTTCCCATTTGTACAAGGAGGGGTTGGGCTCAGCACTCACCAAGATCCCCTCCAGTTGATTCTTTTGGATTCTTGGCTTGACCAAGGTTAGACAGGCATGTGGCAAAAAACAAAAACAGTTAGTCAGTACAGTCGCTCTGTCATCTCTTTGTGGATGTTAGGGGTCACCAGAGGATGTTGGTCTTCAAGGCTCCACACCCCCCACCTCATTGGAGGTTAACGTTCTGCTTCTCACTAGGGTAAGAAAACAGTAAGCCTGCAAGATTTGGAAAATAAAGCTACATGAAAGGCACACTATTAATGGCAAGTCATACATTATTTTCTCTAGTTTAAAAAAATAGAAAAAAGTTGACATTTTTTTCAAAATAAAGCTGCTGCTTCTCTGCCACAGTGCATGGACCAGTCAGCACACCCATAAATCAGACATCAAATATTTTCTTTCTTCCTCAACACAGCTCTCTCTGTGGGAACAGAGAGTCTAGTATCAATAATAGCATTAAAGGGGAACTACCCTGCAACGCAGCTAAGCTGCAATTCAAACCTGCCAATCAGACAAAAAAAGCGATTCAAAATCCTATAGCCATTACTGTCTATCTCTTTTCTTTGGAAGGACCCTTTGATTTCTTTCTTTCTTTTCATCTTTTTTTGGCTTTTCAAGCCAATCCTGAACACGTTGGTGATACTCAGGAGTTCATTAGGAGTTTGCCTCTTGTTAAGACTTGCTCAGAAAAGGATCGCCGGTAATGGAACCAAAATAAATCTTCTCAGATTTAACTCCTGTCTCCCATAAAGCTGCCATCCTTGGCTGTCACCACCATTGCCACCATTTAAGGGAAGGTGGCTACATACCAACCTTTGGTGTCCGAGGAGGAGCTGCCCACAATTACACATACTTGCCCCTCTACAAATGCTGACCAGGACAGGGCTGGATCTTAATGGATCACAATTGAGAAGAGCCTTTCCACAGCAAAAGGCCCTTTATTTAGTGCATTTCCTGGAAAACCACTGTCTATGGGAGGCCTCTCGTCTCTTAGCTAAGGCTCCCAAATACACCAAATGTATGCATGCCTTTACTCACACACTTCTCCCTGCTTGGAATAGCTTTCCCATCAGACCCAGCTCAAATATCATCTCCTGAAAGCAGCCTTTCCTGACCCTGTCCCCTCCCAAGCAAAAGTAATCCTTCCTTCCTCTGGGTTCACATGGCACACTTTGTTCTTGCCGCTATCATGGCACTTATTACATTACATTAGAGCCAGTTGGTGACCTGTCTGTCAACCCTGAGAGACTGTGAGCTTCTTGAGGACAGGGGCTACAGCTGATATTAGAGCACTTAACCCTGGGCTCAGCCCATAAAAAGTTTTGGAACTTGAACTGCATGAGGAGGAGGTGGTAAATGCGGTGTACGGAGTGAAGTCCTAAAGAGGTCCTTTATGGCTATAAAATTAGGTGATTCTAAAAATGAAATGGGGTCCCACAGACATACTGCTTTTAGGGCTTGGGAAGGAATATATTCTGGCCTCATGAATCTGGTATAGAAATAACTGTTCCCACCCTAGCTAGTTTGGCTCAGTAGATAGAATGTTGGCTTGCGGACCAAAGGGTCCAGGGTCAAGGGCACATACTTCGGTTGGAGGCTCCTCCCCAGCCCGGGCACTGGTCAGGGCTCGTGCAGGAGGCAACCAATCAATGCGTTTCTCACATCGATACTTCTCTCTGTCTTTCCCTCTCTCTTCCACTCTCTTCCTCCGGTGAGGATTTAAAAAAAAGAAAAGAAAAGAAATAACTATTCCCTCAACTAAACAAACCAGATATTAAGCACTTGTCAGTTAAGGTGGACCCATATAATGCATTTCTGCTAGGCAGACAGATGACTGCCAGCCCTGAACTATGGGTTACATGCCTAAGAGGAATGACAGAGTGGGGGGTAGGGAGAGCAAGGCAGCCTAGTACATTTACTTTGAATTGGGCGATTTGCTGGGTAAAAGCAAATTGGAACCCTTGGCAGAGTCATTCAGCAGCATTAAAGATCTATAGGCACAGTAGCTTGGTGGGGGGAGTGCCACTAGTTACAGTTGCTTGGCTGTAAAATATCCCCTGGAACAAAGCATTTTAATTTGAAGCGATTCTATCCGGAGCAGCTGACAAAACTTTCAAGGAAACTGGCAGTGGTAGAAGGAAAGGGCTTTGAAAAGAACTAGTGAAGTTTTAGCACACAGTCTTGAACATGAGCTAGGCCCAGTTGGATACCCGTCAGTGTGTTTCAGAAACAAAGCAAATTAACCAGGGTGGGGGCTTAGGAGGCTACATTCCCCAACTCCCTCCTTGAAGTTTCCTGTAAAACAGCAGGAGCCAACAGCCTCTTCCCAACTACCCTCTCACCACAATCTATGAAGACTGGGCCTTGTGTCTGGACTGGGCAAGGTTCAATCTGGGCATGTGTACTTATAACATTCTCCCCCAATTCTAGGAACAAGCCTGTGAACCTGGTAGGTGCTAAATAGATATAGATGTTGATTAGCTTGATGTTCTGAAGGAGGTGTTTTGTTTTGTTTCATTTTTTAGAAAGGAAAGCTGCCAATCACCAGGGAAAGCCTGCAAGACACCTTGCATGGTTGGTATCAAACCAACAGGAAATGGGGTAGGGAATGAACAAATAACCACAAGCCACAACAATCTATTTTTAAAACTAGGACAATATGTGGGCTGTACAGTAGTGCTGCTAGCTTTGTTTTTATCTACAGACATCTGTTTGGGGTTTCTTTGACTCTGGTACTTTGTTTCTGTGCTGTGATGGACCAAGGGTCTGGGAATTGGGTAGAATAACTTGCATGTATATATGTAGCTCCCAACTCAAGCATAGCATTGTCTTCAGAAGGGGATGAAGCTCTCAAAAATATTTTTAACAAGTACCCAGGAAAACTTCCCTGTTCCCAAATTCCCACCCACCACCACTCTGAACATGCATCTGGTACCTAAAATTGTACCATTAACCCATCAAGCTTTTGGCTTAAGTATTCACACATGCGTTTGAAGGCTTAATACATATCCTTTGAATTTCGAGGAAGAATCTACACTAATAAAAGAGAAACATGCAAATTGGTGTCACTCCGCTATGCCCACCAGCCAATCAGATGAGTATGCAAATTAACCCAACAAAGATGGTGGTTAATTTGCACACGCAGGCCCAGAGAGAAGACTGAAGACAACGTAGAAGGAAGCCAAGAACTGCAGAAGGGAGTGAAGCTGCAGAGAAGCAAGTGGGGTGGCAGAGACAGGAGGGAAGCAAGCAGGCAGCGGAGGCAGGAGGGAAGCCTGCCTTGGCAGGTTTTGCTCCCTTCTCTGCTTCGCTCCGGCCAGAAAGCCCTATTCTTGCAGGAATCTTCCTGCAATGGACCTCTACTATATAATAAGCTATAAACATTAAGTTACATGATATTTTGCTACTCAGCTCCTTGAGAACATGGCAACCAGTCTAGGCAAGCTGTGCAAGGGGTGGTGAATTGACCAGAAGACGAGGTCCAGGACACAGACACTAATCTGAAAGAGGAAAGGAGACATATCACAGGAACATGGGTCCTAGTAGAGAAAGGCAGATGGATATTTCACAGGCCAAGGATTTGTTTTGGAAACACTCTAAATGGTTTCTTTCTTTTTTTTAAAAATCCTCACCCAAGGATATGTTTAGAGAGAGGAAGGGAGAGAGAAAAACATTGACGTGAGAGAGAAATACCAATCGGATGCCTCCTGTGCATGCCCCAACTGTAGATAGAATCTGCAATCTAGACATGTGCCCTGACCTGGAATCGAACCTGCAACCTTTTGGTGCACAGGACAATAGCTCAGCTCAACCTCTGGGTACATAAAGAAAGATCTGGGTAGAGGACAGCTACCATTCTCCATCCATCCTACCCGCAAAGAGCCCTTAGAAGCAGTGTGCCCCACAAAGGGGGAGGGGTTGTTTTCTGTGGCAACAGCTGCTTCTATCCCCTGTCCATGGCCCACTTCTCAGTGAGGTCATCCAGTCTTCAGCTGCACAATCAAAAAAATTAAAGAGGAGGCCTCTTGAGTTATGATTCCTATTAAAACTAAACTCCATCAGCACATTCTCAGGACTGCACCTGGGAAGGCAGATGCATGATGCTGCCTGTTCCCAGGGCTGCCCCTGGCTCCTAGGAACCTGAGTACAAAGCCCAGACAGGGGTCCCCACACATTCCAAATGCAAAGAATTCAATATGCAGCCTGATGAGACAGGCGGGAAAGAGGAAGCAAGCCCCTAGCTGCTCTCCTCTGGAAACCCCTTCTTGACCAAGGAGCCCTCCCCTCCTTCTTGTGGGCCCAGAAGAGAAAGGATAAGAAACTGTGGTCCTGTGGGATATCACCTTGGAAAACTATTATGTTCCATGCTGCCTCTTCCAGGATGCTCCCAAAGGCAACATCTTGCTCTTGGAGCCATTTCTCATTTACTAGTCAGCATTGAGGAAATACCCCGTAGAACTGGCAGGCTTCCTGCAACATGTCTCCAGAGTAATTCCAGGGTCTGTACTCTAGTGGACCCACCCCCATCCCAACCCCAAGCTACAGAGTTTGGGCAATGATGTAAGAAGATCCTTCAAAGATCATTCATTAGGCACTTCTCCTGTGCCAAGCATTGGCTCAGTGTTCCAATGAGCTCCTTTAACCTTATAGCGACTCTTTGAGCCTCCCCATTTTATAAATTAAGAAACTGAGGTTTTATGGGGCTAGGTACCTTGCCCAGATGTCTCAGGTAAGGAATTCTTGAGCTGCGATCCAAACTCAAATCTGTCTGAAGCCAGAGCCAAAGTTCTTGTACGTGATACCGGCTGGAGTATGTGGCATTGACTTTCTACCACTTCCCCTGTTATAACCCCCAAGTGGCAGAGCTGTTAAAGAACAGACATCAGATTCAGCCACTTATTCCAATGAAAAGCACACTACCTGGCTTTGAAGGATCTTCTTACACAGATGCCCATGAGTTAGTGTCAGAGCTACCTACTCCTGGATCCTAATTCCCCCAAAACAAATCCTCCCACAAAAGTCAAGTCAGAAACCGGAAAAACTCAAGTCAGCTTAACATTGTGCTTTCACTGATGCAGTTTCACTTGAGAGAATAAAGTGAAAGCAGTGTCTTTACCCAGCTTTCTGTCACAGCTTGACAGCCTCTCCAGTCCTAGGAACAGGGTAGGGGAGAGAGAGATGGGGGATAGATCTATACTTATGACATTTTGCCTTAAATGGATATTTGTCCTCTCTTATCAGTACTGGTGTGAAAAGAGGAACCAGAGCAACAGGAAGGACAAAACCTACTTTGGTCTTGTGAGCTTCTGAGACAAAGGTCCAGGCTTCTAGAGCTCTATCTGAGGGGCAGACTCAGACAGCAAAGAGAGCCTATTCTCTTTGCAACACCTTCTTTGCTGGCATTAAGCAGCCTCCGGGGAAGCTCCGGCCAGCTGGGCACAGACCGACAACCTTTCTTGGACTATACCCTGTTTCTGTGTTCTTGCCACAGGGCTGTATGGCTGCAACTTTTGGAAATACACAGTAAAGTGTTTCTAAAGCTATTCCTTGTCATAAGCCAAGGAATGTAATTCAGCCTATTCTAAGGAGAAGCTCATGGGGAAAGAGTACTATGGTTTTATTTATATACAAATAAAGAGAATTCAGGCCAAGAAGGCAGTGTGTATGGATCTGTCCCAGGAAACATAGCACTGGGAATCTGTTTTGCATTTAGAGAGTTGGGCAGGACTAGGGTGAGGCAAGTGATGCATTCGCCTTGGGTGTAAAATGTAAGGGGGTCTCAAACCACTAAGTAATCAAGATAGTTACTAAAATAAATGTCTATATTTTAGAATAGTTTCAGATTTACAGAAAATTTGTGATGATAGTACTGAAAGTCCCCATATCCTCCCACCTAGTTTCCCCAATTATTAACATCCTATATTAGTAATACACCATTCTAACAATTAATGAGCTGATATTATTGTTATTAGTAGCTAAGGTATATGCTTTATTTAGATCTCTCTTCCATTCTAGGACGACACATTACATGTAATTGTCACATCTCCTTAGGCTGCTCTTAGCTGTGACAGTTTCTCAGACTCTTCTGAATTTTAATAACCTTGACAATTTTGAGGAGTACTGATCAGGTATTTTGGAGGATATCCTTCTACTGAATGTTTCCTGATGTTTTTCTCAAAATTAGATGGGGACTATGGATTAATGGAAGCTCACAGAGGCAAAGTGTGATTCTCATCTCATTATATGAAGGGTACAGGGTACATACTATCAACATGATTTATGACTATTGGTGTTGTCCTTATCACCTGACTGAGATAAGTGTTTGTCATGTTCATTCACTGTAAGGTTACCATTCTTTCCCTTTCCACACTGTATTCTTTGGAAGGAAGTCACTATGCGTAGCTCACAAAGAGTGGAGATTTATGCTCCATCTCCTTAACACGTTAAGTGCCCAGCCTGTTTTGTCTTCCGGAAAGAAAGTATAGTGTCAGTCACTGGTGACTGTCTGGGTGCTTAACATGTTAAGGGAAGAGTATCTACACAAATTATTTGTAATTTTCCTACATGGGAGATTTCTCTCCTCTTACCATATGTTTAATCATTTATTTGTATCAATATGGGCTCAGATATTATACTTTGGATTATGCTCAGATACTACTTTATTTTGTTTCTCAAGTATTTCCAGCATTGGCCATTGGGAGCTCTTTCAGTTGATTCTGGTGCCATATCCTCATGCATGTTTTGCTTTTTGCTGGTTTGTTTGCTTATTTGTTTGTTTCAGCACTTCTTTACATTCTGGCAATACAAGATGCTCCAGACTCATCTATTTTCTGCCCCAGGCCTAGAATCAGTAATTTTCCAAGGAGCCCTGGGAGCACTTTGTCTATCCCTCTAGCAGCTCCCATACCCTCTTGCTGTCTTGTTCTCACACATGGTTGTGATCTTTCTTTTTCTCCCTCTATAATGCTCTTTATCTGCTCCACATGTTGCTCCCTCTCTTACCTTCTTGCTCTCCCATTCTCTTTTGCGTGTGTGTGTGTGTGTGTGTGCGCGCGCGCGCGCGCGTGTGTGTGTCTTTTCAGAGCCAAAGTCATTTACCTAAACACACAAAGTACCCCAGAGCAGAAGAATAGAGACAAGAAAAGTTTTTTCCCCCACACTAAGAAAAATTCCAGTGGGTCCAAGACTCTCAAGAGTGATCTCAGAAAAGTCTTAAAACCTTTGGGGCAAAGGTGCTGTAAGGATATAGATGTGTAATCCAGCATTGTCTATCACAAATAAAGCAGGCAGCTTCATTAGGAGCAATCAAAACTACCAAAGGGGAAAACCACTTCACAAGCAGTGGGAGTGTCCCCTGGGAAGTGCTAACAGCTGGGGCTCTTTGAGACTAATTGTCTAACTCACCCATAGGAACAGGATGCTAAGGCTGAGGGAGGAAGACTTTTTTTAATTCACCTCAAATGTGTCACCAGCAAAAGAACAGTAGAAAGCCAGCATCCCTGGGAAACAGCCAGCAGAGGGCAGAGCTTTATGTAGAGTTGCTATAGGATTTCAGACAAAAGTCTCATGGATGGAGTCACTGGATAAGCCTTTGATTTCTGGCACCAAGACAGGCTGGGAGGAGGATCACTTAATCACTTTCTCTCTGGGCCACTCTCTGCCAGGGAGCAGAGATGAAGCATGGTTTGTGGCACTCAGGCAAATGCTGGGTGCTGTATTGGTATGGTAAGACTGCAGAATCAGGTGGGTGGGGACATCCTGAACAGCAAAATGGGAGAAAGGGAGGGAGTACCTGGCAAAGGCTGGCCCACTCTAGTGTCTCCCTCCCCTTTCCCCTCCCTTCCACTCTCCTCCCCCTCCTCCTCCCTCTTCCTCCCCCCTCCCTCCTCCTTCTCTTTTCCATAAATGAAAAGTTAAATAAAGGTCCAGTCTTAGGAAGAGGAGAATTAGGCAGTGCTTCAGTGTTTTTATGATAATTCTAAAAGTCTTTTTGAGACAAAAACATACCATGGGCCAAAAATAAAGCTTGTACTGTTCAGAAACTTTCCTCCTTGTTTGAAATATTTGCCTTTTAAGAGAGATTCAAAAGTCTGTTTGGGGCATATTTATAGGAATCCATCTAACTGCAGCAACATAAAAAATCATTCAATTTCCAGAATGCAGTCTGATTTTTATTAAGCTCTTTCCTCTAGGAACAGAAAGGATTAATTCTGTGGGCGCCACTAAACCTCCTACCTTGTGAATAGGAGGCAAAATTCATTCTTCCCGAAATGAACAAACATGAGAAAACAAAATACCTCTGAGCATAAAACCTTCAGAAATTTCTACTAGTATTTATTAAAATCTAGATATGGGTTTTCAAGAACACTTTTCAAATTTAATCTCATGGATGAAAGTTAAAACTAAAACTATTAAAAATTAGTCCTATAATAACACAATGTATTTTCAATAAAAAATAATGGCCACTCAGTTAAAACTCTCTTAGTAAAGTAGGAACTATGCAGAAACAGAAATGAATGACAGGCCCTACTTCGGGGTTACTCCCTTTCAATTACCCCTTCCTGATACAACTTTTGTGAAAAATCGTATCATTCTGATCCCTCCTTCCATATGACTCCTGAGAGCAGTGTTTCTCCAAGTTCAGTTCCAAAACCAAATACAACAGAATCAATTGGTGTTGCTTGCTCAAGAGTTGTTTCTCTGGTCCTACCATGATTCTTATTCTAGAGGAGTGAGGTCCAAAAATCTCAATTTTGAACAGGCACGCTTGGCATTTCTGAGTTAAGCTAAAGTGTAAGAATCACAGACAGAGCAAAGCCCAACAGAGGAAGCACATTTTAAATGACAGACCTCCATAATGTGTCTAGTTCTAGAATTAAGTTGCCCAAGGCAGGTACATGGTTTCCCGGGAAGCAATTGCTCTTATAAAAGATGATATGTGTCCATATCAACAAATGAATAAAGAAAATATAATACACACAGACACACAATAGAATACTATTCAGCCATTAAAAGGAAGAAAATCCTACCTTTTGCAAAAGTCAGAAAAGGAAAGACAAATACTGCAAGAACTCACTTATATGTGGAAGCTAAAGAAATCCAAGCTCAAAGAAATAAAGATCAGATTGGTGGTTGCCAGAGGTGGGGGTGGTGGCGAGGAAACTGGGTGAACGTGATCAAAAGGTAGAAACTTCCAGTAATGAGATTAATAAATTTGGATATAATGTGCATCATGATGACTATAGGTAATGCTGTACTATATATTTGAAAGATGCTAAGAGAGTAGATCTTAAAGGTTTTCATCACTAGGAAAAAATGTAATTATGTGAGGTGATGGGTGTTAACTAAACTTATTGTGGTACTATTTCACAATGTATACAAATATAAAAACAAAATCAAATCATGCCCTGGTTGGTTGTTCAGTGGTTAGAACATCTGCCTGCAAACTGAACGAACGGTCATGGGTTCGATTCCCAGTCAAGGGCACATACCTCTGTTGCAGGTTCAATCCCCGACCCTGGTCAGAGAGGCAACCAATCGATGTGTTTCTCTCACATAGATGTTTTTCTATCTCTTTCTTTCTCCCTCTCTCTCTCTCTCTCTCTCTCTCTCTCTCTCTCCCCCCCACCCCACTCTCTTTTCACCCTTCTACTCTAATATCCTCAGGTGAAGATAAAAAAAATCTTAAAGCATTATAGTGTACATCTTAAACTTATTATATGTCAACTATATCCCAATAAAACTAAAAACAACACTAAAATAAAACATAGCAACCAATGAGGCCTGACTAGAATAAATTTTTAAAAAAAGAAAAAAGAAAGAAATCTTAACCCCAAAGAGACATAAAACCTACACGAAAGAGACAGAAAACCTACCCGAAAGAGACAGAAAACTATGCCAAGAAGCTTGCCCAGGAAAGCCTTCTCAAACAAGTCCATACCTCCTCAAGGCAAACTGGCCAACATACAGGGCCTTCACAGACATTTGCTAACTCTAAGAGCATTTTCACTAAAGTACCTTCTTAAATGTGTATCCTGCTTCCTATTTCTTACTTGAGCACTGCTGCTGCTGACTTATCAGTCCTGTCCCCTCCTCATACAGCCTGGTATGGGAAGCCTATAAATTGTCCCATTGCAAAGAAGCCAGCTAGAGGGCACCTGAGTGCCAATGAACTGGGCCCCTCCACCCTGGGTGGTGTGAAGAATTCAGCAGCTGCAGAAACAACCAGAAACTTCAAAGGGTCGAATTTTCCCTGAGGGTTATCTGGAACATACCTCCCAAGAGACTAAAATTCCTCTCTTGGAATGCAAAGAGGCTGACCTGCTAACCTTCTTCCTGGGCTTTCCCATAATTTGTTTACAGGGGGTTTAGAAAACCTACCCCTCCCCTCACTCAAAGTTTCAAGCCCCTTTTCTCCACAAGACAAAGAAAATAATGTGAAGTATGACAGACAAGCATCAAAGGGACCATTTTTGTGTTGACCAGAGTGAGAGCATAGCTTCTGATTTTTCATTCTGTTCTCTGGTTAGTCCTATGATATCAGAGATATATTTCTTCTATTTAGGAATGCATTTCTGATTGACTTTTGGCAAACTCTCACTATGTAGAATGTACCTTCCTAAAATCCTCAGATTTTTGGAATGGCTTATCATCTGAAAGAAATAGATTTAAAAGCAAGTAATTTAGCTGACCGGGGTGGGGTGGGGTGGGAGTGAGAGTAGGGAGTGAGTGCTTAATGGATACAGGGTTTCCTTTGGGGTGCTAAAAATGTTTTGAACTAGGTAGTGCTGATAATTTCAAAAAATTGAGAGTATACCTAATTCCACTGAGTAGTACAATTTAAAATGGTGGGTTTTATATTATGTGAATGTTACCTCAATAAAAAAGAGCAAATAATTTGGTGATGTTAAAGCTGTCTCTGCGTCCTAAGCAGCCAAGAAAGAGAACCAAGACAATGCAAAATACTCAACAACAAAAACAGGTAGGATCACAATGCTGGGTGATAATAGCCGGTAATTATTGATTACTAGGGGCCAGGCATTATGCTAAATTACAAGCCTATAAGGTAGGTTCTCTTTATAAATCACCGAGGAAACTGAATGAGGCTCAGAGAAGTTAAGTAATATGCTCAAGGTCACATACCTAATGAGTAAAGGGTTGGCTCCGACTCATGGCTATCTGGAGGAAGAGAGTTCTCTCTGCCCATAGTTTAAGTAAAAACTGAGCTCATAGGAATGGCACATACCACAAAAAGCAGAGTTAAGCAGACAGTAGCACCGGCAACCAAAAGCAGTGGTGTGGGGCCAGCAGAGGCAAGAAAAGAAGGAGAATATGTACTCAAAGTGAAGAAAAAATTGTATGGGGGGGGGAGGGAGGGAGGGAATGCGTTTGAGGGAGAATGAGAACTGTTTGATTCAATGGAAGAGAGCAGGGTTGGTAAATGCCCACTTTTCCACTTTGCTCTCAGCACACATAAGTCATTCACCCTTGAAGCCTGGGCATCCCTCATTTGTAAGTGTTCTCGCCTGAGGGAAAAGGAATTTGAAGCTCAGGAGAAAGGCACTGCCTTTTTAACAATCTGTTCCACTTGTAATCCACAGCAATAAAGTAATATAACTTTGGTAACTAACCAAGACTTGCAAGTACTCCATTTGGAGTGATGTGATATGCATTCAATTCACCTTAACTAAAAAGAGAGCACTGTTTCATGGGATACGGCAAGAGTGAAAAATCACTTTCTAAGAATCTTGTATCTTATACAAGGAACAAAGGGAAAGAAATAACTGTTGCCTCTGTTTGGAGTTGGGAAGCCTGCAGAGCCCTGGGTAACTGACCCTAGAAACTTTCAGAAAGATGCAGGAAAAGAAGGAAAATTACCCTTCACCTATCTAAGCGTAATTCACTAGATTAAAGAGCTCCAAAGGGAAAGTACATCTGTTCCTCTTGGTGCGACCTCATCGGCAAACTCCCAGAGTGAAAAGAACTTGTGGATCTTGGAGACTGAAAGGGGCCCTGGGAAATGGCTGCCCGGAAGTCAATAGGCTGCTGTGGGAGGGGAGAGGTTGCCAATAGGATCCCACTGAGAAAGAAACCCCAGGAGCCCACCGGGGCAGGGGCCCAGCCAGCACTGGCGCCTTCTGGGAAACCAATCCTGGAAGTGGGCATGAAGTTCTTTGACCCTGAAAGTGGGGATCCCAAACCCTGCCATTTCCCAGGCCAATCATCCTCTCATCAGCATCTCTACTTCCCTGTGGGTAGAAGCAGATAATGAAGTGCTTGTTTGGCTCATGCTGTTGCTTGACAAAGGGAGTTTCTCCGCAATTGGTCCATGTGAGGAAAGTTATTGCATCTTCTGAACTGTTAGGTCCCGAATGGCAATATCAAAACACAATGGCTACAGTCACTGCCTTTGAAGACAGTATATTCATAGCCACTTCCTGCTAAATGACAGGGAACACAGAAATGGCACAGCAATGCATGCATTGGACTTATAAAAAGCGGGTCTAAATCCTCTGCAAAACCTCTATTAAAAATATCACTCCTTATATGAGTCCATGTGCTAATTCCAACTCACCTTAATTTCCCCATCCGTAAAATGTGGGTAATTATGCATACATCAGAGGGGCACTAGTTAGGATTAACTGGGTAAATGCATGCAAAGTTCTTGGCACAGGAACTGGAACATGCTGTGCTCTCAAGAATATTGACTATTATTGAAATAAAACAATTTATCATTATTATTCAGCAGTTTTTGAAAAAGCTTGTCTCTTCTGAATAAAAGACACAACTCCATTTATCAGAGAAGTACGAGATAATCCATCACATTCCACTTACTGTCTTTGCTTGAATACAAAGTCATTTGAATGCTCAAGTGCAGTGATCATTCTAATACTACTAGATTTTGAGCTCCTTGAGGACAGGAGTTATGTTTGTTTGCTTTTAAAATATATTTTTATTTATTTTAGAGAGGAAGGGGGAGGGAGAGGGAGAGAGATAGAAACATCAATGGTGCCCTAACCGGTTTGGCTCAGTGGATGGAGCGTCAGCCTGCGGACTGAGAGGTCCCGGGTTTGATTCCAGTCAGGGGCATGTACCTTGGTTGCGGGCACATCCCCAGTGGGGAGGGTGCAGGAGGCACCTGATCGATGTTTCTCTCTCATCGATGTTTCTAACTATCCCTCTCCTTTCCTCTCTGTGAAAAATCAATAAAATGTATTTAAAAAAAAGAAACATCAATGGTGAAAGATAATTAGTGACTGGCTGCCTCCTGCACGACCTGGGATCAATCCCACAACCCTGGCATGTGCCTTGACCAGGAATCGAACTGTGACCTCCTGGTTCATAAGTCACACTCAACCACTGAGGCACTGCAGCTGGGTGCAGGGACTATGTTTTTACTCGGCCCTCTATTCTTAGTGGCAGTCCCAGGATGTGGTTCACAGTGCTCATGAAATGTTTGAAATGCCTTCCATCGCTAATTTTTTATGGAAATACCTTTTACCTCTTCTTCTCCCTTGCCTTTCTTCTACAAGGTTTCAGAACTCTTTCTAACATTCAAATTACTTAATAGACAGTTTTTTAAAAATATATTTTATTGATTTTAGAGAGGAAGGAGAAGGAGAGAGAGAGAGAAATATCAATGATGAGAATCACTGATTGACTGCCTCCTGCACACCCCCTACTGGGGATCAAGCCCGCAACCCAGGCATGTGCCCTTGGCTGGAATCGAACTTGGGACCCTTCAGTCCGCAGACCCACGCTCTATCCATTGAGCAAAACCAGCTAGGGCAATAGACAGTTTTTATTGGGAGTCCCTTCAGGTCTTTTTTAGAAGTGGGAATAGGTAATAGGAAATCTGAATTCTTTCTCTATAATAACCCTACACATCTCACCTTAAAGGGAGAGTGATGCATGTCCAAAGAAGGGTGACAATGTTGCTGAGGACCTGGAGCAGTGGGTCCCAACCTTTTTTTGGCCATACCCAACCTAAGCATCTCTAAAATCCTGATGCCCCCAGGTGACATATAATTATTATTATTCAAAAACTGAACTCCTATTCACTTGGAGGAAGCCTAAAAAGCCATTAACTTGGTCTAAACAAGCTTCCATAGAATATGGTGTCCATGAAAGAGAAACATAAAAGAACGAAAGGAGCCCTAGCTGGTTTTGCTCAGTGGATAGAGCGTCGGCCTTCAGACTGAAGGGTCCTGGGTTCGATGCTGGTCAAGGGCACATGCCAGGTTGAGGGCTCAATCCCCATTAGGGGGTGTGCAGGAGGCAGCCAATCAATGATTTTCTCTCTCTTCATTGATGTTTCTATCTCTCTATCCTTTTCCCTTCCTCTCTCTGAAATCAATAAAAATATATTTTAAAACATAAAAAGAACGAAAGGACAATTGAAGTACTGAGGAAGAAATCACTAAGAAATTGTTATAAAATAATAATAATATGAAGTGATATGAAAAAATAGCAAATAGTTTCAAAGCATATAATAGAGAGCTGAAATGCATAACTCTCATAATATATATTTATATACTGTATGTAAGGCCACTAGAACCATAAGAAATGCAAAAAATTCAGTTAGCAACTCATTCTCGAATTGCCCCCCTTTAAAATCAAATTGTCCCCCTGTGGGGTGTGCCCCACGTTGGGAACCACTGACATAAAGGGAAAAGACTGTGGAAGTCAGGAAGAGGGGCCAGAGTGACAGAGGCCAGAAAGGACCCAGAAATGGGCCTGTGGACATACTGGTCTATACCAGCATCATGTTAGCTCCTAGAAGCTTATTCTAGAAGTCTGGCTTAAAACAACATTTCCCCTTGGATCCTCGTTACTAACAGAGCCCAGGAAGTAAAAAATTCCTCTTCTTATTCTTAACCCTTTTGAAAAGGGTAGGGAGCAGCGAGTTGCCAGCAGCATACAACCATACAAACATGGATTCTGAAGCCAGACTGACTGGGTTTGAGTCTTAGCACTGTTGCTTAACAGTGGGTAACCCTAAGCAGGTTTCTTAACCTCTTTGAGCTTCGTTTTCCTTCTCTGTAAAATAATAATAATAATAATAATAATAATAATAATAATAATAATATTGTCCTCATTAGGTTATTGTGAAAATTAAATGAGGATTCACATGATCTCACTTATTTGTGGAATCTAATGAACAAAATAAACTGTCCAACAAAATAAGACCCGAAGCATGGAGGCAGGGAACAGACTGACAGACCTCAATGTGGGGATGGGGGGATGAGAAGAGATAAACCAAAGAAGTTATATGCTTATAGGCATGGCCCATGGACACGGGCAATAGGGTAGTGCAAACCTGAAGAAGGTGGGTAGGGGCTGGAAGGAGAAGTGTAAAGGGAGGGGATATAGTGAGAATCATGTAAAGTTCCTGGGCCATAGTAAGAACTCAACAAATGTGAACTGCTATGATTACTTTGGCCTGTAGGCATTAGCTTTAGGCTTGGATAATTGAACAGCTTAGCATAGAAGGAAAAACCCTGGAGAGCAGCCATGGTTTTAAGCCTTGAAGAGTGGGTTGTGGGGTCAAGGGTCAGAGATTAAAGGGCATGACTTATTCCTCATTTGCAACATGATAAAAGCATAGGCTCTATCTCTGTCCCATGATTAAAATTTTAAGAATCAAATGAGCAGACACAAATGAAATTACTTTGGGAAATGCAAGCATTCTGTGCAAATGTAAATGGTATTCTCATTGGGCATTCTCAAACAGAGGGAAACATTATATTTAGTTCACAAATACTTAGGTTTTAATCTTCTGGGCTTTTCTGCTATTATGCTAGAGTGCAGAGAAGTGGCACACAGTTCAGACCCCAGATGTCCTCTTTGCAAGGCGCTCTGATCTGCTCTTAAATCTCTCCAAGTCACACCCTGTACAGAAGTTTTTAGATGGGCCAGCCACTTTGAAAGGTTCTTACCACCAGGCCATCAGTTTAGGAATCATCTTACAGCTGTGACATGTCTAACCTTGTCCATATGTCTAACCATGTGACCCTGCTAGGGTCAGGGCATTGTGAGTGAGGATTTGGAAGCCGACTTTCAAAGCTAATGGCTCAGCCCACAAGACTTGGAAGCTGCCTGTGTCATCCCCTTTGATGAAGTGGTGGGAAGAGTTGTCATTCATCAACAAATAGAAAGCAATCTCTGATGGAGATAAAACAATCAGTACATTTGGATTTCAATCAGAGAAAATATGCTTTTTTGAAACAGTTCATAATCAGTGTATGTCCTTCCAGATAGCATGTTGGTGTGGAATGTGAGCTGTGTAGGAACAAATGTCACTTGGAATACCAAAATAGAATTAATAGCTGAAACATACTTCAGAATACATCCTTGCTTTCTACCTTCTTATAGACTCTGTGAGACAATTCCTATAGCCTGGTTACTTGATTTGCTGGACTGCTAGCATTTCAACATTAAGAAAGAATGGATTTTCTAAAAAAAGGAATAGCACAATTCTATTTATGGGAGAATCTCCTGTATTCAGAGAAAAAAGGGACCTAACGATCTTCCAACCCAGTTTTATCCATTTATAAAGGGAACTGAGGAAACAAGAGGGCAAGTAACATACCCAAGGTCACACAGCTAGCAATGGCAGAACTACAGTTTGAATACAAGACATACTAAACATTGTAGAATGGGTCATAATACAAGAAGCCAGCAAGTAAAGGCACTTAATCATTGATATTCTTGTACAAAAACTAAAAAAACAAGAGAGTGTGCTCTCTGCTTCTTATTCTAGACTAGTGGCCCGGTGCATGAAATTTGTGCACATTAAAAGGGGATTAATTAGAGGAAATATTTTAATATTGCTATTTGCCCTTTCTCTATAATAGAAATGTCAGAAATGAAAGAAAATTAGTAAAATGTATATGAAAATCTTCCTCCTGTCAGAGTCGGGGGTGCAGCATGGTACCCACAGTCAAGTGCCCGCCCAGCCACATGCACCTCAAAATCGTGCGAGACCCAAACCTGGCTGGTCCCACCCCCATTGGGCTAGATCCAGACCAGGCCGGTCCCAACCTTGTCAAGCCCTGCCGGGCAGGGTGCACAGCCTCAGGTCCCCCGGACCGGCACTGGGGCAGGGGGTGCAGCCTCAGGTCCCCCAGGCTGGAGCAGGGGGCATGCCTTGAGGTCCAAATCAAGCCCCACTGGGTGGGGGACGCTACCTGAGATCACCTGACAAGCCCCGCCACGTGAGGGGTGCAGCCTCAGGTCCCCTGGCCTGGTGCCGGGGTGGGGAGGCATGGCCTGAGGTCCCTGTCAAGCCCCACAGGGGGAGGGGGGCCCGCAGCCTCAAGTCCCTGCTGATTGCTCATTAAGGCTCATTACAGGAACTCAGCCTCCGCTGTGGGTGCAGCCATCTTGTGTTACAGAAACCCCCACCTCTGCTGTGAGCACCACCATCTTTGTGGCAGAGTGATGGTCAATTTGCATATTACCTCTTTATTATATAGGTTGATTGCTAATATCCCTTCAATATTGGCGGTTCAAGAGTTTGTGCTATGACGTTTGCATTGTATCTGTCAGGCATCAAGTCCTGGTTCGATAAAGTTTAAGATCTAGAGGTACAAATTGCCTATAAACCCTCAAGCAGCCAGTTGAAAAGCAGAAAATTCAACCGACCTCTTGTTTTACATATTCTGAAGGGAACTATCTCTCCTTATTTGTCTGTTGAGTGCCCTTGCAGAAATCCTCGCAGGCCAAGTTGGGTCTTCTCTACTCACCAAGTTAATGGACCCTCACTCACAGAGATGGGCTTTTTCTTTCTTCAAGAAAAAAAGGTGCAATTTCAGGGAATGTCCTCCATATACATTAAATATATATTTTTTAAAATAATAGTAATTATCAAGGTGGTTTTCATGGTGTTCTTCCCAATTCCACTTCTTGTGGACATTTCCTCCCCATCCTATAGCAGAAGAAACAAGTCAGAGGTCACCCAACATCTCCTAATTTTATTATGTCACCTCTCACTTGCTCTGGTCTAGATGAATAAAGAAAGAGATTCTAGTCTAGTATATTTCAGTTCAAGCTTTTCTAATTTCAAGAATTTCAGGTCAGCCCTAGCCAGTGTGGCTCAGTTGGTTGGAGCATCATCAAGTGCACTGAAAGGTTGCTGGTTCGATTCCCAGTCAAGGCACATAACCAGGTTGCAGGTTCGATCCTTGTCTTGGTATGTATGGAGGGAGGCAAGCAGTTGATATTTCTCACATCTATATTTATCTCTCTCCCTCTTTCTAAAAAAAAGTCAATTAAAAAATTTCAGGTCAATATAGCAAATGTATTTTTGAGTACTAAGCACTCTGAGAAGTGGGATTAGGGATGTAAAATGCCTGCACTACCACATATGTCCAAAAGGAGCTTGCAGACTGAGAAGAGAGAGATGTAAACTTCTTACACAAAATGCCTTCTATGGGTGGCACAAATGGGAGATCTAGAAAAAGGAACAATTATATTCCAGCTGAGGAAGAGCAGAAATACTTCAAGGACAAGAGAGGGTCATCACTAAGATTTAAAGGGTGATTCAATTTAATTGACGATACATGTGTGTTAATGCAGGAATAATCTTCCTTTAATACATACTAGTTACCACTTAACAGAAAACCACATCTTGGATTTAAAAAATAATGCTAGCTAACATTTCTTGAGCACTAAATGTAGGTTCAGCACTATGCTTAAGTGTTACACATTATCTCATGTAATCATCCTAGCAACCTTGAAGCCAAGCAATCTGACTCCAAAGCCAAACAATTTTCTAAAAGTGTGGTCTGCATAACTTACAATCACTTGGGGAGCTTGTTTAAAGCACAGATCCTGAGCCCCAGCCCAGAGTCAGGAACTAGAATCCCCATATACAAAGCCTAAGAATCTATCTGTATTTTATACAAAATTACCCAGGTGAAAACCATTGCAGTATAAAATCCACTTGCACCAAGAATCCATATATATAAAAGGCTAATATGCTAAGTGTCTGACCATCTGACCAGTCATTATGACATGCACTGACCACTAGGGGGCAGACGCTCAATGCAGGAGCTGTCAAGCTGCAGTGACTTGGCAGCGGAGGTTCTCAGGTGACACACCCCTAAACCAGAGAGGAGGGAGTCCAATTCCTCCCAGGGCCACACTAATCCACATTCAGCAGTCGGTTATGTTGTTGCTAGAGCACTGTCTGCCCAGAATCCGGTTTACTGCACACTTGCATATGCGTTCCACACCCTGTACGACAGCAACTTTGTAGAGTGCCCTCTCGTACTCCAGCACCCCTCAGGGGATGTCAGAGAGCCAGTTTCAGCCCGATCCCCATAGGCCATGCCAAGGGACCCCACCTGCCGGAGGGTCCCTGCTCACTTTGCAGACGCCTGGGAGGGACCGCAGGAGGTTGGCTCCAAGGCGTGTCCTGCTCATCTCACTCAGTCCTGCTCCACGGGCCACCTTTTAATTAATTTCCTTTCAATGTGCACAAATCCATGCACTTGGGTCACTAGTATTACTATAAAACACATTAATAGCTTCAATATTACTGGTAAATGATTTTTTTCATTATTAAGTTACTAAGTCATTCATATTTGCCTTAGTATGGCTTCTATCATATCTAACAAAGGCAACACTAAAAAGCTGGCCATCTGGGATTTGAAGAAGGAAAAGAGTAATAAATGGATGTCAGATAATAGAAAGGGAAGCAGATTGGGTTGCAAAGGCCATGGCTATGGAGGACAGTGTCAGAAAGTAGAATCCTACGGCCTCAGCAGTCTAATCTGGTCCTGCCACTAATGAGGTCATCTTACACAGAACAAAAAAAAAACACTTGTCCTCCCTCAAAGGAAGTGCCAATGGATCCAGAAGATTCTAGATGGCCAAGAACTTGTGTCTTCAAGGAGCAATGCTTCCATTGTTGTCGCAGCAGCCACTCCTCCCAACTACCCTTTCATGAGCCTCCATGCAAGGTTGGTGCTCTATGCTTTGCATACTTCATCTCATTTAATCCTCACTGCTCCCCTTTTTATTCTCACTTTTCAAATGATGAAATAAGCACAGAGTGGATAAGCAACCTGCCCCAGATTATACAGCTAATAAGCAGAAGAGATGGGATTCAAAACTATTCATGGTTGATCACAAGGCCTTGTTTTTTTAACTGTGATGTGTGGGGTTTCCACTAACTGAGTAGACCTATCCAGGCTCTTCTGGAGATAAAATATCTTCCTATTTATCTAGAAGGCTTTGGTAGTGACCCAAGGCATCCATGCCTACAGTGGGCTCCACTAGGTCAAGCCTCAAGGTGAATGTGCTCTGCCTGGTAAAAGAGATGCCAAATACTTTATTAGACCCACCATACCCATGGAACTTAGATTATAGTTTGAGGACATGAATAATTTAAAAACTACAGTGTGGCCAAGCTGGGATGGCTCAGTGGTTGAGCATTTTCCTATGAACCAGGAGGTCATGGTTCAATTCCAGGTCAGGGCACATACTCAGGTTGCAGGCTCGATCCCCAGGGCTCGATCCCCAGTGAGGGGCGTGTAGGAGGCAGCCGATCAATGATTCTTTCTCATCATTGATGTTTCTCTCTCTCTCTCTCTCTCTCTCTCCCTTCTTCTCTGAAGTGAATAACAATATATTTTTAAAAAATGAAAATTTTAAAAAAACCAGTGTCTCTCCCAAAAATGTCTATACACTTTAACAGCTGATAACTCGATTTTGAAAACAAATTTAACTTTAACAAACACTGCCTTTGTAATTATTCAAAGTGTGTGTGTGCATTTTGGGGGACACCCTATATATAGAACACATGCTGGTAAATTTTATAAGGAAAATAAAAACAGATATAATCCTTACTATCTCAATCCTCACAAACATCTTTAGAAGTATTACTAACCCTATTTGACAGGTGAGGAAAATGGGAATCAGAGACATTCATTTGACCAACAACTAAGCTATGCATGCCCAGGACTCTGCCACCAAAGGTGGAACTTCTTCCACTGAAGTATACTGACCATCCAGAACAAGGCACAGCACTTCAGTTTCCTTATCATGTTCAACCTCTCATTTCTCTCATTTTCTTTTTAAAAATATTTTTTATTTCAGTGGAGGGAGAGAGAGATAGAAACATCAATGATGAGAGATAATCATTGACTGGCTGCCTCCAGCACTGCCAACACAGGGGGTCAAGCCCGAAACCTGGGCCTATGCCCTGACTGGGAATTGAACTGTGACCTCCTGGTTCATAGGCCAACGCTCAACCACTGAGTCATGCAGGCCAAGCTCTTTCCCTTTCATTACACTCGCCATTGGTGTGACTTTGATTTTTTTATATCTTTATTCTAGAACACTCTAAGTTTTCTTCCTGAGAAGATATGTTTGCACACATAAATGTCAGTCATGAGCTTCTCCTAAGCACCCCTTAATATTTTTGTTTTCATCAAAATTCTAGGCAGAAACAACATTCAAATTTGCTTCTTTTATGTAATATGATTAAAAGTCCTGAATAGTGTCTGTATGAATCATCAAACTTAATGAAAGCTTTTCTGTTATAGCATTCCCCCTTTGAATAAAGTACTGATCCATTGATTAAATCAGTTCCAAAGATTGAATCGGTGAAGTAAAATTGGCAGGCAGGAAGGTATTACTAGACACTAATTCTTTTTCCTCAGGGTGAGCTCTATAAATGTGTAGCAATAGAATAGCTTTGCAATCTTCAAAAAAGTCTATGGTGCTGAAATGAAACTCATCAGACAAAAAAAAAATGCCTTTTGCAAACACGAATTACCCTGTGCTTTATGAGTAACAGGTAAACAAGTAAGTTTTGAAAGCAAGAAGACAATAATATTCTCCATTTGGCAAAAGTTTTAGTTCACAAAGGCCTGCAGCATTAGTACTTTAGAAGAAGAGTTAATTTCTCATCATTCTTTTTAAACCTGGGGGCACTGAATGTGTGGGTTTCAGGAGGAGAGAAGTCAGCACCCATCACAGAAATCAACCAACTTCCACCCCATAATAGGGAAAGTGTCTCAGGGGGAAAAGCGTGTTCATCAATTGCATTTCAGAGCTATCCACTGCAGCTTTTTCAGCCACTGACTTCCTTTGCAAGACACTTAAGAATTCTTGAATGCCCTGTCTAATTTCAAATAACATAAGGTGCCCTGGCCAAGTGGCTCAGTTGGTTGGAGCATATCGCATACACCAAAAGCACATACCTAGGTTGCAAGTTTGATCCCCGGTCGGGATGCGAAGGGAGGCAACTGATCGATGTTTTTCTCTTACATCTATGTTTGTCACTCTCTTTCTCTCCCTTCCTCTCTCTCTAAAATCAATAAACATATCCTCCAGGGGGGGATTAAAAAAACACACCAACTACAATAGTCATTCTTCAGTGATGGCAAAAGGACAAATACCATCCACTCCTAAACACGTTGGGCTTGGTAGACAATTCCAGGCCGGCAATAGGCATGCCCTCACAATTCCATGGAGACAAAATGCACTCCAGGTACCCTGAACGAAATGGCTGCAAGCAGCTCAGTAGGTCAGAACTTGCAATGGTTCTGAGCAACTGACCTTCCCAAGTCTTGGTGTCTAAGGACTTAGACAGCCAATACTGTCTTCAGAGCAATATGTGCCTGACTTCACCTTTTCTGTGTCAAGGGCAGCTGCCCGTCTGTTCCTCTTTTATGAGTGCTAAAACTCACCTGTGAAATATTTTCTTATTCTTCTCCAAAAGGGTTGTCAGTATCACCATTATCACATCTTAACTTGATGTTAGCATAGTGTGGTTCTGCATTTATTCTGTCATTTGATCCCCACAAAATCCTTAGAAGATAGAAAAAAATCATTACCAAAGCAATGGTAGTTATTTCCTGAGAGCTACTGTTGTGTTATGTGCCGGCCACTATGCTAAGCCCTTGACACACGTCACCTCACTTCCTTCTTGCTACAACTCTATTATTAACCCCGTTTTGCAGACGAGAAACCTGAAGAAAAGAGACATTGTTCAGATACCAATGCCCACACTTTTCACTGCTACTGGATTTTACCTCTTTGAGGACAATAACTGTGTTTAGCTCGTCTTTGTATCACTCAGAGCACCACACAGGCTCTGACATATATTAGAGAGTCAATAAGTATTTGGATTTCCTTTCTGAGTTCATGTCAACATCATTTCTTCAGAGCACTCTTAGCTCTGTAAAGATAATTCATGAATTTATGTAAATAACCTGGCCCTAACTAGTTTGGCTCAGTGAACAGAGTGTCAGCCTGTTGACTGAAGGGTCCCAGGTTGATTCCAGTCAAGGGCACATGCCCCGGTTGTAGACTTGATCCCCAGTAGGGGGCGTGAAAGAGGCAGACAATCAATGATTCTCTCTCATCGTTGAAGTTTCTCTCTACCTCTCTCCTTTCCTCTCTGAAATCAATAAAAATATATTTTAAAATAAATAAATAACTTGCACCACTGACTATTCTTGGCCTGAAATCATAATACTACAAAACTGTTCTCCTAAACGTTATTTAATTCTTCTATGAAATCTTTCCCCCACCCCAGTTGTGGTGGTCATTCTGATTTTCTTGCAGGCAAAGATATGGATTGGTAAGTGTTTCACTTCCTTGAGTCTGCCATTTGGTAATACTCCTTAACTGCATCTGAGAAAAACTCAAACACTGCTGGTAGGTGCTTAAATTTGTAGATCTTTTTAGGAGGGCATTTTGGCTAATATAACAAGAGCTATAATGATGTCTATATCTCTTGACATGATGTTCAAAACTGTTAATTAGAATAACAAAACATATAAAAATATCTTAAATGACTATCAGTAGGGAAATAGTAAGTTTTAGTAGAAATGTTATGCAAATATTAAAAAGTTTTGTTCAAAGAATAATAACTGGTAAGCAGTCATGGTATGATGCTTAGTGAATAAGATAGGCATGGAGTTTATAGTCTATGAGGAGAGAAAGATATTATACCAACAACTATAAATGTAATTATTATAAAGGAAACTATGACACATGTGTATGCACAATCCATATACTAGCACAGAGCATGGCATATAGAGTGAATATCTTTTGATTGAAATAAAGAATGAATGAATGAATGAAAGTAAACAATGAGATTAAGAAAGTAAGTTAAAATGGTGCTCTCTGGGGCATGAGACTGCAGGTGATTTTCATTTTCTTTCATAACATCTTTTGGGCTTTTAAATTTGTTTTCTAATATATTATTTTAATATCTGAAAAATAGCTTGAAGAGGTATCTATACTAATAAAAGCCTAGGTGGCCCTTGCACCCTCCCGCCCTCACTCAACGCCCCAACATCATCACAAGATGGCTGCCACAAGATGGCCACCACAAAAGGGCCACCCCCACATCATCACAAGATGGCTGCCCCCACGTCATCACATCCAGACCACTACAAGATGGCCGGCAGGGCAGGGCAGTTGTGGGAAGAAATCAGGCCAGCAGGGGAGGGCATTTGGGGGTGATCAGGCTGGCAGGGGAAGGCAGTTGGGGGCCATCGGGCCAGCAGGGAAGGGCAATTGGGGGCGATCTGGCCAGCAAGGGAGGGCAAGTTAGGGGCGATGGGGCTGGCAGGGGAGCAGTTAAGCATCAATCAGGCCGGCAGGGGAGCAGTTAGAGGGTGATCAGACTGGCAGGCAGAAGTGGTTAGGGGCAATCAGGCAGGCAGGCAAGCAGGTGAGTGGTTAGGAGCCAGCAGTCCCAGATTGTGCAGGCTGGGCTAAGGGACACCCCCGCCCCCAGTGCACGAATTTTGTGCCCCGGGCCTCTAGTTATCTATAAAAGTTTAAGGGCTAAATCTATCAGTGTGAAAGAAAAAAAATACAAGTAAGAAATGTAAAAACTATTTGGAGGACCTTAGGGGTATTTTTCAGATCAGAGACTTTTCCATAGAATGACAAGCAGCAGCTGTTGAAACTCTTTCTTTGAGCTCTGCATATAACTTCGGAAAGGAAGAGAATTTTTAATTCTTCAGTTAGTCCCAAAAGAAGGAAATGGAAATCAGATCACAAAAATGTGCTTACTGTCCTCAGTGGAGGATCGTATCTCAAAGTGTAAGCTGGTTGCTTGGGCTTGGACTCTATGGAGCCCTGCTCACACTGAAAGCCTTTAGGCATGTAAAACTGGCAAAGCCTTGGAGAAAGTAATGTCACCAAATCATTTTGAAGTAGCTTTTACGAGGAGACTTCAAGATATTTTATTAGCATAAAAGTAAATTTTGGGGTGAGTTCACAATTTGTAATTTATAAGAGCCTTTAGTATGTATTTAACTACTTCGTTTTGATCTAATTTATCAATTGATTTTATTTTTTCCCTATCATTATTCATGAATTTCTACAACAGAACACATTAATTTCAGAAAAGCAATTAGCATAAAATGTGACTTACTTTGTCCTAAACTATGTGTTCTATAAATGGTAAATGGCTGTAATTACTATAAGATGAATGTCACATATTGGCTACATTCTTGTTATTATTATAAAGGAATGGCATGGTCACGGTCTCAAATCAAATTTAAAAGGCATAAAATTAAATTTCATTTTCTCAGCATCTGTGTGAAAGTTGAGCACATGCAAAATGTGGTTTCAAATGTAATACAATGGCTCAGAAGCAGTTTCTACACAAACATTGTGAAATGACCTGTTTCTAGAATTTTCCTTGCAATCTCACATCCCCGTGTGTGCTGTCTTATGACAACCACACTCTGAATCAGAAAAGTGCAAAAATCTGGTTTAACAGATCCCTAATCTCTCTTTGTTATTTCCTCTATGAGGAAACAAAACACCATCACCTCAAACTAAAGATGCAAGAAGGGAAATATATAGTATTGTACTGCCAGAGCCATTTCTGAAGCAAAGGAATAACACCATAAGCCTTTCACACTTGTGTTCCATTGATATATGTATATCATACATTTAAAACTCAAAACTCAACATGAACTCAACATGAACTCAACGTGAGCTAAGATGGCTACACTAAAAAATATAGGCCAAGAGACATATGAAAACATACTCAAAGTCACTAATCATCTGAGAGATGCAAATCAAAATGACAATGAGGTACCATCTCATAGCTGTCAGAATGGCTATCATCAACAAATCAACAAACGACAAGTGCTGGAGTGGATGGGGAGAAAAGGGAACCCTCGTGCACTGCTGGTGGGAATGCAGACTGGTGCAGCCACTGTGGAAAACAGTATGGAGTTTCCTCAAAAAACTAAAAGTAAAACTCTCATTTGACCCAGTGATCCCACTTCTAGGAATATATCCCAAGAAACCAGAAACACCAATCAGAAAGAATGTATGCAACCCCTATATTCATAGCAGCACAATTTACAATAGCTAAGATTTGGAAACAGCCTAAGTGTCCATCAGCAGATGAGTGGATTAAGAACTGTGGTACATCTACACAATGGAATACTACGCTGCTCTAAAAAAGAAAGAACTCTTACCATTTGCAAGAGCATGGATGGACCTGGAGAGCATTATGCTAAGCGAAATAAGCCAATTGGAGAAAGATAAATACCACATGATCTCACTCATTTGTGGAACACAGTGAACAACATAAACTAATGGACAAAAATAGATCCAGAGACAGAGAAGCATCAAACTGGCTGTCAAACCTCAGAGGGAAGGCAGGGGAGGGGGAGGTGTAAGAGATCAACCAAAGACCTTGTATGCATGCATATAAGCATTACCAATGGACACAGTTAGTAGGTGGGTGAGGGCATGTGCTGGGTTGTAGAAGTGGCTGGAGAGAGGTCAATAGAGGAAAAAATAATAATATTGTAATAGCTATGTACGGGCCGGTATTGGGGGGTACTTGAAATATTAGGGGGACCACTCTGTAAAGTATATGATTGTCTAACCACTATGTTGTGCACTGAAACTAATCTATACTAATAAAGAGCTAATATGCTAATGGCCAGGATGCCGTAATGCGTAATGACTGGATCATTAGCATATTAGCTGGGGCGTTGCTCCAGAGACGGAGGTGGGGGGAAGCGGGGAGGAGTCCAGAGAAGGCAGGACCATCCTGTGCTGGGGAGGGCAGGGGTGAGAGCCCATAGTGCCCCCCTCACCAGTCCTTCGCCACCCACCGCTCGCACTCAGAGCGCCCCACAGCCCACCTGCCAGGGGAAGGAGCATAGAGCAGCAGGCGGGAGGCTTCCATACTCTCCTCTGGCGCCATGATGGGGCGGAGCCGCCACATTGCTCAGGAGACGAGAGGCACCTGGAGAAGGCGGGACCAGCCCGAGGTGACTCAAGGGACTAAGGGTGGGGCTTGATGCGGCCAGAGAAGGCCAAAGGGTTTGGGGGCTGGATCAGGTATGCTGGAGCACTGCGTGGACAGGTTCAGGTGTGAAGGCAAGGCTGCAGGTGGGTAGGTGGCACCGCACAATTTCGCACGCTGGGCTCCTAGTGCAGAATAATGTTGAATGTGAACTATAATGGGGGGGGGGAAGATGCGGGGGGGAAAAAACCTGAAAAAAAAGATAGGCAATGACAAGTAATGGCAAAAATGTAGAGCAATTGGAACCCTTAACCATGCTGGTGGGACTGTAAAATATTGCAGACACTTTGGAAAACAGTCAGACAGTTCCTCAAAAAAGTTAAGCATAAAATCACCATATAACCCAGCAACTTCACATCTACTAGTTAGTAGGTATATACCTGAGAGAAATAAAAACACATGCCCACCCAAAAACTTGTGCACAAACATGTATGGCAGCACTATTCATAATAGCAAAATATGTGGAAACAACTTAAAAATGTCCATCAATGGATGAATGAGTAAACAAATCGTGGCATATTCATACAATGGAATATTAGTCAACCATAAAAAATATGAAGGACTGATACTGCTACAACACTGACGAACCTTGAAAACATTTAGCTAAATAAAAGAAATCAAGGCCCTGCTTCCAGAATGGAGAGCATCTGTCCATCCAACCTTAGTTCTCACTCTTCCTCTAAATATACTGCTTCTATGATCCAGCCAGGGAGGGCATCCAGGATTTCCCTATAGACACCATGCTAGTTCTCTTCCCATGTTACTCAAAATGCCCACACCTTTCTCTGCATGTTACTAGTCAAGGCCCAGAATAAGTTTGACATCCTCCAGGAAACTCTCCACAGCCCTCCAACCCATATTGGCCTTCGTCTGTACCACACAGAACTACCCAACAATCCCAATTCAAGGATGACCTCCTTGAGGCAGGGATCATATGATTTGCCATTCTTCTCCCACCTCCCTTAGCACATTAGAAGGCAAACAATTGGTTAGGACCACCACTGATTCTAAAAAGTTATTCTAAAAAATAATAATAAAAAAATAAAAAGTTATTCTACTTCAGATATGTGAAAGGGCATATTGGGGATTTCATTTTCCAAGTGAAATTACTAAAAAGATTTCTTTATGGGACACAATAAAATAAAATGGAGTATAGTTTCCTCTTCTTTCCTAAATAAACTGAGCTTGAATAACCTTGAGACCTTCAATGACTCACGATCTACTGAGGCTACATCATTCCATTATTAAATGGCAGGCTGACTGGGCTCAGATACATGTTAGCAACTGTGGGGCTTTACACTTTCTCGTGATATTTTCTATTTTAACTTTTCAATTGTAGTAACTTTGAGGGTTAGCTATGACAGAAATCATGTCTATTGTTGTTTTGGCTAACAAACCAAGTGGATTTTCCTCCGGCTATCATGTGACTCAATGATATCTGTCATAGTACAGGACTCATTGTTTTACAGCCATTTCCATTGGACTCAGATCATGAATAAAAAGTCCTAGGCCCTGGCTGGTGTGTTTCAGTTGGTTGAGCATTGTCTTGTGCACTTGAAAGGTTGCAGGTTCGACTCCCAGTCAGGGCACATACCTAGGTTGCTGGCTCAATCCCTAGCTGGGGTGCATACAGGAAGGCAACCAATTGATGTTTCTAACATTGACGTTTCTCTCTCCTTCTCCTTTCCCCTCTCTTTAAAATAAATAGGCATGGCCCTAACTGGTTTGGCTCAGTGGATAGAGTGTCAGCCTGTGGACTGAAAGGTCCCAGGTTTGATTCCGGTCAAGGGCATGTACCTTGGTTGTGGGCACATCCCCAGTAGGAAGTGTGCAGGAGGCAGCTGATCGATGTTTCTCTCTCATCGACGTTTCTAACTCTCTATTCTTCTCCCTTTCTCTCTGTAAAAAATATCAATAAAATCTATTTTAAAATAAAATAAATAGGCATGTCCTCGGGTAAAGATTAAAAATAAAAAGTCCTGGGATTATGATGTTGCCCTAAACTTTCATATACTTACATTTAGCTGCTGGTTATACATAGATGGTCTGCCAGACTAACCCCTAAGTTATTAAAATGTAAAAATGCACATGATGTGCTTTATGAACACCCTACATGCCATGAACTTGTTAATCTAAAGAATATGGATATTATACATTTTCTACAAAAAGAAACTCTGAAATAAAAGTTTTCTTCAAGTGTGTTTTACAATGGATCTCATTTTTTTCTGCTCCCCATCAATCAAGTGGAGCTAAGGATGGATCGATAATCAAATAATTTGCTACCACCCTAGCCTGTTTGGCTCAGTGGATAGAGTGTCAGCCTGCGGACTAAAGCGTCCCAGGTTTGATTCCAGCCAAGGGCACATGCCAGGGTTTCGGGCTCAATCCTCCCCACCCAGTAGGGGCCGTGTAGGGAGGATTATGTTGCAGCCCTAAGCTTTCATATACTTACATTTAGCAGCCAATCAATGATTCTCTCTCACAATTGATATTTCTATCTCCCTAGCTCTCTCCCTTCCTCTCTGAAATCAATAAAAAATATATATTTTTTTAAAAAATGTGCTCTAGCCCATTTGGCTCAGTGGATAGAGTGTCGGCTTGTGGACTCAAGGGTCCCGGGTTCGATTCCAGCCAAGGGCACATGCCTGGGTTGTGGGATCAATCCCCATTGTGGAGCATGCAGGAGGCAGCCGATCAGTGATTCTCTCTCATCATCGATGTTTCTAGCTCTCTCTCCCTCTCCTTTCCTCTCTGAAATCAATAAAAAAAATATTTTAAAAAATAATTTGTTACCATATTGTTGGAAGATAGTGTAGGAAAATCGACTGAGAAATACTGAAAGATAAAAGAGGTACAACATAGCTGAAAAGAGAACTGTTGGAAGACACATTGCTGAAAAGGAGAGTGTCAGAAGAATATGGATTTTAGCCCCAAGAGCTAATCTAAAAGATTTAATGAAGCATATTAATGTGAAGAACAAGACAATTACTTTCAAAGAAAAATCTGCAACATATACATCTTCTCATCTCCAAAACTCATGCAAACAAGATAAAGAAACAAATCCACAGAGCCCATACATACTATGGTGTGATGATGTCTAGTGTACACACAACTAACAGATGGCATAGCTACCTTAGGAATCTGTGCTATTTCAACTTGATTTTACCCTCTCTCTTTGTAAAAGCAGGGATGAAGTGGCTTACAACCCTCTCCAGTCCATCCTCCCTTTGACCCATCTTAGAAACTATAGTCAGAATCACTATCAAAATACTCCTTGCATCTAGTCACTCTTTTGCTCAGAAATCTAATGTTTCCCACCTATTAGCCTGGCATTCATACAACCAACCTATTTTATCAGCCTCATCTTCTACTGTCTGCTTTTTCCTCCATTCAAGCCAAGCAGTCCATTCACTAGAACTTCCCACAAACCCACCAAATGTGTTGCAATCTGGAACCACAGCTTGGGCCCTTTTCTCCACCTGAAATGACCTCTCTGCTTATTAAAATCCCACCCAATTTTTCTGAAGGTCCACTTTAAGTCTGACCACTACAGCCCATTCATTTCAGTGAATGCCCCCACCCTTACTTACTTATTTGACAGTGGCATACTGACTTGTACAACAGATTACTTAACACCAGTGATTTCCTTTTTTTCTCTCTTCCTCACCACCTCCCTGCTCCTTGAAAAAGCATTTGAAAAATTCCCTCTTAAGTATGTAAACCTATACAATTGTATGCCCCAAACCTAAACTCAGTCCTCAACTAATTTTACACAACAAAGATCTGTTAATAAACTTTTTGAACTGCTGAGAACACCTCCAGGATCTTATTTTTTTTCTGCTCCCCATCAATCAAGTGGATGGGGCTATGTGAATTATCCTACCCTCCCAGAAGGCCTCAATCTGTTCTAGTTTTCAATAACCATTTTTCCTTTTTTTCCCTGGAACAATGGTCATGTAGCTAGCTGAGCAAAGGAGTGGCTGTAGTTTTCAAAAGGGAGGTGATTTTGCAACCCAGAAGAAATGGAAAAGTGGCATTGTCAAGAGACATTTTTGGTTGTCATAACTGGAAAGGGGTGCCACATGTCCTGTAATGTGGACATCCTACAATGTCCACAGGACAACTTCCTACAACAAAGAATTGTCCTACCCAGAATGTCAATGGTACCAAGGTTGCGAACCCCTGATTTCCACAAATACAAATACTACTCAACTGGATTGGGACATTGTCATTCAGTGTCTAACACAGTGCTGAATATCTATGATAGCATTCTTTGATAAATCTGTGTTTATTATATGTCACTATCTATCCGGTTGAGTAAAGAGAATAAAATTTAATCTTAAAGTGATCAGCTAGTTTTATCCCACTTTTATCTAATGGAATTTAAATACCACTTTTAAGGAATGTCACTCTAGACCAGTGGTTCTCAACCTGTGGGTCGAGACCCCTTTGGGGGTCGAACGACCCTTTCACAGGGGTCGCCTAAGACCATCAGAAAACACATATATAATTACATATTGTTTTGTGATTAATCACTATGCTTTAATTATGTTCAATTTATAACAATGAAAATACATCCTGCATATCAGATATTTACATTACGATTCATAACAGTAGCAAAATTATAGTTATGTAGTAGCAACGAAAATAATTTTATGGTTGGGGGTCACCACAACATGAGGAACTGTATTAAAGGGTCATGGCATTAGGAAGGTTGGGAACCACTGCTCTAGACTAATGTTCAGCAGTACCCTTTTTTCTTAAGCCCTTTATGAGATGGATGGCTTTAGTAAGGAAATGGGAACAGCAGGTAGTTATGGGACTTGTCTAACATTGTCAGTTTATGATTGAAATAGAGAGAACAGAAATCTCAATCTTTCATTTTCCACTCAGTTGTGGCTGAGCAGATTATAGACTATTAATTCAGCCATTCATCAGATATATAATGAACTACTATTGCATAGCAAACACTGGGCTAGTCTCAGTTCTCAAATTTTGGTGTTACTGGGAAAAGCCATGTCACTGTCATAGCATACATTTTCTCATGAAGCAATGCTGCAATCTTTACCAGAGGTTAGGCATCAAGTATATCACAGATATTATTATGCAAGGGACATACAGCCATAACAAAATTATAATATAGTTTCTCTTTAAATAAACATTGGTCTCTGGCTACAATGATGTATGTACTCAACATGCAAAATACAACTCTAATAATTTATAAATTCAACTCAAACCTAATACAGCAGCCAGAAAAAACGGCTATCAAATACTAGATTGAGCAATAAATGTATTTACCTTTTACTACTTTGGAAATATTTGGGGAGTGGAGTGCAAAACTGAATTTAAAACCATAGATTTTTTTTTAAAAGAATAGTTCATTGATTTTGAGAGAGAGAGGATGGGAGAAGAGAGAAACATCAATGTGAGAGCAAATCATTGAACAGCTGCCTCCTGCACACCCCCATACTGGGGATCGAGCCTGCAACCCAGGCATGTTCCCGGACCAGGAATTGAACCAACAACCATTTTGTGCATGGGATGATGCCCAACCAATTGAGCTATACCAGCCAGGGCATCAAGCCATAGATATTTTTAGAAAAAAACTTGTCTTAAATAAGTTAGAGTTGGCCTTTTCTTTTTCTCCAGGGCCTTTTGGGCACTTGGCAGCTATCAGAACATTTCACACTTCCAGAAAAGCTATATAAAAACATTTAGATGATCACCCGCATTAGGTTTTTAAAGGTGCCTCAAAACATTTTCTCAAAAAATCATTAAAACAGAGATAAGAGAGTTTCCTAAAACTTAGAAATGAACAGAGAAAGTTGCTGTGTGGGTGTTAAATTAAGCCACAGCCACCTACCCCAACAGCATAAGGGTAAAGTAAAGTGGTCACAAAAGAGGTCACCATGGATATGAGGGCTGAATCAAGTCCAGAGGAAAAGGCTGTTGCAGCTCAGGCTAGGATGAATACTGTGTGTAGCTGGGCAGTGGCTTTAATTTTACAACAGTCCATTCTGAAAACAAGAGATTTCATTCTTTGAAAATTGTTTCATACCTCATTGATGATACTTTACATCCTTTCCTCAAACCCATGAGGACCATGCAGTAAATGAAACTGCTCTGAAGTAGATTAAATGAGTGGGCTGCATCCTAGCAGGTAAACTTTGAGAATTGGTAAAAACTAATTTAAGAATTAGTAAAAACTCATAATTTTTACTGGGTATAAATATCACATTACAAGCATTTCAAGGAAAATGCCCAAAAGAGTACAGTATAACTGTCAGATGCTCTTATCTTAGAGAGCAATTTTTAATTGGATCAAAACCTCTATAGTCTTTTAATAAAAAGCTCATTTAGATCTGAGCCAGAAAATAAACTCGAAAGAAATGATTTCAAAGTTTCTTTAAATTAAAGCAAATGCAATATTTGCAGAAGTCGATTTGGGGACGCTTCACTTGGGTTTTTTTTAGCATGTCCTATGACCATCCATACTGATCCCTCCCCATCTCCCCCTTGCCACACGCAGCACACACAATAATGACAGCAATAACGGGTATGTCTTGAGCCTTTACCATATGCCTGGTCTGTGTTAAGTACTGTACATGGATAAATTCCCTTATTCTACCCATGATATTGGTACTCTTACTATCTCCAGTTTACAAATGAGGAAACTGAGGCCCAGAGAGGCAGTAGGTGGACCAAAGCCACATAGCTAGCCAAATGGCAGTGTCACAATTCCAGCCAGGCAGTCTAACTCCAGAGTCCACTGCACTGCTGTAGCTCTACTCTCCATCAGCCACCCACTTCCACTTGCATTTCTTCCCCATATGGTCCTCTACAACTGTCAGCTGAAATTCTTACAGGAGTGACTGCTTCTACCATTATGGGGAAGGCATTAGAAACCACCACATGTAAAGTCAGCTGCACGGAGAACATGCCAAGCTCATCTCTGACGGACACTGGAGCAAAGCTTTACTGATCTTTTTCAGCGTCCACATAGCCAACCCTTCTCCCATCAAGATCTCTTGTGTCTGGCTGCCATTTCTCCCACTGCCCTTAAGATGGAGCCTCCTTTGGCTCTATTAGAAGAATGGTCATCGTGCATTTGGAGAAGGAAACCTCCCTGTCAATAGTCCAAATAGTTTCAGGACCCAGACTCTCCTTTAACACAAATTTGTCCTCATATTTTCCTTCATCTTGGCTGAAAACAATGTATCTGATCTCAGCCCATAATAGCTACCGTTTATAGAGTACTTACTATGTGCCAGGTATCATGCTAGGCACTGTGCACAAATCCTATCATTGAAACTTTACCAGTATAACCATTTCACGAAGTAGGCACTAGTATTATTCCTACTGTGGGGAAATTGAGACATAGCTAGATTAACTAATTAGCCCAAATAACTCAGCAAGGAAGTGCCACAGCCAGCATTAGGGCCTGGAGCTGCAAGACCAATGTTGACCCAGTCATTTCACTTAGCGGAGACTCATTATGTCCTCATCTGTAACATGAAGGAAGTAAGAGCTCCTACCTAATGGGATTGTTATGAGGATGAAATGAAAAACTGCATGCAAAATCTCTGTGCAATACTTACACAATATAAACCCTCAACAATGGATATTTTCCTTTCCTTTCTGATGAGTAAGCTTCATGGGATGAGCTGCTATTCACAGGTCTCCAGCCTCAAGATGACAGGAGAAAGATCCAGGCTAAGGAACTGGGACAGTCTTGAACTTCTCTCTCAGAAGCAGGGGCTCAATTGTTTCTGGGTTTCACCCTTGCACCAAGGTGCTACTATCCTCCTTATACCTACTATCAAGCCTACCACTGCACGACCTAGGAGAGGCAGCACACAGTGGCACATGCTATTAGTATATAGCTGAACTAATTAGCAAGCACACTGGATTTAGTTGTGCTCTAGACAAGCAATTTTCAACCCTTTTCAATCTCATGGCACACATAAACTATTTACTAAATGTCTGTCACACACAAAAAATATTACATTTTTTTGCCAACCTGACAACAAAGTTATACCTTTGATTGATTTAGAAAAATATGGTAATAGTAATTACTATATCTTTTGCTCCAAAGTGACTTTTTAAAAAAATCAAGTGCCTATATTTGTATATAAGGATTTATGGTACCAAGAATTATCCAATCAGACACAACCTTATTATGTGATATGACCAATAAGATGCAACTCTAACCTATATATTTATAGTTCAAGACAGGACACTGACACCAACTGGCATTCTGTTAGTCTTTGTCATCTTTTTATTTGACAATCTAAGGGAAAAGAGGTCAGTGCTCCTGACTAAATAGTCAGGTAATGCATGTGAACAGCACAGAAAACAGACTTATGCAATAAAGTAGAATGGCAACAATATATTACAAAGCTCTTAAAAAAATCTAGGCAAGAAATTCTCAAGTAAAGGAATGATGGCATGGAAAGGAGAGAGGAGATCTCTGGTATTCATGAAGTAGGATACACAGAATTTGGAGGATTTAGATGAGTGAGTGAGGGAAAGGGATATGCCCCAATTCCTGGTTTAGTAAATCATGTGGAGGGCAATATCACTAATAGAACATAATAAGAAACATAGAGAACAAAGCAAGATTGGGGTACAGTGCTAGTAAAGGCAAATGCTGGATTCCTCTTTGGGGTGTTTGGAGTCTGTGGGATCTCTGAAATGAAAGACTCCAGCAGGCAGCTGAGTTGCAAGCTTAGGAAAAAGGTCAGTGTTGCAGAGGTAGATGTGGGTGCTGTCAGCACATAGATGGTACAAGCATTAGAATGAATGAGATTACCCAATTCAAGAAAAAGTGTGGTCAGTATTAGTGCTAAGTGCTATGAAGGCAGATTGGATAACAGTTGATTAGAATTGGGTTTGACAATTTGGTCATCAGTGACCTAGAGTTTCACTGGAGATGTTGCCAAATAAGCCAGATTTCAGGGAACCAAGGAAGAATGAAAGGTGAGATTATGGACAAGAAAAACCTAGAAAACACTTAGAAAAAATAAACTGGAGAAACAGAAGATGTTTATCCTGAAAAGAAGACATGGGGGAGGAGGGTTATAACAGGTGATGTAAAACAGGCATGAGAGATATTCTTTATTTCCCCGGAGAGGACAAACTTCAATTATAGGTTACTTACACCCAGGTTCTTGCCCAATTTGTGTGACCTTGCTAAATCATATCAATGATTTGAGCCTCAGTTTCTCAATCCACAAAATGGGGATAATAATCATAGGTAACACATAGGGTACTGTAATGATTAAATTATTTACTAAGGTAACACATGGTAGAACTTATGTATCACATGGCCTGGCATCTAGTAGATACTCAGTAAGGGTTCAATCTCATTTCCTAAATCACAGAGATAATGACATAATGCCAGTAGTGCTTCACAAACTCAATATCGTGTCATAAATGTGTGTGATTGGTGGGGAGGGTGTCTGTAAATCGCTTAAATTTTTCTCTTTGTCAGAAATCTGAAATCCTGTGCAGACACACACTATTTCTTTCCCGAGCCCCAAACCTTGCTTACTAATGTCATTCACCACCATTTGAAGCAGCCAGAACTTTCCCCTTCATCTTTACCCTCAGCTACGCAAACAGGGCCCTGGGGTTCCTGACATTACAAAATTCTTTGACAATAGTTTTGGTTTTGTGTGTGTGTGTGTGTGTGTGTGTGTGTGTGTGTGTGTTATCACCTAGTGGCACACCTGACACTCCTAAGGGAATCCCCAAGGAGACAACTAGCTATGGAATTTCAGTCTGGAATTATTGTTCTGCAGGAATTCCTCCCCAATAGGTCTGCCTTCAGAAATCCTCTCCAGGAAGCTGGCCAGGGAGAGAAAAAGGCCCATGTTGTTGGGAAATGTCCTGGGTTGCTATGAATGGAAAGAAGATGCAGGCTTCTTTGCTTTGAGCCTCCTAAAAGCCTTCCCTTCACATACCTCTTGCACATTGAGAGAAAAACAAAGTAATGAAGTCAAACAATTCCTTTGAAGGTATATAAAAGGCAGAACTACCAAAATCGGTCTTCTAGAAAGCTAGAAATATTAGAGACAAAGGCACAAAAAAAAAAAAAACCCATTCCAAGACACTGATCTAAGATGCTGATTGAACCTGGCGCATGCATTCTGGGCATTGAGGCCATTGTATAAGCTTCTCACTTTTGGAACAATGAAGAATATGATTCTAGCCCTAAATTGTAAGAGGATGAGGGAGCAGAGCAGGAAAATGTTTCCAGAGTTCAATGAGACACTCTAAGTCAGTAGTCCTCCATACAGGTTCAGACTACCTGGGGAGCTTTTAAGATTACAAATGCCCACAGATCTACCCAAGACCAAGTAAATCAGAATCTTAGGATATGGGGCCCGAGCATCAGTATTTTTGAAAAGCTCCCCAGGTGATTCACATTTGCAGCCACAGTTGATATAAAGTGCCCAAGTACAGTGCCTACTGCAGAATGTATACAGGATAAATGGCAATCTCCCTTCTCCTTTCCCTCAGCAGACAGGGAGCCCACCACTGAAGGAAACAACATTTTTTTTTTGGCTGGCATCATGTCAAAAAGATAAGCTCACAAAATAGTGCCATTTGTGACATCATGAAATGACCTCAAGGGCATTATACTAAGTGAAATAAGTCAGACAAAGGAAAACTGATACCATACGTTCTTACTTATATGTGGAAGCATAAAACATTTCCAATGTCATAGGAAGAGAGAGTAGATTGATGAATATCAAGAACTGGGGTGTGGGGTAAATGTGGAGAATGAGAAGATGTTGGTCAAAGGGTACAGTCTTCAAGTTTTAAGAGGAATTAGTTCTGTGGATCTTATGTATATCATGGTGATCATAGTTAACTAACAATACTATATTATATACTTGAAAACTGCTAAAAGTGTAGATTTTAAGTTCTCAATACATGTAAAAATTATAATTATGTGAGTTAATGGATATGTTAACTAATCTATAGTCATTTCACAATACATACATATTTTAAATCATCGGGTTGTACACCTTAAACATTTTTAATTGTTATTGAATTTGTAGACCTTAAATGTACACAGTATTATTTGTCAATTAATCTTAATAAAGCTGAAAACAAAAATGTCCCCATAGACAGTCAAACAAGATCCTAAAGAAATAACTAGATAGTACTTGAAATCTTTCCATAATACACTCAGCCACCTATAAGGTACCAGAGACCCCTTGAGAAAGTATTCTAGTATCTGTCCTTTTCCATCCACCCCTCCCCCACCTCCTCCCTGGTTCAGTTCAGAGAAGTGGACATCTTTGTCCACAGCTATGGACCTGAGCCATTCGATTACAGGCCCCAATTGAAATAGTTACTGTGAATACATTTGTTGGCTCTCTCTTAGCCTCTCAATATTTGGTGTAAACCTCATTCAGTTATACTTTTCAATTTTAAGCTGCATTTGAGTCTTTTCAACTTAATCGAGGCAGAAGAAGATGATTAAATGTTCTATCAAAACCAAGTATTACTGTGTAGCTTTACACATAACTCTCAGAGAGCCCTCGCATGCTGACTCCATCTCACAACACTTCAGGCTGATGCTGAGGCCCAGATGTGGCCCTCGGAAGTGTTCAGAAGACAGAACTATGAAGACATCAAGCATGAAATTGCTTTGAAATGGTGAAGTAAAGATGAATTTTTCTTCCCAATGAAATCTTCTCTGGAAATCCTGACAGCAGTTTTACTCAACGCCCTTGAAATCTAGTCTCTAGCATTTTTTTTCACACCTTGGTCTCCTGTTCAGCACATCACCTTATAATGGAGCCCATTTACCTTTATGTCATTCACAAAGGGACACATAAACATCATAGGACACTTGGAGGATGGCTTCTAACATGACTGCTGAATTGAACTGAAGTGCAGAAATACCTTCTGCTGGCTCCAAAATACTCCGTGCTCAAATAGCAACACCATAATGGAGGGCCAAATTCTGGGCAGCCCACTCCCAGAGGTAGGTTGGGTTCACCCCCTCTCAGATGTAGAACTATTTTTAAAAAGTAGAGACAGAGAGACTGAAGAGTTTGCTTTCACACCTGTGGTAATTGCTGGATTACAACAGTATTTGGTCAATTTGGTCAACTGAGAGAATACCATAGAATTCTGCTTAGCACAGGAGACAGAGCCCTGCAGTGGGAGTCGGAAGACCTGGGCTCCATTTTTGGATCTGCCACTAACCAGATATATGATTTTGAGAGCTACAGACCAGTGATTATGCCCAAGGTCTACAGCAGGAGTCAGGAGCTATGTGACTATATGCAAGTCACTTAACTTCTCTGTGCCTCAGTCCCTCATCTATAAAATGAGAAATACAATGATTTCTACGTGAGTAGATGGCTCATTTTCATGATGTTTACAGAATTATTCTTTGCAAACAAAAATTATTTAAGGAAATAGATACATATATCTAAAATGATCACTGCTGGGATGCTGAAAGAATAGCTGACAAGAAACTTTAAAACCTATACTGATTTTTAAAAACATATTTAAATAATTTTTAAAACCCTCTTCAAAGAAATCATATGTTAAGATATATTCAATTCAAAAACATAGAAAGTGACAATCAGTTCGCATTATATAAGTATTTTTGGTAAAATATTCAGGGAACCACTCTATGAAAAAATGTTGTGAGTAGACAGACCATGGTCTAGTGAGACAAAAGCCTTAATTTTTACCAAAATTTTAAACACTTTATACCACTGTTAAGCTTTAACTATTAAATAGATATTTTTAGTAGAACTAGAGGCATACTGTTAGAAGCCCCTTCGTAACTTCAATCACAAAGTAATCTTCCTAGAAAATATGTGCTCATTGATGAGGTTTTAACATAAAGTATTTATATTCATCAACAATGGTTAGAAATCACCATCCACTTTATAGAAAAGAATATTTTTTACAGGTGTCCAAATAATACTTCCTTACTTTGAGATAGTTCCCCTTAAAGTCAGAAATTGGAAGTATCTTGTAGATTGAACAAACAAATTTTTTTTATTTTCATTTTTTTAAATAAGCAGAAAAAAAAGAAGATAATGAGTGAAGGATACAGTTCTATGTCTTAGGTTTTTCATGATAAAGCAAAGTGAAAAAAATCTACTTTTTTTCTTGAAAGTTACAGCTTCCTATATGGAACATAAAAGATTACCTTGTAGCAGCTGCTTTCATTAATAGAATCATTGTATTCTGGTGGGGAAAAAAATCCAGCCTATTTCAAACTCACAGGGAAGTAACCTGATCTGGGCTTTGCAAAGCCCTGGGAAAACATGAGGATGGGAATAATTAGGTGCTGATCTTCATGGAAGGAGTTAATTTTTTATCACAGATTTGCTGATAATTCATATACCATACAATTTGCCCATTTAAATGATAGAATTCAATGAGTTTAGTGTATTCACAGAGTTATGCAACCATTACCACAATTTAAGAACATTTTCAACACTCCAAAAATAAATTCCATATTTTTTAGCTATCATCTTTCCACCTTACCCTAGTAATCACTGATCTGCTTCCTGTCTATATGAATTTGACTATTCTGGATATTTCATATAAATGGAATCAAACAATATGTGGCCTTCTGTGTCTGATTGCTTCTTTCACTTACCATAGTTTCAAGATTCATGCATGTTGTAGTCTGTGTCAGTCCTTCATTTGTTTTTATGGCTTAACTAGAGGCCCAATGCACAAAATTGGTGCAAGGGGCTTGGCCCTCACAGCCCCAGCTTCATCTGGAAGGTCATCTGGAAGGTTATCCAGAAGGACGTCTGGAAGGTTGTTCGGCTGTCTGGTCTAATTAGCATATTATGCTTTTATTATTATAGATAATGTGCCACTGTATGGATATACAACAGGTTTTTTATCCATTCATCAGTAGGACATTTGGGCTATTTCTACCTACTGGTTGACATGAGTTTTTAAGGTAAAAAATGCTAAGTTATCAATTAGGACTAAAAATAAGCTCCACAACAAGTACAGGGGACTCCCTGGAAATGTTTCCTAGAGACACGTCACAAATCTCCAAATTAATTCTTTATACATTCCAGGCCCTCTGCTAGATTCTGGGCTTACAGACAAAAATGGAACATGGAGCCTTCCTTCAGGTAGGAAGAGTATTTAGAGAAAGAGACTGAAACAGAGACAGAGACATAGTTTCCTTCTATGACGGTCCATATCTTCCTTCATTATCTTGGTTGGCCTCATAAAGAGTTAATCAGAAATTCAGATTTGGTAGGAAAAGGCATCACCCTAAATACAAGGTGGGGCAAAAGTAGGTTTATAGTTATTCATATGGAAAAGAATACAATAATTAATAAATAATAATACAAGAATAAACTTTGTTTTGAGTACTCACAACTGCAAACCTGTTTTTGCCCACCTGTGTTTATATAGCAACACTAGAGGCCCAGTGCACGAATTCGTGCACAAATAGGGTCCGGGCAAGGGAGGTTGGCTGGTTGGCCACGCCCCTGATCAGGGTGGGGGGCAGATCGGGAATGGGACTGACCAGGGGGAGGGGCTGTCCCCCCGGTGGAACTCCCAGCCGAGGGGACAATTTGCATATTAAGCTTTTATTATATGGAATTTGGCTTGAACTCTACACTTGGTCATCTTACATTTTTTTATATATTGTACCCTAGGCATGGTATACAGATGTTAAATGAAGCACAGTTTGAGTCAGGGAAAAATATGTCTGATGTTTTAAAGTTAAACATTTTTCAGAGAAAGAAATCAAAGTAGCTATGTTGCCATAATGTGCCTAGGAAGGAGCCGGAGAGAAAGCTAACCAAAAGCAATGTAAAATCTGCCTTTGTTTGTGTTAAGTTATTCCTTTGGAGATTTCAACTACTTAATTATAATGCTTGAATTGTGTTTGAGTCATTCTTGACAAGACCATATGTTCCCATGTTGCCAGATTCTAGTAAAATAGATATTCTGTGCCATGTTTCCACACTCTGCCATTTGTAAAATTAGCTATTTCAAGGAAGCAAAAGGCTACTTGCCATTTTGCTGGATCAGCACCTCATTTAATCTGCTTGCATATGCTGTGAGTAGAATTAAAGAATACACAATTTTTTTCTCAAGATAAATAAATGAATTCAAAATAGATGCAAAGTTGTGTCTTGAGAGGCAGGGTTCATTTAAATCTCAAACTAGCTCTTGTATCAGAAATGTGGTATTTGAGCTTGGATGAAGGCTTCCTTCTAAAGGACAAGGAAGCTTGTCACCAAGGGAGAGGACACCACTACTTTTCTCTCATCTAAAGGACAATGTCAGTTACCTGACTATTCTTTTTTAAATATATTTGTATTTATTTCAGAGAGGAAGGGAGGAGAGAGTGATAGAAACATCGGTGTGATAATCATTATCGGCTGCTTCCTGCACACCACCTACTGGGAATCGAGCCTGCAACCCAGGCATGTGCCCTGACTGGGAATGGAAAGGTGACCTCCTGGTTCAAAGGTCGACACTCAACTACTGAGGCATGCCGGCTGGGCAACCTAACTATTCTTTCTTAAAGTTCTCATAATCACTTACATGTATGTGGAGATTTAGACTTTTAAATACTTGCACATATATCTCCTCATTTAATCTTTACAATGATCGAGTAATACACAATGGGAAAAATTTTAATATTCAATATATAGATGCAGAAGTTGTAGTTAAGTGACTTGCCCACAGTCACATGCTTCATAAACTGTAAAGCTAGTAACTTTGATGTCATACCTTCTCAAACCTAGCACGAGGTCCTTTCCACAGTCCAAGACTGAAGTCTCAGTTTGAGAGTCCATAAAATCCTGTAAGTGGTGGAATTCACAGGGAACAAAGAGAAGGGAGCTAAAGTGGGAGAAATAGAAATGTTTTCAGCTTCTTTTCCTTCCCTATCCTCCTTAGCTGGGACCACTCCTTCCCTTCCACTCCCCTAGTCTGGGAGGGAAAGGGGATGATGATGATGATGCCGCCTTTATGCAGGTATTTCAAAGCCATCTCTCGCATTCTTCCTACCTCTCCTTGACTGCACTCCTTGGGGCTGAAGTAATAAGGACTGATTGGAAACCTCCCTGGAAGACATACCGTTGCTCCCATTTCCAGGGCCGCTTAGGCAGATCTGGCTGGCTGCACAAGAGCCACAGCAGATGTACTCAAAGCCCTCCACCAGAGAAGCTGTGATCCTTTTGTCAAATTTAAAAAGTACTCTCTTGCTGGACTTCCAAATATTAAAGAGCAAGGGCCCTGAAGTCAGAAAGACCAGGAATTAAGTCTCAGCTCTGTGACTTCCAAGCTGTGTGACTTTGATCAACTTAACTGGGACCCTCAGTTTTCTCATCTGGAACATGAGCATAATATCCTCCACCTCATAGGATCCTTGTTAGGATGCCATGAAATAATGAAAGTAAAACTCAACATGGTGCCTGGCATGTAGCACTCACTGACCATTGGCAGATATTTTAAATAAATTCTCAAAGCTGAATATATATTAAGCATGGCTGAGTGAACTGGGGGTACAGAAGAATGGTTTGAGTCAAGTGGGAGGTACATTTTTGAGATTCCTCTCCTAGTTTCTCCTCTGCTTTGCAGATACTGCTGGCCAATGAACCTGCAAATCACATATAATTTGTTTCTGTTCTCATGAAAGGTCATTAATGATATTTCCCATTCTACCTATGGGATTCCTCCTGCCACCTGGATACCATTTTCCCCTTTTTAATTCCTCCTTTTTTTTGATGGCACTATGACTGGGTCTGGCCTAGGGTATATTTTAAATATCCACCATATATTTTCAATAAAAAGAGAATGACTGTGCCCTGATTGTGCTGAAAGTGGCAATTATACATGGACTGGTAAACTTAACAAGGATGTTTTCCGAAGAACTTTTTCATTTGTATTTCCAGTGCTCATCACATAAAAGTCAATGCTCAAGTTTGGATAGTAGTATGGCTTTGAAACAAACAAAGCTCCATTCATGAAACAGGCCTTAACTGAGATACCTTCTGAGGCATCCTGACAGATGGTCACTATTAAAGTCAATATGTTTTCCATGGCAAGCAGAGCACTGAGCTCTGAGAACCACCATTATCCATTCCCTCTATGTATGGCAACAAGTCTATAGCTGCAGGCGCAACCTGTGGAGCAAAGGCGACAGAGCTGTTCAAGTGCCTGAAAGGGACAAGAGGCATGGATCCTTTGGAGTCAATTACCTCCTATATTTTCAGTGGAGAGTGGATCTCTGCAACACTTTTTAAAATTATTTTTCAGCCTACATCAGTGATGGCGAACCTATGACACGCGTGTCAGAGGTGACACGCGAACTCATATTTTTGGTTGATTTTTCTTTGTTAAATGGCATTTAAATATATAAAATAAATATCAAATATATAAGTCTTTGTTTTACTATGGTTGCAAATATCAAAAAATTTCTATATGTGACACGACACCAGAGTTAAGTTAGGGTTTTTCAAAATGCTGACACGCTGAGCTCAAAAGGTTCGCCATCACTGGCCTACATTAAGGAACTGAGAGATTCCTGTAAACTCAAAGTGCTAAAATCATAGTAGGGAAAGGAAAATGTAGAGCAGAAGTAAAGGGGTGGATTTGCAAATAAGCTGAATTACCGTCTTTGAGCTAAAAAACTTTAGTACACCCTGATTAGCCCACCTGCTTGTCCTTAAAGAGTGGATTCTGGGAAGGTAAATTCACTTTGACTGAAGGAGGTACTGGGCTGAATTCAAAGGAATAAAAGTAACTCTGATTCCAAGAAGCCCACCAATGGTAAAAAGACACAAAGATTCAATTAAGCTATGTCTTTTCTCCTTGATAACAATGGGTACTTGTTAAATAAAGAGAGTCACAAGCCTGGCCAGCGTTGCTCAGTAGTTGAACGTTGACCTATGAACCAAGAGGTCACGGTTCAATTCCTAGTCAGGGCATATGCCCTGGTTATGGGCTCGATCCCCCAGTGTGGGGTGTGCAGGAGGCAGTGGATCAATGATTCTCTCTCATCATTGATGCTTCTATCTCTCTCTCCCACTCCCTTCCTCTGTGAAATCAACAAAAGAATATATACTTTATATGTATTTTTAAAGAGAGAGCCACAACATTAATTTTAAAAAGTAGTGAACTTAAAGCAAAGTTGATTAGATGGAAGCTGTAATACCAAGCCCCTTATATTTTCCAAGTCATATGAAAGCTGAAGTCTTCAGAGATTGCCTAACTACAGACTGATCACCTCACCACCCTGTAAAATGTGTCTGCCAAGAATACCCTCACTATCGGAATTCTGGGCTCTTTCTCCTGGCTGAAACTTGACAAGAAGAGTGGAACCCCCTGTTATATCTAACTGCGTAAAAGTATAGCTGTCATTTTGAGAGTCTTCAGAAGAAACTAAGAGTTTGGTCCCAGTTCTTACTCTCTAATATGCTGGTGGAATGTGTCCACTTATGAGAAAGAACTGATGGAGAAGGAAGAAGAAAATTATCATTCATTCTTATGAAAGAGGAGCTGATCCCAATATTGAATTCTAGTTGGCATTCTAGAAGGAAGGCCCAGAAAGAGAAGGACATAAAGTTGGGTGAAGTGGAGAGTGGAAGCCTCACTCAGTAGAGGAAGGTTGCTTTTTTCTTCATTTCACCCCCAACTTCTCAGTGCTGGATGCTCCCAGGAGGCACTGCTCAGACACATGCAAGGAAGGAAGCAAAAAGGGTTCCTACTGCATGCTACAGCATGGAACCTCACAGTGATGCAGCATTTTAATAGAAGTCCAGGATTTTAACAACTTGTAAATTAAATTTAGGGATAAAGATTGAGATTGAGATTCTCATTTATCACCCATTCTATCAAAGAGGAAATTGAGGTCCAGATAAAAACTGGGACCACCTACTCCTGGTCACTCAGTAGAATAGCCAGCAGTGATCTTTGTCCTTCTGTTTGCAAGTAATTATTTGTCCCTGGTATTGTGCTGCCTCTTTGTAGTTAGTTATATTTAGCATTTTGTTTTTCTTTATATTTTTAAGGTGCAGTTGTTTGTGTATTACTAATTCAGTCTGCACAGCACATTGATATATTCTAGTATTGTCTTATCCATGCTACTTTATAAAAGTATCTCCTAAAACATGTCTAAACATATAGTTAGTTAAAGGGGGAAATGGTTCAGTAAACCTCTACAGGACATATATCATTTGAGTTAGCATAATAAAAAATGGATTCTGTTAAAATAAAATAATTTTAGAAGACAAGTTTTTTGCTTAGGCTGATATCAAGTCCAAGGTGGATAGCCTTCCAGGTCTTCTAATAAGCTACCACCATCTAGCCACAATGTCCCTAGCACCCATACTCCCAGAGCACACAGAAAACAGAGTTGCATATCTTCATGGTAGCACTTATCATTGATTGGCTGCCTCCTGCATGCCCCCTACTGGGGATCAAGCATGTGCCTTTGAATGGAATCGAACCCAGGACCTTCCAGTCCGCAGTCCAATGCTCTATCCACTGAGCCAAACCAGCTAGGGTAGTAAAATGGCCTTTTAGAGGTAGGCGGCACAGGCCCATGACCAGCCCCTCCCAGTTATGGATGTACTACCCAGTTTCTAGGAGGCCCAAGGTTAGCTAAGCAGCCAGTTTCTCTCCTTAGTTTTTCCTTCATTGACCCCTATAAGCTAGAAGTTCCCTTTAGGTTTTCCTAGTCTCCCAGGAAATCACTCCCCTTTACCTCTTTTCCTAGTTTTCTGCTTAGTTTCAGGTCCCTAGCTCTGCCAAGTCTTCTGGATATCGCCTAATGGGTATTCCTCAAGATAAATGCCCTATAGAAATGTCTAAGTCACAAACATGGTGCAAAGAGATGGGATAAGAAGTCAGGCAGCCTTGACTTAAGGTTTCAAGAAATCCTTAGAATTCCCAGCTGGTGTCTTGGACAAGGGAGACTCCCTGAGCTTCAGTTTCCCCATCTGTATAAAAATAGTGATCTACCTCACAGAATTATTGATGGTATGAAATGAGAAAATGTTTGTAAATACTTTGACAAATACCTGGCAATGGTAAGTACTCAAAAAAATTGCTAGTTTTTCTTAATCAGCAGGCATGACTTTAAATTACTGTTTCCTGTTCAAAGACACGACCTAAGAATAGAGGGTTCTTGCTGGCCAACTGCATAACTTCCATTGCAGGGAATAAAGCTCCAGGCCATTATGTTTATTATTAAATCAAAACCTTATTGATAATTTATATATGAAAATCAATGGCAAACTAAAATAATTGGCTTTATTTACACCTTTGAGCCTATGCCTGTTATAAAAGTGTGACTCCAGTGAATAAATACAGCAAAAGGACTGCTGAAACATGCTTTTCTTACTCAGGCTTCATGCCTGAGATTAGAAGGCTGACTGATTATGTGGTAGTTCTCAGCATTCCAGCACAACAACACTGTCATAATTGCCCCATGTCAGCCCTGTCCATTCTCACACCCATTGCTTAGAATCCTATTCTAAGCAGTGGTACAGATACATGGACACTGACCACCACCTGGCCCAAACACAACAACACAGGAATCATAGGCTGGAAAACTTCTGGGCCTCATGAAGAAAAAGGCTGAAGTCATTATACTGCCTGATGCCAACATCTCTAGCCATTCCTACTAGGGATCTCATATTTAACTCATTCATAAGACAGAGACATCAGTTTTACTGTTCTATAGAATGGTAGTTTCAGCATTCAAGGTGATTCCTCTTTAAAAGAACTTATTGAGATAGATTTCTAGCCTGTCTCCAAACCTCTACAAAATGGAAGTCCATCAGTACTGTGGACAAAGAGGAAATTCTGATGTATATATAGCTACTGATTGTCACTGTCCACAGATGTTCAGTGTGCCTTGCAGGGAACAATAAGAAGGGAAGGAGGGCTAGAGGGCAAAAGGGTATAGGCCCAGCCCTCCAAAGAAAGTACTGATAGGAAACTTCAAGGTGTAAGGTAAGACTGATGAACTTGGAGCACCAGTTCTATACACGTGGCCACGTTTGGCCTCCACTGGCCTTTTCAGCTTGGCCTACTGGTTGTACACAGAAGCATGGGTGGGATACAACCAGGGAAATTAAATATTATAAAGATTAATAAGTTTTGAGGATCTAATGTAGAACATCCCAACTATAGTTAATACAGTGTTTTATACCCGAAAGTTGCTGACAATAGATTTTAAACATTTTCCACACACACATACACACACACACAAAAGAATTCACCATGTTAACTATGTGAGGTGATGTTTATGTCAATTATCTTGATCTTGATAACCATTCCACAATGTATATGTATTTCAAATTATCATGCTATACACTTTAAGTATAATATACTTATATTTGTCAATTATTCCTCAATAAAGTTTAAAAAGCACATCTCCCCTAGCACCAATCTTAGAAGCGTGAAAGCCCAAAGTGCAGAAAGCAAGAGGAAGGGAGAAGTTAGAGGTTCAGGGATCTTCCCAGAAAGATCTGGATCAACAGCTTCTCTCCGCACTCCCTGCCTTCCACCTTCCCCTTGCAGCAACACAGATGCGCTCCTCCTTCCTTCAGCTTTCCCAGCTTAGCACCCCTCCCTGACAGAGACCCAGGTTGGTATGTCTGCATAGCTCAGATAAACACATACCTTTCATCTAGGAAACCAGACCTCAAGGGGCCCTTCCCCAGCCCCATGCCATACCTCATCCATATTGAAATGACATTTCCCTAAGGCCACAGGCCAGGCAGACCTGAGGATCAGTTCCTAAACTGGAAGCATTCCTATACTCACTCCTACAATTCAAAATTGGGTATTACATTTATGTGTCTTGATAATAACACAATTTGGAAAGCATATTGAATTCAGTATCTTATAGGTATTCAAATCTAGTTCCAGTACACAAACACCTATTAAAGGTCATTTTGGTTGAACAGACTGAATAGACTGAGACTTATTTAGTATACAATATTTCATCTTCAAACAGGATATTGTATCCAAGTCAGCAGAGGATTATTAATATGAATATCAACTTGTAGATCTCCAAGGCTCCTTCTAACCTGGGATTTTTGAAGATTCTGCACTGCTCTATAGAAACTGCATTTTTAGGGAGAACTAGGTGTTAAGGTGGTGTTTGCCGAGATCAGACCTTGCCTCTGTGTGCCCCATTCAGAACTAACTCCACAGAAGCACAGTCTACCCAATAAGAGCAACTCAATCCATCTTACAAAGAGAAATTGATCATCCAATACTTCCTCCTTATAGAGCAGTTTCTGATGGAGAAAAGGAAAACAAGGGAATCTATAAATTCATCTAACCAATGCTACCACTACTTCTGAATTCTTCCTGATACCTCAAAGGCACTAAAGCAGGGGTCCTCAAACTTTTTAAACAGGGGGCCAGTACACTGTCCCTCAGACCGTTGGAGGGCCGCACTATAGTTTAAAAAAAAACTATGAACAAATTCCTATGCACACTGCACATATCTTATTTTGAAGTAAAAAAAACAAAACGGGAAAAAAAACAATATTTGTATTTGCATGTGGCCCACGGGCCGTAGTTTGAGGACCCCTGCACTAAAGTAAACCCTTAGCTAAAAATGTCACAAAGCCTCATTCTCAGTTGTCTTTCATGACCTTACGTCATTTCTTCTCTTTTAAATCACTCTCCATACACAAATGCACACAGAGTTTGGGAATGGCAGTGGTGATGATCTTCAACTATTCTCAAACTCTGATGCTGTTTCGGACAGCAAAATGTTCTAGAGATTGGCAAGTAGTAAATATTTAAGTTTTCCAGGCCATACCATCACTACTGCAGTTACTGAACTCTGCTGTTGCAGAGTGAAAGTAGTCATAGACAATTGGTAAATGAATGAGTACGGCTGTGTTCCAATAAAACTTGATGTATGGATACTGACATTTGAATTTCTTATAAATGTTCCAATGCTACAAAGAGCACTCTTGATTTTTTTGAACCACTAAAAACGTGAAAATCATTGTTAGCTCACAGGCAAGCTGGATTTGACCTTAGGGCCATGATTTGCTGACCAGTGTCCTAGAGGAACAATATACAGCATCCTGTACTATTCCTAATCAAAGGAATAAGGAAATAATTATGATGATATCTGAGTCAATGACAGGTGCCAAGGATTATGCAAAAATATTTAAATAGAGCCTCTTATTTAATCCTTACAACTAACCTATGAGGTTGGGCTATTGGTGTCCACATTATATAAATGAGGAAACTGAGACATGAGAAAGGTGACATGACTTGCCCAAGGCTGCATAGCTACTAAGTAGTAAATCCAGGATTGAAACCATATCTGACTAACTCCAGGCCCACACTCCTTACTACCATCTATAGAATGGGATAACAGCTTCATGCTAATTGAACCATCCCAATATATAAAAGCCTATACCAAGAAGAGATGAATGCAGTGGCTTTATTTTTATTTATTTTTTAATTAAATCTTTATTGTTCAGATTATTACAGTTATTCCTCTTTTCTCCCCCCATAGCTCCCTTCCACCTGGTTCCCACCCCACCCTCTGCCCTTACCACCCCCCCCCGTCCTCATCCATAGGTGTACGATTTTTGTCCAATCTCTTCCCGCACCCCCCGCACCCCTTCCCCCACCCCCGAGAATAGTCAGTCCATTCCTTTCTATGCCCCTGATACAATTATATTCACCAGTTTATTCTGTTCATCAGATTATTTATTCACTTGAGTTTTAGATTCACTTGTTGATAGATGTGAATCTATCATTTGTTGTTCATAATTTTTATCTTTACCTTTTTCTTCCTCTTCCTCTTCTTAAAGGCTACCTTTCAGCATTTCATATAATACTGGTTTGGTGGTGATGAACTCCTTTAGCTTTTTCTTATCTGTGAAGCTCTTTATCTGACCATCAATTCTGAATGATAGCTTTGCTGGGTAAAGTAATCTTGGTTGTAGGTTCTTGCTATTCATCACTTTGAATATTTCTTGCCACTCCCTTCTGGCCTGCAAAATTTCTGTTGAGAAATCAGCTGACAGCCATATGGGTACTCCCTTGTAGGTAACTGACTGTTTCTCTCTTGCTGCTTTTAAGATTCTCTTTGTCTTTTGCTCTTGGCATTTTAATTATGATGTGTCTTGGTGTGGTCCTCTTCGGACTCCTTTTCTTTGGGGTTCCCTGTGCTTCCTGGACTTGTAAGTCTATTTCTTTCACCAGGTAGGGGAAGTTTTCTGTCATTATTTCTTCAAATAGGTTTTCAATACCTTGCTCTCTCTCTTCTTCTGGCACCCCTATAATTCGGATGTTGGTAGGCTTGAAGTTGTTCCAGAGGCTCCTTACACTATCTTCATATTTTTGGATTCTTTTTTCTTTTCGCTTTTCCGGTTGGGTGTTTTTTGCTTCTTCGTATTTCAAATCTTTGACTTGATTCTTGTGATCCTCTGGTCTGCTGTTGGAACTCTGTATAATATTCTTTATTTCAGTCAGTGTATACTTAATTTCTCCTTGGTCCTTTTTCATAAACTCGAGGGTCTCACTGGATTTCTTGAGGGTCTCACTAAATTTATTGGCAGACTCACTAGACTTATTGAGGGTCTTACTAAATTTATCGGCGGTTTCTAGAAAATTCTTGAAAAACCTTAAAAGTGTGGTTTTTGAACTCTATATCCAGTAGTTTGCTTTCCTCCATTTCTGTCATTTGTGTCCTGTTTCTTTGTCTCCGCATTTTTTTATGCTTCCCTGTGTAGATAGAGTGGCTTTCTGTGCTAGGTGTCCTATAGGGCCCAGTGGCTCAGCCTCCCCAATTACCAGAGGTGGACACTCTTGGTGCACCCCTTTGTGGGCTTTGTGCACAGTCTTGTTGTAGTTAAGCCTTGATTGTTGCAGGTATCACTGGGAGGAATTGACCTCCAGGCCAATTGGCTGTGAGCATCAGCTGTGTCTGCAGTGGGAGAACTTCTGTGCTGGAGACACCCTTCTGGGGCAAGACTTGCTTCAGTGGGGCTTTGGTGCTCACTGAGTCTGCCCCCTGAGTGTGTCCCTTATGGATCTGAGGAGTTGTAATCTGGATGGTCCCACTCTGACCACTGGGTACACTGGCTCTTGGATCTCTAAGGAGGTGCTAATTTAGCCTCTGCCTGAGGCTACCCAGAAGGAGCCCAGCTGTGAAGCAATGCAAGCTGCTGTGGGGCCTTGGGCCTTCTTTTGGATGTTCTGGGTTTCTCTGACCCAGCTGCAGTTTGTTAGGTAATTTTCAGATTGCAAAGGGCCAGGCCTTTCATATGCAAAAGCCTCTGCACACAGCTTGGGTGGGGCGGGGTCTCAGGGGATCAACAGGGCAGAGCAAACAGCTATGGCTGCTCCTCAGTCCTGCCCTAAGAGGCCCCTCGTCTCAGTGTTCTGGTAATCGCTGCAAGCACCTCTGAGAGAAAGCCGCCTTCGAGTTCCAACCGATGCCAGACAGTCCAGTTTCTCCCCATATGAGTGTGGGTCCCCAGAGACTCACCAGGAACTGGAGTTCAGAGCAGTCAGGAGCTTGAGACTCCCTCCCAGCTGAAAAAGACAACCGCGTCCTCAGCTGCCAGCTCTCTCCACGTGCGCCTCCATACCTCTGCACTTTACTTCCACACCTCCTCTAAGTCTCAATGTGCTTTTCTCTTTCCTTCTAGTTGTAGAATATCCACTCAGCCAGCCTTCCTGTGGTTCTGGATGATGTCCGTTTTGTCTTTTAGTTGTATTTTTGAAGTGGTTGTGCAAAGTAGCAATTTCCAGTGTTTACCTATGCCGCCATCTTGGTTTCCTCGAATGCAGTGGCTTTAAATGAAAATGCTATCAAGTATGTGAACTAGTGGGCTTGACACAACCATGATTCAATTAAAAGCCCAGACAGTTGAGCGTAGACATATGAACCAGGGAGTCACTGTTTGATTCCTAGTCAGGGCACATGCCCGGGTTGCAGGCTTGATACCCAATGTGGGGCATGCAGGAAGCAGCTGATCAATGATACTCTCTCATCATTGATGTTTCCATCTCTCTCTCTCCCTCTCCCTTCCTCTCTGAAAAAAAAAATATTTTTAAAAGCTAAGGAGTTGAGACTTGACTTTCATTACATTTTCAAGAAATATTTAAAATGTTTTATTCTTTCTAGACCTAACTGAGATAAAATAATAAAGGTAACCTAAAGAGAAAAGGGGCCAGAACAGCATACTTGAATGAAAATGAGTGTCAGCAGGGTACAGGCTGGAGAGGAAGAAGTGGACAGCATCAGGGCTCATGGTTATAGAGACATGCTTCTCTCTTTACTCAATTTCTGTAGCTCTTTATCGGGTTCATGTCAGAACAGGCAAAATTGCTGAATGGCAAAATTGAAAATGTTAACACCTAAAAGACACTAAACATTCAAGAAACAGCTCATCAACTCTGCTGTGAGGAGCAAGCACACTGCCATACAATATACAGATAATGTATTGTAGAATAGTATACCTGAAACCTATAATTTTAATAACTGTCACCTCAATAAATTTAATAAAACAAACAAAAAAATGAAAATTCACAAGGCATGATTTGGCTGAAATGCAGGCAATGCAAAAGGACACTAAGAAAGTGACAGGCCCTAGCTGCTTTTGCTCAATGAATAGAGGATCAGCCTACAGAATGAAGGTTCCTGGGGTTGATTCTGGTCAGGAGCACATGCCTGGGTTGCAGGCTAAATCCCCAGTAGGGGGCATGCAGGAGGCAGCCAATCAATGATTCTCCCTCATCATTGATGTTTCTATCTCTCTCTCCCCTCCCCCTTCTTCTCTGAAATCAATAAAAATATTTTTTTAAAGAAATTAGTGGAGGGTATACTCGGTAACAGTGCAAAACAGCACTAGTGTAAAAACCTCATAAGAAGGTAATGTAATGGAAGAGAGCACTATTGCGTGCACTCCCTCAAGAGGGCTCGGAGAAATGAGAATCGGTGTCTGGCCATTTGCTCCCAGAGGGGAGGCTACTGAACCCTCTTATGCAACTGCGTTTGAGGCTCCCCAGCTCACAGGACACTTCAAGCTTGCCTAGCCTGGTGCATTCACTTTGCCTAGAAGTGTGCCTGCAGGCTTTCCTTGCCCCTTTACAAATCTTACCCTTGTGGAGAGGCTAAGAAAATGGCTTTCCCTAAATCCTTACTCCTGAAGATCAGGTCTGTAAATTAAAATCTCCCTCTGAACAAGACCAAGAATGAACAAAAACAAGAGAGAAATGCAAAAAGGGAGTTGTTCCACTCAAACCTCCCAACTACTCCCCATAAACATCTTTTCCACATTTCCAATTGTCACATTCCACACTTAAATTAACATTCCTTTCTTCTGAACAGGGGGAGAAAGAGTCCAATTTGTTTTGGTATTTAAATGTGCCTGTGATATGTGATTGCTGTAACTGAAGGCTATGGGATAAAGGAGATTTTTATCTTGAAACTCTGCAGTTTCTTACACTCCAGGCCCCGTGTACCTGGGAGGGCATTAAACACTCACTCCACTATCCAGGTATTATTGCTTCATTTTGTCCTAAATTCCAGCACTTGGAAAGTCTACACCATTAAAGACAACAGCAAAGAAAGCCTGTTGGAACCAACTAATACTTTACAGCTCAGAAATGCAGGACCCTGTGATTGCTTTGGGAGTTAAGAACCGACTAATATCCCCTTAAACAAAGAAGATGACAATACAGTGCAAGTTTAAATTTGGGCTCCCCAGAGAAAAAGTCCATAGAATGGCAAACATGAGGAAATTGAAGCTAAATAGCTAAAGGATGTTAAATGACTGCCTGCAATTCCACATAAACAGAGCTTGAATGGAGGTGATTCTCAAATCAATGCTCTGGATCACTGCCTTCTCTCTCTCAGCTCTCTCCGCTGGGTGGAGAACAGAGAATGAAAATCGCACCACTACCTCCAAACAAGATTGCATTAGAGGCAATTACAGATTTCAAAAACATGTAAAGCAGGAGTTCTCGTGCATCAAATGTAAAAAGGAAGATTGGACCTGGGGATCAGATTTTAAAATAACCGAATAGGTGATTCTGATTTAGATGGCTAAGAACCACACTGCAAGGAACACTCTTTACCTTACTGAATCAAAATCTCTAAAGAGTAGGTACCAGAAATATGCAGAGATTCATTCAACAAAGGTATTTTAAGCACTGAATATGTGGTGGGCACACAGTGTCTGGTGTCCAGGATCCTAAAATATCATGCTTTCAGGCTTTAATGAGCTAGGGCATGACCCGTTGGAGGAAGCAGATATCTTTTTTTAAATAAATGTATTAGGGTTGCATTGGTTAATAATTATACAGGTTTCAGGTGTAAAATTCTATAATACATCATCTGTATATTGTCTTGTATGTCCACCACCCAAAGTAAAGTCTCCTTCCATCACCATTAATCCTTCCTATACCCTGTTCTACCTCCTCCCACCCCTTTCTCTCTGGTAATTCTCATACTATTGTCTGTGTTATGAGTTTTGGGGGGTTTTTTGCTTAATCCTTTAGCCTTTTTCACCCAGTCCCCCAAAAGCCCTCCCCTCTGACAGCTGCCAGTCTGTTCTCTGTAGCTATGAGTTTGTTTCTATTTTGTTTGTTAGTTCTTTTTGTTCATTAGGTTCCACATGTAAGTGAAATCATACGGTATTTGTCTTTCTCTTACTGGCTTAGTTCACTTAGCATAATAATCTTCAGATACATCCATACAGTTGCAAAAAGTAAGACTTCCATCTTTTTTTATGGCCTAGTAGTATTCCATTGTATAAATGTACCAGTATATTTTTATCCACTCGTTTATTGATGAGCACTTGAGCTGTTTCCAAATCTTGGTTATCTATACATATAAAAGGCTAACTGACCAACTGTACGTCCGTCTGACCATCCAACTGACCAACCGGCTGGTACATATGATGCACGCTGGCAATTTAAAGTTGACTCACACATGTGTGATACATATATATAGATCTGGCTGGCGCCAATCACACATGTGTTTTAATTTTAAAATACTATATTATATACTAGAGGCCTAGTGCACAAAATTCGTGCATGGATGGTGGAGGGTGTCCCTCAGCGTGATCTGCACCCTCTCCAATCTGGGGTCCCTTGGGGGATGTCCAACTGCCGGACATCCCTCTCACAATCCAGGACTGCTGGCTCCTAACAGCTCACTTGCCTGCCAGACTGATCACCCCGTATCTGCTCCCCTGCCAGCCTGACTGATGCCTAACTGCTTCCCTGACAGCCTGATCACCTCCAACTGCCCTCCCCTGCTGGCCTGGCCATCTTGTGGTGGTCATCTTGTGGCAGCCATCTTGTGATGTGAGGGTGGCCATCTTGTGATGATGTCGTGCAAGGGCGTGACGCCACCTAGGCTTTTATTATATAGGATACTATTTCGACATGTAATTTTTTACAGTAATGTAATTACTGCACGAATCTTCTAATTAATTTCCTTTCAATGTGCATGAATACGTGCACCGGGCCACTAGTTATAAATAATGCTGCATTTCAAATTAATGTTTTGGGTTTCTTCAAATATATTCTCCAAAGTGTAATCACTGGTCAAAAGGCATATCCATTGTTAATTTTTTGAGGTAATGCCATACTGCTTCCCCCAGTCACTGCACCAATCTTCATTTCCACCAACAATGCCCTAGGGTTCCCTTTTTTCCACATCCTCACTAACACTTGTTTGTTAATATATTGATGATAGCCATTCTGACAGGTGTGAGGTGATATCTCACTGTGGTTTTAATTTGCATTTCTCAGATGATTAATTAGTGATGTTGAGCATCATTTCATATGTCAATTGGCTAATCTGTGAGTCCTCTTTGGCGAAGTGTCTATTTGGGGCCTTTGCCCATTTTTAAAGTGGATTCTTCTTATTATTTTTTTTGGTGTTGAATTTTATAAGTTCTTTATAAATTTTGAATATTAATCCCTTATTAGGTATATCATTGGCAAATATGTTCTCTCATTAAATGGGTCATCTTTTCATTTTGTTGATGGTTTCCTTTGCTGTGCAAAAACTATTTGGTTTGATGTAGTCCCATTTGTTATTGTTTCTTTTGTTTCCTTTGTCTGAGGACACATATCAGGAAAAAATATTGCTATAAGAAATGACCATAATTTTACTGCATATGTTTTCTTCTAGGATTTTTTATGGTTTCGAGCCTTACATTTAAGACTTTAACCCATTTTCATTTTATTTTTCTGTATGGTTTAAGAAGGAGGTCTAGTTTCTTTTTTATGCACATCTGTCTAATTTCCCCAACTCAATTTATGGAATAGGCTATCTTTGCCCAATTTTATGTTCTTATATCCTTTATCAAATATCAATTTACCAGAAAGCATGGGTGTATTTCTGAGCTCTCCATTCTGTTCTATTGATGTATATGTCTGTTTTTTTATGCCAGTACCATGCTATTTGATTACTATAGTTTTCTATTATAGTTGGGTATTAGGTTGTGTGATTTCCTCCAGCTTCATTCTTCTTTCTCAAGATGGCTGTGACTATTCAGAGTCTGTCATACTAGTTCCATATAAATTTTTGGATTATTTATTCTAGCTATATGAACTACACCATTGTTATCTTGGTATGAATTGTATTGACTCTATAGATTGCTTTGGGTAGTATGGACATTTTAATGATGATAATTCTTCCAACCCATGAATATGGTATATGTTTCTGCCTACTTGCATCTTCTTCAATTTCCTTCTTTGGTGTCTTACAATTTTCTGAGTATAAGCCTTTAAAATCCTTGGTTAATTTTATTCCTAGGTATTCTTTTTGATGCAATTGTAAATGGATTGCTTTCTTGGACTCCTGATCATTAGTTATTGATGCATAAAAATACAATTGAAAAAAATAAAATAAAATGAAAATGTAAAAAAAATACAATTGGCCCTAACCGGTTTAGCTCAATGGATAGAGTGTTGGCCTACAGACCGAAAGGTCCCAGGTTCAATTCCGGTCAAGGGCATGTACCTTGGTTGCGGGCACATCCCCAGTAAGAGGTATGCAGGAGGCAGCTGATCGATGTTTCTCTCTCATTGATGTTTCTAACTCTCTATCTCTCTCCCTTCCTCTCTGTAAAAAAATCAATAAAATATATTTTAAAAAAATACAATTGAATTCTGGATATTTATTTTGTATCATGTTCCATATTGAATTCATATATCAGCTCTAGTAGTTTTTTGTGTGGAATCTTTAGGTTTCTCTACATACAGTATCATGTCATCTGAAAGAAATGACAGTTTTACTTCTTTTCTGATTTTGATGCCTTTTATTTCTTTGTTGTAAATTCTCACCTGAGGATATTTTTTCCATTTATTTTAAGACAGAGTGGAAGGGAGAGTGAAAGGCAGAAAGGGAGGAAAGAAGGGAGGAAGGGAGGGAGGGAGGAAAACATCAGTATGAAAGATACACATCAATTGGTTGTCTCCTGCACATGATCCTACCAGGGCAAGGGTTCAAACCTGCAACCCAAGTACATGCCCTTGACCAGGAACTAAACTTGCAACCCTTTGGTGGACAGGCCAATGTTGTAACCATGGCTGGATGCCTTTTATTTCTTCTTCTTGTCTGATTGCTGTGGTAGGACTTCCAGTACTATGTTGAATAAGAGTGGTAAAGGCAGACATCCCTGTCTTGTTCCTGGCCTTAAGGAAAATGTTTTTAGTTTTTGCCCACTTAGTATGATGATGGCTGTGGGTTTATTATATATGGCCTTTATTACTTTGAAGTATGCTCCCTCTATTCCCACTTTGTTGAGAGAATTTTTTTAAAATCATAAATGGGTGCTGGATTTTCCCAAGTGCTTTTTCTGCATTTACTGATATGATCATGTGATTTTAATCCATTTAGCTTACATGGTATATCATGTGTATTGATTTAAGGATACTGTAACAACTTTGCATCCCTAGAATAAATTGCACTTGATCATGGTGTATCATCTTTTTTTGTTGTTGTTAACCCTCACCTGAGGATATTTTATCCATTGAATTTTAGAGAGAGTGGAAGGGAAGGGGAAAGACAGAAAGAGAGAATCATCTATGGGAGAGAGACAAATCTATTGGCTGCGTCCCACACGCACCCTGACCAGGGCCAGGGATTGAGCCTGCAACCAAGGTATGTGCCCTTAACCAGAATCGAACCCAGGACCCTTCCATGCACTGAGGCATACCAGCCAGGGTAGGTGTATTATCTTTTAAATGTATTGCTGGATCCGGTTTGTTAATATTTTGTTGAGGATTTTAGCATTTATGTTCATCAGGGATATTGGCCTATAATTACTTTTTTGTAGTAACATTATCTGGTTTTGGAATTTGTAGGGCACGGCTATAGGGTTAAGCCTCGGACTGACCTGTTGGCAAAGCCACAAACAAGTCCCAGCTTAGAGGGCACAGTCCTCTTAGCATAATTAGGCTTGACCTTATGACACTCCCTTCAGTGATGGCGAACCTATGACACGCGTGTCAGAGGTGACACACAAACTCATTTTTTGGGTTGATTTTTCTTTGTTAAATGGCATTTAAATACATAAAATAAATATCAAATACATAAGTCTTTGTTTTACTATGGTTGCAAATATCAAAAAATTTCTATATGTGGCACGGCACCAGAGTTAAGTTAGGGTTTTTCAAAATGCTGATATGTCGAGCTCAAAAGGTTCGCCATCACTGCCCTAGATCTTAACTGGGAAGCTAATGGGCTGAGGGAGATGCAGCAAGTGCTGCCAAAACAAGTAAAACTCACAAGAACATTGTGACTATGGTGACCACTACCTTGTTTACCTCTGGCTATAAAATATAGGCTCACTTGCCTCTGGATCTCTCTCTGTGGCCTCAGTCAGGCACAGAAAGATCTACCTAGACCCAGCTTATTCTCTTTGTCATTTCTTCATTCTTTTGCTGCCCTCACTCAGGCTTTTGAACCCTTGGCTGAGCTGGCTCGGCACAGGAATTAGGATAATGCTGGCTCATAAAATGAGCATGGGGTGGGGTCTCCCTCCACTTGAATGTTTTGGAATGGTTTGAAAAAGGCAGGTGTTGGTTCTTCTCTGAATGTTTGGTAAAAGTTATCTGTCAAGCCATCTGGTCCAGGACTTTTGTTTTCTGGGAGGGTTTTTTTTTAAATCATTGTTTCAATTTCATTTGTTGTAATTTGTCTATTCAGATTTTCTGATTCTTTCTAATTCAGTTGTGGAAGATTGGGATGTTTCCAGAAATTTATTCATTTCTTCCAGATTGTGCAATTTGTTGGCATATAGATGTTTGTAACAATTTCTTACAATCGTTTTAATTTCCTTCGTGTCAGTTATTACTTCTCTTTCATTTCTAATTTAAATTTTTGGGGTCCTCTCTCTTTATCGTGATGAGTCTGGTTAAAGGTTTGTTGATTATTCAGGTTGATTGCTCTATATTTTAAAACAAAATTCTAGTTTGGTGTTGGGAGAAGGTGAGTGTAAAATCCACCTATCACCATCTTCAATACCCCAGACATCTTAAAGTATGTCTCTAATGCCACACAATTTGACAAAAGGTCTGAAGAACAAAAACCTCATACAACTAGCTAAATATTTCTAGTTTCTTCTTATGGTTTATTTTCTTTCCTCTTCGTGTTCTTCTTGCTTGGATTACTATTCTAAGAAAGGTCTCATCCAAGCAATAATATCAACTTTATGACCCTATCACATGCCCCATAAACCACCTTGATGCTTCATTTCCATTACTATCAGCTTTCATGGGACAGAAATACATATTATAATGAATAACACAAAACAAACCAACAATGCCTTCCTGACCCGCATTGAAAAATAATGTGCTATCAACTTTAATCCAACTGCATTTTTCTTTGTGAAAATTAAATGACTATACAAGGTTGTCTGAAAAACAGACATAGTTTAAGCTTCTGCCTTTGAGAAACCAAGCAGCCTGAATCCTAAACTAAAGTTAAGAAAAAAGATATGTGCTCCCGCATTCACAATCCTGTTTTCTGAACCTTTCATGATGGCTGTTTCAATCTTGGCACTAGACTAATATTTCTCATCTGAGAGATACTAATCTTTTTGAAATGTTGTCAATGGATCACTTGCATCAGCATCACTTTTTAAAAATATATATTTTTTTATTGATTTCCAAGAGGAGAGGAGAAAGAGAGAGAGAGAAATATCAATGATGAGAGAGAATCATTGATTGGAGAGAGACATAGAAACATCAATGATGAGAGGGAATCATTCATTGGCTGGCCTCCTGCACGCTCTCTCCTGGGGATTGAGAGCCCGCAACCTGGGTATTTGCCCTTGACCGGAACCAAGCACAGGACCCTTCAGTCCGCAGGCCTACACTCTATGCTCTGAGCCAAACCAGCCAGTGTCATTAGCATCACTTCGAAATGCTTGTTAAATATGCAGAATCCCAGACTTCACTTAAGCATTCTGAAATATATTAACTGCATTGTGACTCTAATTCATGGCCTCTCTGTATCCTTGTCCATTGCCCTGTAATTTTGTAGACCCTTCCCACTCTATATCTGAATTCAGTTATGTGTCTTGCCTTGGCCAATGGCATGTTAGCAAACAGGATGCAACAGACTTGAAAAGCTCAAGTGCATTTCCACTTGATAAACTTGCTTGCTTAGACCTGTGCTGTACCACAAGAACAAGCCTGGGCTAATTTTCTCAAGGATGAGAGGCCACATGAAGTAAATACATGTCATTCCAGCTGAGGCCATCCTGGAAAAGTCAATCAGTAACTGACCCACCAGCTGACTGTAACTGAGTACAGCTATGATCAGCCAAGCTTGGCCCAGATCAACAGAACCATCCACCCCACTTTTACCCCGGCAATGTACAACAGTTCAGTTTCTCTGCATCTTCACCAACACTTGTTAGTTTCAGGTTGGGTTTTGTTTGTTTGCTTGCTTGCTTTTAACCACCATCCTGTTGGGTGTAAAGTGTGGTTTTGATCTGCATTTCCCTAATAATTAATGACATTAAACATTTTTATGTGCTTATTGGCCATGTGTACATCTTTTTGGGGGAGAAATATCTACTGAAGTCCTTTACCCATTTTTTATAGAGTTGTTTTTGTTGTTGTCATTCCCATGAGGACTTTGTATGGTATAAATGGAGCAAGGTTCCGTAGACAAGTAGAGAATTCTAATTTAAAAGAGAAAATTAATCATGAATACCTCAAATTCTTAGTTTATCTGTACTATGTGCATCCTTTCTTCCTAACCCCCATTTCAGAGGAAGGGCTCAAGTCCACAGCTAATTTCTTTATGGTCTGGCTTCCATGCTTTGTTGCATCTTTCTTTACCAGTTATCCTCCAATTTCTCCCAGTTTTGTTAATCTTAATATGAGGAAATTGTTTTATCCTCACAGGAAGAGTGGAAGGGAGGGAGGGAGAGGGGGTAGAGAGAAGCATCGATGTGAGAAAGACACATTGACTGGTTGCCTCCCACACGTGTTCCGACCCAAGGCAGGGAGTGAACTACAACCCAGGTACATGCCCTTGACTGGGAATTGAACCCGAGACCCTCTGTTGCACAGGACAATACTCTAACCACTTGGAAACACCAGTTAGGGACAATTTCTCCCAATTTTTAATTGTCTCTTTACTGACTGTTTTTTCTCAAAATATGTGCTCAAATTTTTATCATCCCAAATATAATTTCCCTTGGATCTGTTTTGTATTTAAGAGTCTACCATCACTCTATACCTTACTCGGCAAGTTTCTGGAAAAAGTAGTCTATAATCAGTGTCTCTAGATATCCATTTCACATTCAATTTTCAAATTGCTGCCACATGATTTCCACTCCTAATAGTCTTGATCTGCTTCCTGTTCCTCAATAACTTCTTTAATTGCTAAATCCAAGGGATAGTTTTCAGTCTCTCTGACTTGGCCACTCTGTAGCATCTGACAATGTCAACCACCCTTTCCTTATTGAAATTCCCTTCTCCCACGATTTTGATGATCTCTGTCTCTCAGTCTTGGTCCTCTTCAACTGGTTCCTCTTCGTTTTGGATGTATGCTACATTTCTTCTTCTCAAATAACATATGTAGAACATGTAGACATTCTCCAAGGTTCTGTCTCTGTTAGCCCTCAAGTTTCTGAGTCATATACTAGCAGCCATCTGATTATTGGACACTTACATCTGGAAGACTCAGAGAAAGTTCATCTGCAACAATACTGAACTCACTTTCCTTCCTTCTTTAAATCCATGCCTCTTCCCAGATTTCTTATCCCATTGAACAACCGTACAAATCAACACATTGTACAGGATGGAAAACCTGTACAATTGTTGAGTCTCCTTCACCCTCTGCCTGACCACATCAGATTGATCAAATGTCCTATCTAGTCAGCCTCTGTCTTGTATGTGCCCCCTCCTCTTCATTGCCATGGCCCTAGTCCAGTGATGGCGAACCTATGACATGCGTGTCAGAGGTGACACGTGAACTCATTTTGGGTGGCACGCATCAACAGAGACAAAAAAAATTGCATAATTCAAATATTTGTCTCTCGCAACGGCCAGAGTTGGGCATCACTCGAGTAATATTATTACTCACGTTACTCATGATCAATAATGCAATTCTAAAACCGGATGTAAACATGTACATCAGTGTTGTGTAGCAAAGATACATAGCGAAAACAACCAAGATATATTGTTCCAATATTGACATTAATATAAAAAGGTTAAGAATTGCACTATAAAGAGATTAATCTTTACTCATGACATTTTATTTTTACTCGAGTGACAAAATGCCCAATTCTGGAAACGGCCTCATTATTGTCAACATGTGCCTAGGGTAAGCTTCCTGTGCGTTCGGGTGCATTCGGCAAATGGACGCACTTGATCGTTCGTTAGGAGACAGAAGTGGGAGGGTTAGAAGAAAAAGATATACAGTGCAACAGTGCTCGACGAGACATTCTGCATGTCGGATAATTGATTACAGCACCATAGATTTGTTGGTTATACATACTATCTTTGAATTGTTTTGCACCAGGAGTCAGTGCAACAACATTGCAAAAAGTTAATAGGTAAGAAACCTATCAACCTTTTATATTAAAAAAATTTATTTTTGCAGCCTTGTGATGGAGAATCAAAAAAAATAAAAAAGCAAGATTGAATGATAAAGGAAGTGGAAGTAGCAGTAGCCGACCCTTTCAAGACATATGAACCGAGATTTACGGGATTGTCAACAGAAACAACAGATCATTGTGCATACTGTGTAATGAAACGGTAGTAAGCAGAACGTGGAGTGTATAGAGACATTTTGAAACTAACCATTGTCATCTCTTGAAAAAAAATTATCGATGAAAGGAAGGAATACATTTCTAGGCAGCTACACCTCTACAAAAGTCAATCAAATTCCATCATTAAATTTGTAAGATGCTCTACAAATTTAACATTAGCAAGTTACTGTATTGCTCACTCCATAGCTCACCATGGAAAAGCCGTCAGTGACGGAGACTTTATTAAGGAAACATTTCTAAGATGTGCACCAGCTCTATTTCACGATATGAAAAATAAAGATGATGTTATTAAAAAGAATTTCTGAGTTACCACTCAGTAGAAATACTCTCAAAGACAGAATAATGGATCTTAACAAAAATGTACAACATCAATTAAAAAAAGACTTAAATAGTTGTAAATATTTTTCGATTTCTCTTGATGAAACTACTGATGTCACATCAAATGCTCGGTTGGCCATTATTGCTAGATATTCTGATGGTCTCACAATGAGAGAAGAGTTGATAAAGTTAGAATCAATGCCAATAAGTACATCAGGAAACGAAATATGTAAGGCTGTTATAAAAACATTCAGTGACCTAAACATTGGTATCTCTAAAATTGTGTCAGTCACGACAGATGGGGCACCAAATATGGTGGGAAAAAATGTGGGATTCCTAAAATTGTTTATGGAAGCTATTAGACATCCACTTGTACGTTTTCATTGCATTGTCTATCAGGAGGTGTTGTGTGCCAAATCGGGATTCTCAGAATTGAATGATTTAATGTCGGTTGTAACAGAAATTGTGAATTTTATAGCTTCTCAACCCCTTCACAAGCGAGAATTTTCTGCACTTTTACAGGAAGTTGATTCAACCTACAGTGAACTACTGATGTTCAATAATGTGAGATGGCTGAGTCGAGGTAAAGTACTTGAGCGATTTGTGGAGTGCTTTGAAGAAATTACGGTATTTATTGAGAATAAGGATCTGGCAAACTTTCCTCAGATCAATGATCATAAGTGGGTCAGCAATTTGATGTTTTTTTACAGAATCTCTCTGTTCATATGAATGAACTGAACTTAAAATTACAAGGTTTTGGCAAAAGTATTGACGTTATGTTTGGATACATCAAATCTTTTGAAAGTAAACTTAAAATTTTCAAGCGAGATATTGAAACTAAAACTTACAAGTATTTTCCTCGGATAAAAAAGTATTTTGAGAAGACCACTACAACGAGTGTAATAGAGTCCATACTTATGTACCAGAATATAGTAAACTCGTTATTTGAACAGTTCAGCGAAAGATTCGACCAATTTAGAAGCCTAGAACAGACCATTAAAATAATTAAGTATCCGGATGTAGTTGTTTACAGTACTTTGGAATTAAAGGATTTCCAATGGATGCAAATTGACGACTTTAGAGATGCAACGTGCAGATTTTCAAGGTAGCATTTGGACTTTTGTGTTTGTTGACTTAAGGTCAAAACTTGAAAATCTGGAACAAAATCGTTTGCATAATGAAGAAGAGTGTAACTACGAACAAGAAATTTGAGTGCTTGGAACAGAGTACCTGACACTTTTAGTGATATAAAAAACCTAGCGATGGCTTTGCTAACAATTTTTTCATCAACATATTTTTGTGAGACTTTGTTCTCAGCATTAAGTAATATGAAAACAAAAAAAAAGAAACCAGCTAACAGATGAAGTTAGTGACACTTGCTTGGCCTTGAAGTGCACCAAGTATGAACCTGCAATCAAAGAATTAGCAGACAAACTTCAGTACCAAAAAAGTCACTAATTTCTAGTTTTCGTACCATTTGATTATCATTGTGTTTATTATTATTTTTTCCTAAATGTACATTGTTTTTCTGTTTTTGTTCACTTTATACATATTTTTTGGTTGATTTTTCTTTGTTAAATGGCATCTAAATATATAAAATAAATATCAAAAATATAAATCTTTTTTTTACTATGGTTGCAAATATCCAAAAAAATCATGAATATTTCTATATGTAACATGGCACCAGAGTTAAGTTAGGGTTTTTCAAAATTTTGACATGCCAAGCTCAAAAGGTTTGCCATCACTGCGCTAGTCCATGTCATTACTACATTTTACCTATTACAAATGTCCCACAATTTATTATTTTTGACTTCTGATCTCTCCTCCATTTAAGTAGTCCTTTATGCTACCACCACAAAAAGCAAATGAATGAATTAGTAAATAAACCAACTATAATGAAAACATGTTTCCTCCATGATCAAAAACATTCAAAGCTCCTACTTTCCACAATATCTAAAATGGTGCACAAGTCTGAGATTTATGGGTTATGTAGGAAAAGCATGGCCTTAGGATGAGAAAGAGATCTCAGTTTGAATCTAGACACTGCCATTTGTTAGGTGTGATCTCAATTCATTTACTCCATCTCCCTGCACATGCTTCCTCAAGATGAGTTACCTTATACCTATTCAGTGCTTATTACTTTACAGAGCCTGGCATATAGTAGGTGCACATAAATATAAATTATCTTTCCTTTTCCTACTGACTACAGTCCCAATCGATATTTTCAGGCTCACCTCTTAAGAAGTCTCTCAAAACTCTATGCTCTAGACCAGTGGTTCTCAACCTTCTTAATGCCACGACCCTTTAATACAGTTCCTCATGTTGTGGTGACCCCCAATTTCATTGTTACAAATTGAACATACTTAAAGCATAGTGATTAATCACAAAAACAATATGTAATTATATATGTGTTTTCCGATGGTCTTAGGCGACCTCTGTGAAAGGGTCGTTCAACCCTCAAAGGGGGCACAACCCACAGGTTGAGAACCGCTGCTCTAGACACATACAACACTTAGCCTTTTCCCCAACCATGGCAAATACTTCCTTTCCCCACTTCTGCTCTTACCCTAGCCTGGAATGACTTCTCGCACCCCATTCAGCCTGATAAAATCCAACTCACATTTCAAAACCCTTCATGAAGCCTTTCCGATACCCTCTATGTTTCACGTGTACTTCATTTGGGGCAGTTGTCTTGATTTATGGCTATGTATCTGTTCATCTGCCATATCTGTTCACTTGACTGTGAATCCCTAAGTGTACAAACTGTTTCTTAAACATTTTTTATACCCAGCACCTAACAATCAAAAATATATGTTGGAACAAACTGAATAGAAATTATGTATGAGGACAGTCAGGATTTATAATCTGGAAAACAAATTTTAAAACATTTTAGGATCTAATGATATATGTCTTTTCATATTTCATATAAGTAATAAAATAATAACCTATAACTGAGTACAGCTATGATCAGCCAAGCCTGGCCCAGATCAACAGAACCATCCAGCCAACTTATGTAGTGCACATTCTGTTGCAAACACTATTCTATGTATTTTATATACATTGACTCATCCAATCTTGAAAAAAGGCAAGTAAGGTGGGTGGAATTACTATTTCAGTTTAACAAAAAAGGAAACTGAGGCCTAGATAGATTAAGTAACTTGCCTGAGGTTACACAGCCCATAAAAGGTAGAACTGATAGTCAAATCCAGGTCGTCTGGAAATACAATCCAGTATTGTAATTAACATGGAAGCATGCTAAAATAGCAGGATACATGAGTTTTAATCTTGGCTCTGCAGTGTATCCTTGGGCAAATCATTTCCCCTCTTTAAGCCTCACTTTTCTATATGCCAAATGAAAAAAATATATCCAATGATCTGCCTGGTCCCTCTCAGCATCAACATTCTATGATGCTTTGATAGGTATGCTTTATCTGCCTGATGTCTCTCAGTAGCTTGTGAACCCCTCAAAGTATATTCTCTGTTTTGTTCAATTTGTATCCCCACAGTGGTTGCCTAGGGTTGAGGAAGAGGGGGCGATTAGAGAGTGATGGCTAAGAGATGTGAGGATTCTTTCTGTGTTGATTAAAAATCTTCTAAAACTGACTATGGAGATGGTTGCAAAATTCCACAAATATACTAAAAACTATTGAATTGTACACTTTAAATGGATAAATTGTTATGTTTATTATCTATAATAATAAAAGGGTAATATGCTAATTAGAGCGGACATCTTCCGGATGTCCTTCCTGATGAAGCCGGGGCCGGAGGGAAGCCAGCCCAGGTCCTGGGTGCCTGCAGGTGGCCGGAGGAGGGAAGCTCGGGTCCCAGGTCCCGGGTTCCAAAGGGAAGCCAGTGCCAGCAGCCGGGGGAAAGAAGGCCTACTCTTGCACAAATTTTCGTGCATCTGGCCTCTAATATTTCAATAAAGTTGTTACCAAAAAAATTGGATTCCCAGGATACAATATTGTTGCTCAACGGATTTTTTTTAGTACTGCATAATTGTGCTATATGGCTTTCAACCTTCTGATTCTAAGAGTCTATTAATGGAATGACTTATACATACTTAACAGTTCTTTGCATGTGAACTGGCACTTCTAATAGTGTGTTCTAATTGGCAATTTAAATAACCTCCTTGCCAACTTACTTTCTTCTTGTCATAGACTTACCAAATATGTTCTTTACACAGTCTGAATTGTTACTCTTTGAATTAATAGAGGCTCAACTAAGAGGTTTAACTGTATTCCTGATCACAATGTTCACTATTATGCTGCCCATGGATAGATTAAACTAGCCCCCAATATTCAAAGTTATAAATTGCTTTAAGTTCCTCAAGTGAGAGACCTAATAGAAAAAAAAATGGTGTCACTACTGTCATTAGTACTTCAAGTACAAAATTAGTTATTTGAACCAAATGAAAAGGGAGTCCTTATTACCAACTGGTTTTGTACCACAAAGAAAATACTAGTAAAATAATCATATTATTTACTGGGAAAAGAGTCTGCAATTTGTGCAATGGTCTCTACTGAAGGGCAGTTTTCTTAAAATATTTGCTGGCTTATAATTAGCTCATGCATCTGAATAATTTATCAATTTAAAAAACCTTCAACTTTGAAACCAAATGTTAAGCTACTGTACTTGATAAAAGGTAACTCCAAAACCAGTAACTTTGGACTTCCCTGCCAGAAAAATGAAACTTCCAGGCCCTAGGCAGTCCAGCCGCCAGCTGGGTTCTGTGCCTCAGTACAAAGAAGCCCATCAAGTCAGGAGGTAGGCAACAAAAGCACATGAACTCGGGCTATAATTGGCAGTGATCAGAGAAGAAAATGAAAAGTAAAGTAAGATCACAGCACGCAAAATTAGGGGAACAGTGGAGGCCACAAAGTTAACCGTGGAATATGTAATCAAGGTGATTAAAAACTCAAGCTGCTCCACCTTGTTACTCACCAGCTTGCCAACTCACTGTGCATGCTTCATAATCACAGCCAATTGTTCTGATTTTTAAGAACTCTTCATCTCAGAAATTCAATGACAGTCAAACTTGTAGTGCGGCAGTTGGAACAACACTATGTCCCCCTCCAACCTCCCCTCAATAAGGCTGAGATATAATTCAGATACCTAGGTTTGAATCATGCCAACATGCAAAGGGTTTGGATGGCTTCTGCTTGGTAACTTGGAAATACGAGGCAGGGGAAATTATGCATAATAATCAAGACATGAAACACCACATAGATTCATGGCATCTATGAAGTTATCTAGCACATATTCACAGGTACCTTATAACCACTTTGAACAATCTAGCCGGCCTTTGGGGAGAAGAATGGATTTGGAGATCTGTGCAGCAGCTCTCCATGGAGTCCTTGGTGAAAGCAAAGTGCCTAAGATCTGTCAAGTCACCCATCTTGACAAACTCTGATAAATTATCTTTTTACCATGTTAATTCTCTTTACTCATCCAGTTAGGATTTATTGAGTCCCTACCATGGGCCTCAGACCTTTGATAATGATTCCTAAGACACAATCTACATGGAGCTGGCAGTATGCAAATCAATTCCATTCAAGAAATGTCCATAAAACCCACTATGTGTCAGCCACTGTGCTAGGAGACACTCAAGCAAATAAAAAGGAACTTGCAGTCCAAAGTGATTAAAAGCAAAGATTCAGAAGCCAGAGTGCTTGTCTTCAAATCCCAGTGTTGTCATTTACTAGCTTTATAACTCTCGGCAAGTTACATCTCTTAGTCTGTCTCTGCCTTGTAAAATGGACATGATCATCATACCTACCTCCTATGGCTGTGGTGAGAATGAAATGAGTTTGGTTATATATGGAAGTTATTAACCATCTTTGTGTCATGAACTTCTTCAGGAAGTTGATGAAGACTGGTCCATCTTCCTGGAATACAGACATGTACATTCGCATATAATTTGAAAAATCTTATGAATTCGCCAGAGACCTATGTGAAAAATCTGTGATTTGTGGGAGAGACCTCAAAAAAGTTTAAAATCCCAATACTCTTATGGTCCATACATCTGATATTAATAGTTCTATTAGGGTCATAAACCTTTTTAACTTTCTAGAGAGACAAAGGAGAATAGAGGTTTAGAACATGGGCTGTAAGTACAGGACATCTAGGTTGCAAGCCTGCCTCTACCACTTAAACGTTGTGTGACTATAGGCAGGTTACTTATGTTTTCTGAGCCTCAATTTCCTCATCTACAAAATAGTATTAATAGTATCTACCCCCAAAGAGTTGCTGGAAAGAGTAATAGACATAATACTTGGGCTGTGACTGGTAAACATTTCATAGTGGTCACTAATACTAATAATAGCTATTAGGGATAGGCAAAAACTCCACCAAAACAAAGAACAATGGTCAGGAATGGCTCTGCATTGGAATTAAAATGAGCACCTGAATGTCTTTTCTTTTGAAAATTATAAACTAAAATATCCAACCTACAACTAAATCCCTATTCATCTATAATGGGAATGTATGCAAAACTCAGTCGGGGTTAGCTGTGGGAGAGCAAAGGCAAGAGGTTGGTATTCAATGGCTTTCTCAATAAATAAAAAGAGAGTCTACTTTCTGCATTATCAGAGCTAATATAACATGCCAAGAGAAATAGGTAGGTGTGACCAATTGGGAGGTTTTTTTCCCCATTCCACCAGACTGTTGAATATCTCACCACATCCTTTGTCATCCAAATCAGCAGTGAAAAGCACTGTCGGCCAACCTCCAGTACATTCAGCAGATAGGTTGCTTAATTAAATATGCCACTGAATGGCCTATAGAATTCTATTGCTTATTATGACAAATGAAAGGCAGAAGGGGCAATTTCCTGGGTTTTTATTTAAGGTGTATTTTCAATGTATCCTCCACAAAGCATGTCCCAAGGCTGCACTAGTTTTTATGAGTTATTTCTAAACACAACTTTACACAGAATGAGCTAGTTGATGAAAACAAGCCTAAAGTCAGTAATGCTTCCATTGTCCGCACACTGAGAACCAACGCGTAATGGGTGGATTAGGCCATTAAGACTGCTGCAAAGCGGTGTTGAGAAATAACCTCTCTTTCCATCACTGTCGGTGTTAATGCCTTTTGACTAGGAGTGGAGAAGCGTTCCTTAGTACCAACTGGGTATGTCATTTGTATACAGCAACAATGCCTAAACATGCTGACTTTACAGGTTAAGTAAATATCATTAAATGAAGACTTGCTAAACCTGGAATTCACCAAGTGTTGAAAAGAAAATGCTGGAGCCAAAAAGCAAAGTATAAAGCAATACAACAGTCTGGCAAAAAGTAAAAAAGGTCTGGCTTTGTAGGCTTTCTGAAACACTGAGCTGGGGGGAGAGCAAAGGCAAGAGGTTGGTATTCAATGGCTTTCTCAATAAATAAAAAGAGAGTCTACTTTCTGCATTATCAGAGCTAATATAACATGCCAAGAGAAATAGGTAGGTGTGACCAATTGGGAGGTTTTTTTCCCCATTCCACCAGACTGTTGAATATCTCGCCACATCCTTTGTCATCCAAATCAGCAGTGAAAACCAAGGCCCCATCCATAGCATCAACTGTATGTGATATGTACAAAATTAACTAAAAGCAAGCATAACCTGCACTTCCTTGAGAGCTAACCTTTCTGAAACAAATGTAAAAGAAAGGAAAGGTGCAATCAACATTTGTCTTTTGGACCATTTTGGAAATTGGGAGGGAAAATCCTCCCTCCTATGTTCCCACCTGGAGACATAATTGTAGTTGACATGCTCCAGGTCACCTGCATTCCCGGAGCCAAGCACTTGACCTGACACGGGAACTTACAAAGGAGCTCTCTCCAATACCCCTCTTTCCTCTCTTCTTTAATTTAAGCTGCTGAGTATGTGATAACAAGCATCCTTAAAGCTAGGATGGCAACAAAACACATTGATAGAGCCCACCCAGTAGCTTAGCAACTGTTTTTATTTCTTTAGGCTTTTTTCTGAGAAGTAGAAAAAAATAAAAAGAGCTTTGTCAAAGTGAATGTCACGCTACCGCTACTGTATTTCTTTCATGGGAGTGGAAGTGAGGAGGGGGGCTGGCTAAATAGTAATTGTGAGCTGTGAAGCCTTGTATTCTAAGGCCTAAAGAGGGAAAGCTGCAAGGCAGCAGCGGTGGCTCTTCTGTTCTTTAAAAGGCTGTCCTAGAAGGCATCTTGACCCTCCGCAGCTGGAGGACTACTAAAGGAAAGCAGGCTCTATCTCTTTAGTGTCAGGCTTTTAAGAAAATATTTGAGAAAGTCCAAGCCTGTCAATCCAAAGTGTTCCTGCTTCCTTGCTACTGTCTGTGGACAAAACAGAGAGATGGAAGACTTCAACACACAGGGTCTAAGCCAAGGTGATCATGCCTTCCTTAAAGTGCAAAAAGTTGGTCACTGCATGGGTAGATGGTGGGGCAGGGGCAGCCAGAGGACCAGGAAAGATCCACATAGATGTTTAAACCCAGGGGCTAGAGAAAGGAAGAATGGAAAAGTGACCTTCCTTGTAGGCACCTAAGGAAGTCCGTGCAACATGTGGTAAATAGGCACAGAGCAGGATGAAGACCAAACTACAAGGCTAGCATGTGGAGAAATGGCAGAGCCATCCAGAGAGGAGGGGGGGCGGGGCAAAGGGAGCTTCAGATGGTTGCTGTCGAGAATCACTGTAATGAGCTAACTCCATGGTGCACTAAGCATGAATGCCTGCTCTGATAAGTGATAGGGATATCTGGGGTAATGGGGCATGATCACTGGCCTGTAATCAGCCACAGTTGGAGCAAAGGCCTGAGCTGCTCTTCCATTCAGCCAAAATTGAGTGGTTATTAGGCTGGTGGTAGCGTTTATAGCGTTGGCATGAGAGCATAAAGGGTAGGATGCTTACTTTCACTCTCCTCCTGTCGAGAACTAGAACATTAGGGATGCCCTGTATCTAACCTCCTTGTCCCAGGTCACCCGGTGTCACTGCAAGTAGGGAACAAAAGCATCTTTTTTTGCATCAGCTCCCATTAACAAATAAGCTTCGATTATGAAATGCAAACCTCTTTCTTTTTAATGTGACTTGACTGATAATGCTTGCCACTTCCCTCCCAAAAACCTTTTTTAAATCAGGGAACATCTCTTACTTTCAATAACTGAAAGTTAGTCAAAAGCCAATTTTTCCTGTCTCTAATGAAATTATAGTTTCTCCATCCCATTCTCATTCTTTGGAGGCAAAAGGCGTCACTTGAGTGGCCCCTATCACAGATCCTCCAACCCACCAGGAGTTAAGTTCTCCAAGTCCAACACTTGAGCTGGAGAAAGCCAAAATGAAGAGTCTAAAAGAGTCATTTTCTAATGACTGTAACAGCTAACAGTTACAAAGCAAAAGATATGTGCCAAGCAATGTTCTAGCACTTGACAAAACAAACTTATTTCATCTTCATAAGAACCCAAGGACACAGGTACTATCATTGTCCCTGTTTTATGGATGAGTGAACTCAGCCACAGAGAGTTTAAATGACAAAGTTAATAAGTGATCGAATAGAGATCAAAATACCAGGAGTTCAGTTGTAGACTCTGTGTACTTATGTCATGGTAACTCAGAAAAGCTGGCTCTGTCTAGTAGGCCAAAGTGATTTCTGCCTCCCTTCCCTCCATTGGTCCAAAGCTAACTCTACCTCCATCCCTGTCCATGATTTCAAAAAAGACAGCATCTCAGGCTTGCACAGAGGAGCTGGGCAAACTGAGACCTTGGAGGAAAGAGAAGAGTAAGGCCTAGTCCAAGCACCTGTCAGGCTCTGGCTGAAAGGAAGAGATCCTGGCAGCTCCCCAAGCTCTGCCTGAGCTCCTGATATGCGCTATATCACTTTCAAATATATCCAGATTATTACCCCAATGCTTCAACTTAACCGTCCTAATGAAATATGAGTGGATATTAACTAAGCTGTAAAATCCATAAAAATGCTGCTTTACAAGAGACATTTACCTATGAATCAGCAGTTGGGTTAATTCATTATTTAGTAGGCTTGTTATTTATAGCTTATTACAGCTTGGTAAATTATTTACATGTGCTTGTTTCTGTGCATGATTTTTCCCTTAAGAGAGGAGAAATGTTTATCAACCACACACAGGGAGGTTGTTTCAGTCAGAGGCCTGTTGTTAAAATAACTTGGGCTATTTTATTTTTCTCACTTCCTGCTCAAGACTTCCATCTGGCCAGGCCAGTGTGGCTCAGTGGTTGAGCGACGACCTATGAACCAGAAGGCCATGGTTTGATTTCCGATCAGGGAATATGCCTGGGTTGCAGGCTCGATCCCCAGTGAGGGTGGGGGGAATATAGGAGACAGCCAATCAATTATTCTCTCTCATCATTGATGTTTCTATCTCTTCCTCTCCCTTCCTCTCTGAAATATATATATATATATAATTTTTTAAAAGACATTTTAAAAGGAAGAGCCAGAGATTGACAGAACTGTAACCAAATCAAGCCCTGAGCCATTATGGGGGAGCCAACATTCACTGTGGGGTAGCATTTTTCCAGTGGGTGTTCTGCTGATACCACAAGGTCCATGGGATATGGGTTATGAAATAAAGGTTCTGGAGGCAGATCAGTTTGTTACTACTGGGTTAAAGTCAAAATTTCAAAGCTGCAGAACTGCTAAGATGCCTTTAATATATTAATGTGTCTCTTAAATCTCTAAGAGGAGGGAATGCAATGAATTATGTGACTAGAGCCTGTTTTATGTACAAATCTCAGGGGATTAGAACCCACTTTAGAAACACTCTTCTAAAGAGAAGTATTCCTCATGCTTAAAGAGATCTACATTTGATAAGTTGAGGCCTGAATTCTGCCATCTTGTTCCTCCATGAGAAATTCAGAAATGGGATGGTCAACATGAGCCTATGGATGTAACACAGAAACAGTGTAGTCCAGTTACACCTAAGATCTACACCACACCGTTGTGGAATTGCTTGTTTCACGTGTTTAATTATGTTCTATAAAATGACTATATAATGACTATGCTTCAGTATAGCAGGGACTGCCTTTACCTCTTTTGGTTCTTCCTTGCAGTACATAAGTGAATGGCAACACCAGTTCCCAGCAGATGAAGATAAGTAGCAAATATTAAGTAGCAACCAACTATTTCAGGCCTTAGCTTTCTAGGTTGTTATTTCTTCCAAAGAGAAGTAGAAAAACAGACAGCATATTATTGGGCAAAGAAGGCTAGGTTGGCTAAGGTTGTAAAGTTAAATGATGGCAGAGGTCAGGGAGAAAATGCATAAAGGAATTAAAAAGTAGTGGGACCTGTGAGACTAGGAATAGAGGACCTGACCCTGTTCGGTGAACAGCTTATCAGAGAACCAGCCAGAATGCCTGACTTCTATGCTATGGTCATCTAAGTATTTTTTTTAACTCTAATAATTTTTATTCCATGATTTGTTCTCTTGGAACCATATTCAGAATAGGGTTTTTAATTTCAAAAGCCGATGTTTTTCTTTTAAATGTGAGTTTTAAAAGATTTGCTGCATTCATAAGCACAATTTTGTTCTATTCGGCAGGGTCAACGTATTTTTCCATTTGAAGGACATCTGATTTTATCAAGATTCATAACACTACAGAGTCCACTTACCAGAAAGCTATTTCATAGTAGTCATTGCTGAAATCCATCTCTTAATACAGGGATACCTATCATCTATGACAAAGTTTTCAATTGTTGAAAAAACTCAGGCATCTAAAACAATTACTAAGAATAATTGCAATATACTTACTAATCTAAATATGTTGCTTTCTGTTGAGAAAGCCTCTGGAAGATGTTGGCGCAGCTCTCTGGGTGGAAATAACCCTGATATCGGTCCAAGCTCTGCCATGTCTCAAACTGTGTAACTCTAAGCAAGTCCTTTACTCTATGGGACTTCACTCTTTCTAGATCGTGGTATTTAACTAAATGGTCTCTGAGATCCCAGTATTCTAGTGTGACTTTGAGGTACTGAGGAGAGAGAAAGAAGGGAACCAACTAATAAGACACTGGTTGTAAAGATCTGGGTTTAATAACAGCAGTCAACTGCCAGAGGCATCATGCCAACCGGACCCATTTGGATCTCTTCTGAAGAAACAAACTGCAGGAATTCCTTGGTTTACAGCTTCTCTGTCATATATTGAGGTGGTACCTCAACACTCCTGTAGTACCTTTGTCAGTTAAGGAGGGGGCCTCCCATTATACAAAGCACACAGATCACTACCCACAACACTCTTAAGAACATAATTGCTCATGGTTAAGGTGAATGCTCTGGACTCAGACAATTTGAATTCAGAATTTTCTCCTGCCAACTTTCTAGATGTGTGACCTTGGACTAGTCATTCAATCTCTATGGAGATTCAGCTTTCTCATTGTCAAGATTCAATGACATAATCTATGTTATAAAAGGCCAGGGGCCGTAACGCCGTAATGACCAAACAACCAGTCACCAGGAGGTACATGGATCACCTCTTGGTCCCTCCCCACAGCCCGCGAGCTGCTCACGGTGGCTGGGCAGGGCTCGTGGTGAGGCGGGGTGAGCTACTCACCCATGGTGGGTCTGGGGTCTCACGCCATTTGGCACGCTGGGTCTCTAGTACATAATAAAGCACTTAGCAGAGGGACTGGCCTCTAATCACTCAAATGCTACTTGCTGTTATTATTTTCATCATTATTAACTGAAGCATATTCGCTATCTCCCTATACATTGTATCCCTCTCGAAACTATTCTGCCATAAAAAGGAAAAAAAAATTTACCTTTTGCAACAGCATGAATGAATCTGGAGAACATTATGCTAAGTGAAATAAGCCAGTCAGAGAAAGACAAGTACCATATGATTTCGCTCATACATGGGATTGAATAAACAAAGTGAACTACCAAGCAAAATATAGAGAGACTCACAGAGAGCAAGCAGACAGCTCAGGAGGAGGGGGAGATTTGGGGGGAGGGGGGATTGAGCAAAAAAGAAAAAAATAAACAGAGAGAATTCATGGATATGGATAACAGTGTGATGAATGTGGAGGAAAGTGGGTGGGTGTAAGTGGAAGAGAGTACAGAGGAGCTAAATGGTGATGAAAAAATAAAATATAATAAATTAAAACAAATAACAGGGCCAAAAGAAAACCCACCTCTCTTTCTGCAATTCCCTTTAAGGCAGCGGTTCTCAACCTGTAGGTCGCGACCCCTATGGTGGTCGAACGACCCTGTCACAGGGGTCACCTAAGACCATCCTGCATATCAGATATTTACATTACGATTCATAACAGTAGCAACATTACAGTTATGAAGTAGCAACGAAAATAATTTTATGGTTGGGTCACAACATGAGGAACTTTATTTAAAGGGCCAGAAGGTTGAGAACCACTGCTTTATGTGAACTCAGCTATAGCCAAGCTAATTTGCTCACTTACAAGGCTTCCAATAGTTAACGGGCCCTACACTTTGCTTCAGCTGTGCAGACTGCATGAACTGTTTGCTCTCCCCTTTCTCCATCTCAGATAAATATTGTATTTACCTAATGTTCCTTATGCTCCACAAAATATCCCTGACCACGTCAACTAGCAAGGATTACTTTTTCCTCTAAACACAGAATCCTTTACTACCTAAATCACTTGCTTGAGAATCACAATGAATGTCTTGTGGTTGGACACATTATAAATTACAACCAGAACGTCTTCACTCTCCATGTGTGATTGCTTTGAGAGAGAGGCTGTACTGAACAGTTTTGTATTCCTTTTCAGTGCCTACTATAGAGCAGGCATCCAATAAACATACTGATCTTTTATTTGCCTATGAACAAACCTAGCTCCATCTTTATAGGAAAGGTTGTACTATAATTTTCTTTGGGCTTCTGCTATCCAGGATGGTAGCCAGTAGCTACATATAGCTATCAAGCACTTGAAATGTGGCCAGTCCAAAACGAGATGTGCTATAAGTATACGTTACAACCTGATTTCCAATACTTAGTACAAAAAATGTATAATATCTCATATTACGTGTTGAAATTATAATATTCTGGATATATTAGATTAAATAAAATACAGTATTAAAATTAATGTCACGTGTGTGGGGGGGTTACATTTTTAATTTAACTACTAGAAAATTTTAAATTATATCCATGGTACACATTATAGCTCTATTGTATGTCACTGCTGTGCCCTTTGAAAATATAAAGCATGTGAACACACTGATAATTAGATGCACTAATTATTTTCCCACTGTTCTTTTCAGAGAACACCTATAACAATATGCTGGTGTTTGAATTTCATGTCTGTTCTGATCTAGCACTGTAGGTGCAGACTGTTCACAGGACATTGGAGAGAATGGAAGCTCCTGATGGGTGTACCAGATGGGGGCCTGTCTCCACAGAACTTGGAGAAAGAATAAGCGGTGGTCAGTCCATCTCTTACCTGCTTGGTGATTTTTGTTATTAAGAAGATTGAAAGCTCCCTAGTAAAATACTAAAATAAAATATGGTCAAGTGGTTTATGCATGTGAGTGGGAAGCATGGAAAAGAAACAAACTGAGTGATTAGTGTTGGGTAATTATATTGACTTTAAGGCAGTAATTGGGAAACTAAGGAGCTTCCATTAATGAGATATCCTTCAGCAGCTCTTCGTATACTCACAAAGACCATTTGTACCTTTATGCTGACAGTTTAATGTACAGAAGCCAGTTTTCTTAATCAGAAACTTATCTTTGTTGCAGAGTTATCCAAGCCTAGGAATTGTTGAGTGCTCTGTGCATGCAACTTCTATAGGTGCTGTGGAAGCTGCAAAAGATATCTGCTAGCACTCCAACACCCAAGGGTCATATGCTAATATGCTTACCATAGTCTACAGTCTCTGGGAAGACTTCACAGGAGAATCCAGGCTCAGACTTACCCTGAAGGGCAAGCTTCATTGGCTAAAAGACCATTTGTTATGGTGCAAGATGTTATAGCAAAGGACAAGAAGGATGAGAAAGAGAAGGAAAACAGGAAGAGGATGCACCTCTTGGAATATTACACTACCAGGGAAAGAGGGAATGGCAAAGAGGAAATATAGCCTTGAGACTCTGGATATGTTTCAATTTTCCCATCAGCAAAGGGGGATAATGTCCTCACTATCCTTCTGTGAATATTAATTAAGTTACAGAATATGAAAGCACCTAACACTGCATTTGGCCTATTGTACACACTCCATTTTTAATTCCCTCCCTCAACTTTCATTTTGTGCTTAGATCTCTTTCTTGATTTCTACATTGGACACCTGAATTTTAAAGCTGCAACCGCTGCTGAGCTCTAAGTTCTTGCCCATGACATTCTCACCCTTGATTTAGATTTCTGATTTTTACAAGAAAGGACTTAAGATGCTTTTAAACCTATGAAGAGCCAGTCCATCTCAGTAAAGATGAAGGCAGCTTAATTCATTCTGACATGTATGCCTCTAATAACAAAGTTTCAAAATACATGAGACATAATAAGCATAACCCCCTCTCTAACAGATGAAACAAATAGACAGAAAACATAGGGATATAGAGGAATTGAACAAAAAGATCAACTAATTTGACCTAATTGACATTGATAGGAAAGTCTAACCCAGCCGTGGGCAAACTACGGCCCGCAGGCCGATCCGGCCCGTTTGAAATGAATAAAACTAAAAAAAAAAGACCATACCCTTTTATGTAATGATGTTTACTTTGAATTTGTATTAGTTCACACAAACACTCCATCCATGCTTTTGTTCCGGCCTCCCGGTCCAGTTTAAGAACCCATTGTGGCCCTCGAGTCAAAAAGTTTGCCCACCCCTGGTCTAACCAATAATGGCAGAATGCACATTTTTATCAAGTGCACAGGGTCGATTCATCAAAATAGACCACATTCTGAGATGTGAAATAAGTCTTGGTACATGTAAAACAATTTAAATAATTCACAGTATATTTTCTGACTATAACAGGATTAAATTTAAGATCAATAAAAAATCTGGGGAAAAGACCATGAAGGAAGCTAGGTAAAGCTCCTATGAAAAATTAGGAGCTATAACTTTCATAAAAATCAACAGCAAAATAACCAATTTGTCTCAGCAAGAGTGTATTCACTCTCTGAACCCACATTTTAAAATGAACTGACCAAAACAAACACACCATTACTAAGTCCAATCTTCCTCACTCTAGGAGACATCTTTTGAAAGATTTTTAAAATTTATCTGGATTTGTTAAAGTAATACAGATATACCCCTTTTTTCCCCATTGACCCCTTCTAGCCCACCCCAGGCCTTCACCGCACTATTGTGTCCATGGCTTATGCATATACTAGTATGCATGTAAGTTCTTTAGTTAATCTCTTCCCAAACCTGCCTTCCCTCTGAGATTCATCAGTCTGTTCCATGTTTCTATGCCTCTGGATCTATTTTGTTTATCAGGTTATTTTGTTCTTTAGATTCCGCATATGAGTGAGATCATGTGATACTTATCTTTCTCTGACTGGCTTATTTCACTTAACATGATGCTCTCCAGATCCCTCCATGCTATCTCAAAGGGTAAGAGATCCTTCTTTTTTACTGCTGCATAGTGTTCATGGTGTAAATGTACCACAGCTTTTTTTATCCACTCATCTACTGATGGGAACTTGGACTATTTCTAGACCTTAGCTATTGTAAATTGCACTGCTGTGAATGTGGGGGTGCATACATACTTCCTGATTGTTGTTTTGGGTTACTTAGGATATATTTCTAGAAGTGGGATCACTGGGTCAAATAGCAATTTCATATTTAATTTTTTCAAGAAATTCCATATTGTTTTTCCAAAGTAGCTACACCAGCATGCATTCCCACCAGCAGTGTACTAGGGTTCCCTTTTCTCCACATCCTAGCCAGCACTCATCATTTGTTGATTTGTTAATGATAGCCATTCTGACGGGTGTGATGTGATACCTCATTGTTGTTTTAATTTACATCTCTCTGATAATCAGTGACCTTGAGCATTTTTTCATGTGTCTCTTGGCCATTTGTATGTCCACTTTCGCGAAGTGTAAATATAGATACTTTGCCCATTTTTTAAATTGGATTGTTTATCTTCCTTTTGTTAATTGTATGAGTTCTTTATATATTTTGGATGTTAATCCCTTATCAGATCTATCATTGGCAAATGTGTTCTCTCATTCAGTGGGCTAGAAGATATTATAAATCTACTTACACGGGACTTCAGTACTAACGTGCAATTCTGCCCTGGCAAAGTATTGCAAGATCTGCCAACCCAGCATTTCACACACCCTCTGTTTTAACTCATCTATAGAAAGAAGAGAGCCATGAGCTTTGGGGAGGTTGTTTCTTTTAAAGGCAGCATCACTCCTGCTTTATTTCTGTAACATACCTTCTTCATCAACCCTCCCGGTTACCTCACATGATCCAGAACAGATGGCAGTCATTTTAATTCTTGGGGGGAAAAAGCAGTGGGTATGTTGTACATAGTCCCAAAGTGATACTGAGACAACCTGAGCATAGAATAAGCTTAGCCCAGTATAGGCAGCTGGGCCCAAATGAAATAAAGACCATGCCGATCTACTCAGTTTTGCCAATGTGAGGTGGCAGAAGTCTGGGTGGCGCCAAGGACATGAAGATCCTCCCTCAGAGATTTCCTGTCAAATCATTTTAGATGAAAATAAAATTTCAGAAATCATTCAAAATTGAGACACTTTCGGGATAATGGTTACCTCAGAGAGGAGGTAGATACTGGCTGGGGCAGGAAGTAAACTTCTGGGGATGGAATTATCATACATATTCAAGTTTTTATTTTGATTTGGGTAGCATTTGCACAGATGCACAGATGTAACAATTCACCAAGCTAAAACACTAAAAATATGTGAACTTTGCTCTAATTTATATCACATTTTAAAGTATTTTTAAATAATTAACTGTACCCATGTATGGGCATAAAGGAAGCCTCAGGACTAGACACTGCCAGCCATGTCAACTGGCACAGCTCTTTTGGAAAGCAATTTGCCACCATGCATCAAGAGCCTTAAAATAGATTTAGAACCTTTGACTCAGTAATCTCATTTCCGGGTGTCTCTTCTAAGGAATTAATCTGAAACATGAGAAAAACTATGTTCAGGATGATGGTCAAATAACTGAATAGAAGATGTACTTGCTAGTCACTGAGTATGTTCTGTGCGTCAGGTTAAAAAAGCAGGGTACAAAACCTTGTGTGTGCACTATGATTTGTCCTGACTAAAGAAACATAGAAAATAAAAAAGATGGAAAATATCACACAATTACAACAATGTTTATTCCATGAAGATGGAATTTCAGGTGATTTCTACTATGAGTCTCTGCCCTATGGATGTCTTAAAGAGTCACTTTGTGTCTGTGCACAACACATCCACTGTCTGCATTTTCCATTAAATATAATTATATTACTTTCCAAAAAGGGATAAGGAAGCTAGGAGGTTGTTATGATGGGCCTATTCATTCTTTTAAAATATACATACATTATATGTCAATGATGAGAGAGAATCATTGATTGGCTGCCTCCTGCATGCCCCCCACTGGGGGATCGAGCCCACAACCCAGGCATATGCCCTGACTGGGAATCAAACCTGTGACCTCCTGGTTCATAGGTTGACGTTCAACCACAGCACACCAGCCGGGAAGGGTGGGCCTACTCTTAACAACTGTACCAGTGTCTTTGGTATGAAGCCAGTAAAATGAACATCAGCTTAACAGAATGATACTTCTCAAGGTAATACTACGCCCTACATAGATTTCCTTCTATTAGTACCATGTTTTAAATATTTCCAGCCTTAAATGGTTTGGCTCAGTGGATAGAGCATTGGCCTACGGACTGAAGGGCCATGGCTTCAATTCCGGTCAAGGGCATGTACCTTAGTGGCGGGCTCAATCCCCAGTAGGGGGCATGCAGGAGGCAGCTGACCAGTCTCTCTCTCATCAATGTTTCTAACTCTCATCCCTCTCCCTTCTTCTCTGTAAAAAAGTCAATAAAAATATATTGTTAAAGTATGTTTCAGAGCACTTTTACATAAATACATAAAATTCAGAGAAAAAGGCAATGATAAAAATGCAAATGTAATGGTGCCTCTGGATCCCTGGGGTCACACAGACTAGGAGAGATATGAGAACAAGGACCAGTGGCTAAAAAGGCGAAATGACTACAGAAGTCAAGCTTCACATGACTAGGTCTGTCCTTTAGATCCCTGCCCTTTCCTAAGAAATTTTGATCTGCTCTTGATTTATTTTGCTAGGTAGAGATAAGCAAGCTGGGACTTATATTTTTTTCACTGCCTATAATAAAAGCAAGCATTTTTCAAGTGTTTTTCATCATCTCCTGTACTTCTCCCATTTTGAACCGAAATTTTTAAAATTCCTGTCACTTCTCAGGACTTCTAGAGATTTTCTCCTTTCTACCTGTAGGAAATTTGAGGATGATTTCACTTCCTCCCTCCAGGTTTTCCATTAGCTAAAGCCATTAGAAAGACCTGAACCTTGTCTTTATGAGGCCTCCTTCAAAGTGGGCTGTCACTGAGGTTGATGGTCCGGTTACAAGATTGAAGACTTGGGCGCTGTAAAGAACTGCTCTTGAAAAGTCATTAGTGAGGTCCCCAGGCCCAAGTTTTTACACTCAATGCAGAAATGTCCAGGGCATCTTTCCCCAACCCCCACCGTGAAAACATAAATTCCATTAATTTGCACGTAATTTCCCAGCACTAGGCTGGGAAATGGTTACAGATGCAGAATAGAAGAGAAGGTAGTGGGTCAGGATGAGGGAGAGTGGGGGTTGCTTTGTTTTAAAAAAAAAAAAATCAAAAAAGAACAAGTATCAAGAAACTGGCTCAGGACTTTTTACAAAACCTTTCTTCCTGCCCTAACCAGTTTGGCTCAATGGATAGAGCGTCGGCCTGCGGACTCAAGGGTCCCAGGTTCGATTCCGGTCAAGGGCATGTACCTTGGTTGGGGGCACATACCCAGTAAGGAGTGTGCAGGAGGCAGCTGATCGATGTTTCTCTCTCATCGATGTTTCTAACTCTCTATCCATCTCCCTTCCTCTGTAAAAAATCAATAAAACATATTTTTAAAAAAACCTTTCTTCCTTTTAGGTCTCAGAAACCTAACTGTAAATCTAGTGGCCAGTCTATACTTTCAATACCCTGAATAAAGACCCAAGTCATAAACATGAGGAGAAAGAGGTTTTCCAGAAACCTGACAAAAAGGGGCCAGGAAACAACTCTGAAATACTGTGATGTTATTATATACAGAGACAAAATGCCACTAACTGACTTTGTTAAAAGCAAAACACTTAACTAACCCAGACATCAGTCTCTTCATCTTTAAAATGAATGGTTCCAACCAAAGAGTTTTTTAGTTACCACGTTCTCTGGTATAAAATGGGAGACTAAGAGTACATTCAAGTGAAAGGCTCTATTTCTGAGACAAGGAAGCCTAATAACATTCCGGCTTCTCCTCAGCTAGGCCCAGCTACTTACAGACATTCCATAGCACACAGGCCTTATCCAACTACATTTTGGACACAGTCCCTCACTTCTCAGAATGGAGATGCTTCGGAAATGGTTCTTTTCTACTAAAATGTACTCAACAGCTGTACTTAATGAAGACTTAGAGGAACGCATACATTCTGTTCCAGGGGCAAACAAAGGGGTCAGGCCTGTCTTAGGCAGAAGCCACCCAAGGCAACAATGCCTCTCTTCACAGTGAGCTTTCCCACCTGTCAACAGATGCTTAAAGCAACAGGATGAATATGAAACAGCTGAGTTGGACACCAAAGTAGAGCAAGGCAGCTGTTCCTTGCCTTTCAGTATAAAAAGCATGGCAGTAATGTTGAAAAGGGTCTGCTGGTGTATAAATATGATCACTTTGCACATTCTCTTCTCTCTGGCAGTTTTTAGGACTTAAGATATTTAACTGTAAAAATTGTAGAACAATCAAAACTTTTATGCGTGGTAGGCAGAAGAAGACAAAATAATAGTTGATAAACGATAATAATAACCGTTACTAAAGGAAGTGGAGGAACAGCTAGGGAATCTTTGAGCTTCAGAATTAAACGTCAGTGAAAAAACTAGATTTTTATCAAATGATTCACTTGAAAGAATTCATCTTCCCACCAGTACTTAAGTATAATCATTTGAAGATCACTTATCTGAATATTTTAATAAAGGCTAATCTAATTCCTGCTTCAATTTATAAAATGGATTTAAATCAAGACATGTAAATGGGAATGCATGATGATTATGAAGGGGACCAGAATATGCCACCCCAAATTATGCCATTTCAGCAGGATTAAATCGAGCTGAAGGAAAAAACAGTAGATACAGAAAGAACTCTCTGCCCTTCCTCTTTCTGCCTAAAAAAGCCTGTCATAAGTTTCCTGTTGTGAAGGTATCCTCCCTCCACGCTCCCATACTAGGAAGAGAAGACAAATATTATCACTAGAGATGGAAAGTCATCACGAAGACGGGCCTGCACAAACAGACCTTACACCAAAATAGCCTTTATCTTCCATTAGTTTGCCCCTTATTTACCTTCCCACAAATTTCCACCCCTAGAAGCACAAACCCCTTTTCCTTTGTCTTGTCACTTCCCACAAAAATGTGTCACCCTTTGTTAAAATGCTATATAATCCCGGGTTTAACCACCTCTTTGAGTCTTTATATCTTTTCTATGAAGGCCTCTTTTAAAGTAAGATGTGAAATATTAACATCAAATAAAATGTTTATGTCTTTGCTCCCATTAACCTGTCTTTTGTCCATGTAATTTTCAGGTACCACCTGCATGACCCAAGAAGATAAAGGAAAAAAAATGTTTTCTTCCATTACAACTCCAAATTTTGTTTTTATTTCACATTCTGAAACTTTCAAAAGCTCTAAATCTAAACCATGATGAACATCAATTTTGAGAAAAAAAAACTTAAGATTATATTGATAACTTTCTGATATTTTTCTCTTGTATTTACCATGTTTGACAATTCTTTTTTTTAATATTTTATTGAGTTTTTACAGAGAGGAAGGGAGAGAGATAGAGAGTTAGAAACATCGATGAGAGAGGAACATCGATCAGCTGCCTCCTGCACATCTCCTCCTGGGGATGTGCCCGCAACCCAGGTACATGCCCTTGACCGGAATCGAACCTGGGACCTTTCAGTCCGCAAGCCGACGCTCTATCCACTGAGCCAAACAGGTTTCGGCTGACAATTCTTGTTAAAGCTAAAATGTTAATGAAAAGGCTGAGTATTGATTTTTCATCCAGAGCACACAGAGCCATACACTTTATGCTAAATTTTTGTTTAGTGTAAAAATAATTTTTATCCCTTCTATTTCATTATTTACTTTTTAAAGTCTGTGAGTTTTTAAAAACATTCATAGAAACTCACTTTTACTTATTTGCCTCTTAAATACCATTTCATTATAAAATATTAAGTACATATGTGATCACTGTTGAAAATAGAGGAAAATACCGAAAAGAAAAAAAAATAAAGCCCTGGCCAAGTGGCTCAGTTGTTTGGAGTATCATCCTGTAAACAAAAAAGTTGTGGGTTCCCTTCCCGGTCAAGGCACATACCTAGGTTTCTGGATCAATCCCTGATCGGGCACGGCATTTTTCTTTCTCCCATTGAGCTCTTGCTCTCGCTCTCGATTCAATAAAAACATATCCTCAGGTGAGGATTAACAATAATAAACAGAAAAAAAATTCAAAAGTAACCACAAATTATATCCACTGCTAGCTTTCTGGCAAATTTTCTTTCCATTCTACTTTTCAATCTATAAAGATTTTGTTGTTGTATTTGGTAACAACTTTATTGAGATGAAATTCATATTACATACAACTAACTCATTTAAATGTACCATTCGATATTCTTTAGTATATTCACAAATATGTCCAACCCTCACCACAATCAATTTTAGAACATTTTCATCACTCCAAAAAGAAACACCATGCCCCTTAGCCATCAACCCCCAGTCCTAGGCAACCACCAATCTCCTTTCTGTCTCTATATTGTTGTTGTAAGTTTCTAATTATACTATGTATTTTTGTCATTTTTTCAGCATAAATTATAACAAGCATGTTCTAATGTTAATTATCAAGTATGCATTAAAAATAATTGCAGTAGATTTAGGATAACATATTTAACCACTTGTTATTGGAAACTTAGATACTTTCCAACTCCCCTTTATTCTGATCAGTTTAAGTTGCTTTGGTTGCAGTACAAAAACAATTCATGAGAGATTCAATTATGTGAATGAAAGTCCAGGCCTGTGACATTAGGGTAACACCAGCCTTCCTGCCAGCCTATATTTATCCCTTTCTGTTAGGGTTTAGTGCTCAGCTAGAATTCTGCCCATGGAACCTGTGGCATGAGTGACTAACCTCATCAAGGAGAAACTAGGACTCCAAACTGACCCATGTGACAAGCTGTCAGATGCCAGATGCCTTGTTATGTTATCTTCCTTGATCTGATCACTCACTATCACACACAGAATACCTTCCTCCATTCCCCTCTGCAATCTGATGCCATGAGGCTACAACCAGAAGCACACAGCGATTAGGAAGCCTGCAAGAATCTAGTTCTCATTCAGGAAGGAAGTCTCAAGAGGCTTCCAGGGGCATTCACAGAAAGGGAAGTTATACATTCCTCCCTCTCTGAATATAAAAAATGACGGGCAACAGCCCTAGCCACTGTCGCTCAGTTGGGTGAGCATCATGTCATGCACCCAAAGGTTGCACATATGATTATGGTTCGGGGCACATGCCTAGGTTGTAGGTTCAGCCCTGGTCAGGGTGCCCCCTGTGAGAGGCAACGGATCAATGTATCTCTCTCACATCTATGTTTCTTCTCTCTCTCCCACTTCCCTTCCTCTCTCTGTAAACTCAATAAAAACATTTCAAAAACAATAACAAAAAATGATGGAAAACAAATGGGACTACATCAAACTAAAAAGCTTCTGCACAGCAAAAGAAACCATCAACAAAAACAAGAAGGGAACCTACCATATGGAAAAACATATTTGCCAATGATACATCTGATAAGGGGTTAATCTCCAAAAAATATATAGAACTAATACACCTCAACACCAAGAAGACAAACAATCCAATTAACATATGGGCAAAGGACCTGAATAGACATTTTTCCAAAGAGGATATACAGATGACCAAGAGACATATGAAAAAATGCTCAAGGTCACTAATCATCAGGGAGGTGCAAATTAAAACTACAATGAGGTATCAAGTCACACCTATCAGAAAGGCTACAATCAACAAATCACAAGTGCTGGCTAGGATGTGGAGCAAAGGGAACCCTAGTACACTGCTGGTGAGAATTCAGACTGGTGCAGCCACTGTGGAAAGCAGTATGAAATTTCCTCAAAAAATTAAAAAATGGCACTGCCTTTTGCCCCAGCATTCCCACTTCTGGGTATATATCCTAAGAATCCCAAAACACCAATCAGAAAGAATATATGCACCTTTATGTTCATAGCAGCATTATTTATAATAGCCAAGACCTAGAAATAACTCAAATGCCCATCAGTATATGAGTGGATAAAAAAGTTGTGGTACATATTTACACAATGGAATACTTCCCAACTATAAAGAAAGAAGGAACTCTTACCCTTTGAGACAGCATGGAGGGACCTGGAGAGTATTATGCTAAGGGAAATAAGCCACTCAGAAAAAGGTAAGTATCACATGATCTCACTTATATGTGTAATCTAATGAACAAAATAAACTGATGAACAAAATAGAACCAGAGGCATTCAAACATGGAACAGACTGACAAATGGCAGAGGGGAAGAATGGGGAAGAGAACTAGATAAGGGAAGGTGAAGGAATTAGCTGAAGAATATATATGCATAGCCCATGGACACAGACAATAATGTGGGGAGCAGCAAGGGAGGGGGGAGGGGCTGGGGAGAAGTGGGCATAGGGAGAAAGGGGGACATCTGCAATAGGTCAACAATAAAAATTTTATATAAAAATTGATAGATAAAACCCAGCAAATCTGGAGGGACCATGAGTTTTCAGATCACTATTTGCAGTAACCCAAAACTAATAATGACTACTGTTTAGGACATAACAATTCTAACTATAGAAAACATTCATTGAGCATTTGCATGCTTTTATATGCTATCTCATTTAATCCTCACAACGAAAACTTGGAGGTACATATTGCTATTATCTATCCCCATTTGACAGATAAAGAAATGAAGGTTCCCATGCTAAGTAACCTGCCCCAAGATCACTCAGACCTCTGTGTCCTTCCTAAGTCCCCCACCCAAAAAAAAACGTGGCAGAGGCAGAATTCAAATCCAGGCCTTGCCCATGCCAAAGTACAAGCCCTCTGATGCCTTTAAATGCCATTTACTTGCTACATAAGGGAAAAAAGGCAGTATCACGTCTTTATTAGAACACCTATTATGTACCAAGACCTGGATAACATACCTCCTTATAGAGAAGTATTCCAAACCACTGTGAGTTTACAGTTCAACAAACTGAGACTTTAAGAGGTTAGTCCGGCTGGCATGGCTCAGTGGTTGAGCATCAACCTATGAACCAGGAGGTCAAGGTCCCATTCCCAGTCAGGGCACATGCCAGAGTTGTGGGCTTGATCCCCAGTAAGGGACATACATGATTCTCTCTCATCATTGACGTTTCTATCTCCCTCTTCCTTACTCTCTGAAATAAATAAAAATATTTTAAAGTGGTTACATTATTTTGTCTGAGACTTTATAGCTAATACATGGCCCACCTGTGATGAAATCCCCAATTCCAACTAAAAAAAACAATCTGATTTTTAAACCAAAGCTTAAAGAAAAATGACTTTGCTTTCGGTCATTGATAAAGTCAGGGCCCATGGAAACAACATTATTTGACTGCCCAAATATCGGGAAATTTCTTTTTGGCCAGTTAAAGGAAAACAGGTTAAATGTGGCTCAGTGGGCAATATTTTTTTAATACTTGGTTTTCAAATGTAAGATAAACTCAATAGAAATGCTATAATCTTTTTCATGATTTGAGAATTGCACATCACATATAACTGTGTACTTTGTCAAAAGCTTTGTAGTTCACCTTTACACTTAACAAACCTCTTGGGAAACAGAAATATGACAATTATGCAAATCTGGAGGGACCATGAGTTTTCAGATCACTATTTGCAGTAACCTAAAACTAATAATGACTACTGTTAAGGACTAACAATTATGCAAAAAGCAGTGTTGAGCCAATTACATGGAAAAGTGGGCGTACTTAATGGGGGGAAAAGGGTTTGGCAAAACTTAAGCTTCTCTCTTTAACAATGAAGAGCTTAAATTCAAAGACATAGGTGGCTCTTGCTTCCTCTCCAGGTGTTATTAGCGCTGGAGGGCTCCTCATCCTTTGCTTTCAGCTTTTAGTAACCCAAGTGCTTCCTAATGGTATTTTAAGTGAGTTGCTAAAATGTTCTGGATTCATTTGACTGCGTTGAGCTCCACAGAGATGATTTTCAGTGAGCAAATAAAAATAAGCATTTAAAAGATTTCTTCTCTCATCAAATGGTGAGGAAATCCATTCCTTTTTAGCCTGCTCCATGTTTGAAAAGGTTAGTGTGGCCTTTGGAAAATACCAGACTGTGCATTCCATACACTGTTAATGATACCCAGGATGTGCTGACACTTTCCAGTACGTCTTAACCTTTTTAAAATGGGGCCTCCATTGTCTTACCTTAATAAGCAGTTTGTTCACCTTATGTCTTACAAAGGCCACCAGGGTGGAAAGTACATATGAGATGTAAAGCTGCATGGATGAACAGTGTAACAGAAGGAGTACATTCAGCACCAATTATATCAAACACAACCTGCAGAGCTCACACACCCCCATCTCTGACCATAACCCAGTAATGGCAGCTGCTAGCTAAAACAATACTCCATGATATTCCTCATCTCCGCATCTTCCTGGAAGTTCTTATCTAATTGTTGCCATATGAATTTAATTCTCATACATTTGTCTCCTCATAGCCACCAAACTCCAGGCTTACCAGTGGCCCCTGTGGTTTAGAGAACCAAACTGATAAGAAATGAAACTGCTGTATTCATTTCACTCTCCTGTTCCAATGTCTCACATATTCTGGTAGCAAAGACCACGCATGGCCTGTCCCGAGTACTCTTTCAAATTTAGTTCTTATTAATCCCTACACATTCTTCTGCGTGGCTCCAGAGTCTCCTGTGTTGGGCTAGCTGTTTTCTCCTCCAGGATGCCATGGCACTTTTTGGGAGGCAGCTGAAAACTTATTGAGCATCAGCCATTTGCAACAATTAGTGCTGGGCTCTAGGGTTGTCGCAAAGTCTGTGCCCTCAATGAACTCAAGACCAAGTTGCTCACATGTCTGTGAAGTTTCTGGTTTCTGTGATGTTGATACTGAGACCTTTTCCACATGTGACTTGCAATTTGTCCCTAACCATGACTGACTCTCAAAGAGTACAGGCAACACAGTACTCTGAGGTTGCTGGGTGAAGGAGCATGAGTCTACAAGGAGAAGGGTGAAAAGACAAATTATGAAGACAGAAAGGCCATTTTGAAGCCCCTTCGGTCTCTCCACCTCCCAAGCCAAGACATTCTTTTTCCAGCCTCCCTCAGGGTTCTGTTTGCTGTGAGAGGCAAGACCCCACCCGCTGCACCACCACCATACACCAACACACAACAGTTTGTACACACTTCCACACAGGGTCAACATATTTTGCATGTCATCTTGCATCACTGTCCTGCCCAATGGCTGGTGAGTTGCTTGAAGGAAGCAACTGAGCTGACTACCCTCTTCAGCAGCTAACACATTGCATGGCACATCCTACACTCTCCCAGTTGCTTGTAAGATGAAGAAATAAATAAAGGCAAGTGAGTATTGGATTGGTTAATGGCAAGTTTCAATTATAAGACTAAGGAATTTGAACTTGGTGGTACATAGCTTTTTTTATGAGGTAAATCAGAAGAAATAAAGCATCTAAAAGGAAATGTATATTCATTTTTCCTCTAGAATTAAAAATTCTAGCTCCCATAGTCTAAAACGAGATATTAAAACTCTATTGGACAATCTGTTTGTGGGAAATGAGGAGACATTTAGGATTCATCAGAGCAAAGAGGTTTACTTGAGCCTTGAGGTGGAGAGAAATGGTATTATAAATCCATTTTAGAAAGAAAAGCCAAAACCGCCTAGAAAGCATTTTGCAGTATAAGAGAAAAGCAATTTACTTGTTACTGCTTCAATTTCTTAAATCATCTGGCTTCATAGAGCAACACTAACTCTCTTTAAATCTACCAAATGAAATTCCATCCAATGACTCATTACCCAGGGCAAGGCACAAATTGTGATTTCTCATCCCAGTAGTTCCTCCAGGAAATGAGGGGGAAATGATTGTCTAGGACAACAGCAAAGCTCTGTTTGTGTGTAAATAGATGCTATTCATACACCTACCTGATTCTGTTTCATTATGTCCAGAATTGGGACGACTAATCAAAAATGGCCCCATGACTTCTTATACAGGTTTTTCTAACTGCATACTGACTCCTCGCCACTGTGGGACCCATGCTGCCCAATGGCCACAACGGCAGTAAAGTTAACAAAATGCAGCAAGCTTGGCTTCACTGTAATTGAGTTCAAGGCAGTATCACTAAATCCCTAAATCAAATGAGGGCCCTTCATAGCAGGCTCACCTAAACCTTCCTTGTTGTTTCCATCATTAGCACTTGTCTCATATATCCAGGCAAACCATCCTGTACAGAGTAACAGTTGGGAAAAGAAAACCCATAAACTCAGATATAATCTCTCATTGAAACAGGTCCGTACTCTTCCAGAACTGTGCCCAATGGAGAGTTCTGAGAATTCTTGGCTTGACCCTGTTCCCCAGAATCATCCTCTTAACTCACAAACTGTTTGCCATATTCTGCATTATTTGATCCAGCCCTATCCTATAAGAATGCATTGTTTACTTAATGGCTTTCTGTAAATAATGAACATGAGTATGCAAATAGACATAATAGCCACGTTTTTCCTCCTCATGAGAGAACTGTTTTCTTAATGACACAGGCAGAGTTGCAGTCATCAACTGGCTATCTGTTCTCTGTATCGTATTTTACAGCAATTATGTTTTTATGGCTGTATTCTGCACTTACACAAAAACATCATTTTAATTATTATAAGTTCTTTAACCATCTAACTCTTCTGTGAACACTGGCTTCCCCTCTCCCCCTATGGCCAGCCCCTGCACTTCACCAGCTCTGGCAATCCTGCAGCAAAGCTTCACAACACACACTTTCCCTCTCTCCCTCCACACATATCTCCCCTGCCCTCCCCACCCTTATGCTGCCAGAAAGAGTCATCAGTTCTGTTCCCAAAGATGTCACTAATCGAATGAGATCCTAAGAACTGCTCCTGGTTCCCGTGTATCCAAAGGCATATAGGTCATTAGCAATGTATCTCACTTTCACCATCTAGCAGCAGATGGTGTTTACCGACAAGGAAGCTAAGAGAAATCTAAAGGATAGGACTGGATTAAAGGAATTGTCCAAGGGGGCTTTGTCTCCTAGGACCCTGAATTATAAGTTATAATATGTGAATTAGAATTAGACTACACTTGGCAATACTGAATTTAATATTTTATCATTTCAACTTGGATTTTATATTTTCCCACTATGAACGCACTTCAACAGAAATTCTGAATTCACGTGTGTTACTAATGCAATAAAGCTTTCTTTTTGCTGAATCACACTTGAATGTGGAAAAACTGATTCTGGATTTCGACACCATTACACTGAAAAAATGCAGTTGTAGATGGAAAGAGTAAAGAACATCCCATCTTCACCACCATTGAATTTGTTGCCTATAGCAAGCAAGAGTTCTGGAACGAGAATAGGAGGGTAAAAAGTAGATCAACATTACAGTGATATCCTCTTTAGAAGAGAACCTCTGAAGAGCTAAAAAAAGCAGCTGAAGAAGACCTGTGAAGTGGGCCTAATCTCTTTGCTCCTGACTGTGAAACAAGCCTCTTTTTGTTCTAACCCAGCGGTTCTCAACCTGTGGGTTGCGACCATCGGAAAACACATATAGCTTATCAGATATTTACATTACGACTCATAACAGAAGCGAAATTACAGTTATGAAGTAGCAACGAAAATAATTTTATGGTTGGGGGTCACCACAACATGAGGCACTGAATTAAAGGGTCACAGCATTAGGAAGGTTGAGAACCACTGTTAATCTAATCCATATTATATCCACAAAAAATCCAATTACTTTAAAAACTGTATTTAGTTGGGTGGGGTAGGGGGACTCAGAATAATCCTATCTAATAAAAGGGAAATATGCAAATTAACCATCACTCCGTCACAAAGATGGCAGCGCCCATAGCCACAAGATGGCAGACCCCAGTCCTCTCAGCCCCGCCAGAGTCCCCCAGTCCCAAGGGGGCAGCCGCTGAGAGCGGGCAGTGTGAACAGCCTAGCACAGTGATTGGCAAACTCATTAGTCAACAGAGCCAAATATCAACAGTACAATGATTGAAATTTCTTTTGAGAGCCACATTTTTTAAACTTAAACTATATAGGTAGGTACATTGTTATTAACTTAATTAGGGTACTCCTAAGCTGGCCTTTGCTAAAAATGTCCTCAATCTGATTGAGGTACGTTCGCTAAGGTCGACCCCTTCCAACTCTCCCATCCACACTCGTCTTGTAGCCAGTCTCACTCAACTCGTGCATGAATTGCGCATGTCTCCCCTGCACTGCGTATCCCATGGCCCGCCTGCACTGTGTCTGTCGCCTGACCGACTGACACCCCCCACTTCTTCTAAGCCCACTTCTTCAAAATAGACTCGCCCAGGCCAAAAACCAACTTCTGCGCATGGGCCATGAAGTTTCAATCGCACTATTATACATGCATGCCCGCATGTGGTATTTTGTGGAAGAGCCACACTGAAGGGGCCAAAAAACTGCATGTGGCTCGTGAGCCGGGGTTTGCCAACCACTGGCCTAGTGGAATGCTTGCTCTGGTGCCACGGCAATGAGGCAACCGTTCCACCCTGGCTCCAGAGGGCCTCTGGCCAGGCAGGGCGTGGAATGCTTGTATCGTTGCAGGCTAGTCTGAGTGACCTCTCTGCCCTGTGCATAAATTTCATGCACTGGGCCTCTAGTGAGATAAATAACGCAGGTTCCAAATATCTCAAACATTTTCAAATGAGGCAGGCTTTGTGTCTCCCCCTCCATTCTCCTCTACTCCCTGTTTCTTTTACCCTCTTCCTTCCTCCCTTACTCCATCCCTTCTTCCTGTTTTCTCTCTGCCTCTTTTCTCTTTCTTTAAAAAGTACCTGACATGCCCAGCTGGCATGGCTAAATGGTTGAGCACTGACCTATGAACCAGGAGGTCACAGTTCAAATTCCTGGTCAGGGCATATGCCAGGGGTTGCAGGCTCAAGGAGGCAACCAATTGATGATTCTCTCTCATCATTGATGTTTCTATCTCTCTCTCCCTCTCTGAAATCAATAAAAATATATTTTTAAAAGTTTCTGACACATTTTAAAATTAATATTGAAAATATTTAATATTATTAAAATTAATATTATTGCAAGGATACTGTGAGGATTAAGTGAAATTGTGTGCATGTGAAAAAGTCTAGCACAATGCTTAACACACTGGGGATGCTCATGAAATATTTATTTTACCCTCTTTTTCTCCTTTCCTTCCCTTCCATCCTTCTTTCTACTTCACTTTTTCTGTAAACACTGTGCCCTTATCTGGCCATGACTGGGAACTAAAGCCAATTCTAATATATACATGCAGGTAAAAAAGGCATAAGTATATGGTCTTATTCTTAAATGATACTTTATGCTCCCTGTTCTTAATAATAAAAATGGAAATGTTGAACCTTTTGTATTTTCCTCTCATATATAATGTTTATAAATCATGCTTGGTTTTTTATTAACTTCACAGTGATAGTTCACAAAAATCCCAAAGCAATTTTGAAACTGCAGCAGATCAGTAGAAAACATTTTTACAGAGCTTCATTTTTTTTAAGTGCAACAAAGTTGGTCTTAGGATCTAGTTATAGATGTTGAGAAAGAGCTAATGGGGAGTCCTGGCTGGTGTGGCTCAGCTGGTTGAAGCATCCATCCCATATACCAAAAGATGGTGGGTTTGATCCCCTGTCAGGGCACATACCCAGGTTGCAGGTTCAATCCCAGGTCAGGGTGTGTGCAGGAGGCAATCAATCAATGTTTCTCTCTCTCTCCCTTCCTGTCTCTAAAATCAAGTTTTTATAAAACCCACCAAATTTCATACTTGAAAGAAATTCAGCCTCCAAGTTATTTTTATGATAAATAATGAGCTAGTTAGTGCTCTTATGTCAAGCTATAGTAGAAACTCGTGAGGTAACAGCTTTTGGAGAGTTCCAAAGGGGTCTGTCAGATTTAGTGTTCATTTCTCCAAAAATCTCCAATGAGACTGCTCCTCTTAGCTACAGGTTGTCTTTTTCCCAAATCAAGAAAGCATCTTATAATCAGTATAAATACTGCTTCCTTATTCCATCTTTGGGTTTTCAGACCCTTTGTATCTTGCAAATACATTTAATGGATATCAAACTGGGCAGGAGAGGTACTACTGATCTTTCTGTTGGAAACAACCACAGGCATGATACTGATTATGGCGTTAACGGCAAGGCAGCATTGCGTGCAATGAAGCTCATTATCAGAATTTGCCAAAAATACTTTTTGCTGGCAATGAGGCTCTCAATAAAACTAACAGAAAACTGAAGGGTCACTGGCTGCAATAATTTAGTAATCTATCAAAAATGCAAGCTTCTATAGTGATGATTCTCAGAAGTAAGTTTAATTTTTTTAAAAAAATGTTTTTATTGATTTTAGAGGGAGAGTAAGGGAGAGGGATAGAGAGACAGAAACATCATCAATTGTTTGCCTCCTGCATGCTCCCTATTAGGGATCAAGCCCACAACCAGGGCATGTGCCCTGACTGGGAATCAAACCAGTGGTCTCTAGGTTCATGGGTGGATACTCAACCACTGACCCACACCGGCTGGGCTAACTAGATGCTCAAATCACCACTTGAAAAGTTCAAAAGGCAAGCAATCATGTGTCATGTTTTATTAAGACAAAAACCATCTTTATTTAGTAATTTTTACTATTTTTTTCAAAATAAATCAGATTGTTCTTTTATAATATACTAGAGGCCCGATGCATGAAAATTCATGCAAGAGTAGGCCTTCCTTCCCCTGGCTGCCAGCACCGACACCAGGGACCCTGGCTGCTTCCCTCCAGCCGCCACTGGCAGACACCCAGAACCCGAGTTGATTTGCTCCTGCCCTGGCTTTGCTGGGAAGGACGTCTGGAATGATGCCTGGAAGGACATTCGGTCTAATTAGCATATTACCCTTTTATATTATAGACAGGCCTACAATAATCAGTTAAACATATTATATAGTGTTTTCATAGAAATGTACTGATGAAACTGATGGGCAGAGCTGACACACCCATCAGGTGAAGATCAAATGAAATATAAAGTAACCATATCTCTTAAAATCTAAGAAGATTAAAGATGAAAGAAAGTAAGCAGGTAACCAACTATGATACCAAACACAAGTGATTGAAGGGTTAGAAAAATTCAACCCAATGAATTTAGAGGTTTTTGTCTATATGAAAGGGAAAAAAACAAATAAAGATGCAAGGAATTTGGTCACTACATCAACCAGTTTTAACTGACAAAATAAACTCACTCTACTGCTTGCCGGTGGCCACAAACAACAGCGGGAGGTGGCAAACGCTCCTTGACAAGGTTTATCACCTCTCTGTGGGGGTCATGTGTGTTCAGTTTTGGTTTTATAGCAGGTCTATTCAGCCTAACTTCAGCACATTCATTTTTCTTGCAGTAGTTTTCTTTGCTTGCTTGCTTGTTTGTTTGTTTTTGTATTTATTTACTTACCATGCTCAGTAGATTGGTCCCTAATCACCAAACAGCTTGTGAGCAGTACCCTTAAATGTTAAAATGTTAAATCGAACTCATAATATGAATGCACTGTGCTGCTGTGATGACATTTTATTACCATCTCTAATTAAATATTTTGTCAACCTATCAGAAAAATATATTTTTTTATCCCCAGCAAATTAAGAGAGAGAAGGACAGAGAGGAAATGGTGTTTAGAGGCTGGCCTGCTCTCTTCCTCCCTCCTCCCTCTGGTTATGACAGCTCTGCTAATGAAGATGGTAGCCTCTCTGTTATTAGCAAGCACAGTAGAATACCCTCATTGGTCATTGGTGCATGCAACAGGAGCAGCCTCTGCAGGATTCAGGTCCTGGTGACTCTATTCCCATGTGAGCGTCCTGTCACACTTGGGATAATTAAACCTGCCCAGTCCTTACCTGACATTTATGATATACATGGGACCAGAGGGGGATATGTAGCTCCATTACAAGTATCTTGATCTATAGCTAATAATTTAACAGCAATGCATTTATGAGAAAATGACACTGAGAAACCATTCTATTTCTCTAAGGAGCAGGGTCATCACACACTGACATAAAGGTACTCTTGCTTTGTACTTATCAGCCATTTCTATACACATGCCACACAATAGGGCTGCTTAACTCAGTTCTATTCAAGGCAGTCACCCTTTTTTCGCATCTGTACACAGGAGGCGTCTCCAACTCCTACTTGGCTCAACTATCTTCCTCATCTTATAAATGGCAAGCAACCATTTTCTACTGCAAATAGATTCTTCATAACTCTTATATTCATTAAAAGTCCTGATGATTTAAAAAAAGCTATAAAGAAAATTTGGGAGACAAATTAATTGAATATTTTTAAAGGGCCTGGATGCAACCTAGACTCATGTTAGCACTGTATTCCCTGGCCTTTTAAGTAAAAATGCTAAAATTTTCTTCAAAAACAAGTAATTTATCATAAGATAAATGACTCACTTATGTATTTCCATTGCTGACATTCCTGCTAAATATTGTACCACGCACATGGGCTTTGGTGTGTGCTCTGAAAATGTCAGAAATGCTTTAGTGTTTTGTAAAGAAACAAGAATAATAACAGTAAAATGAGGAATTTTTTTTAATTTTTGAAGGGAGACTTACTCATCCACATATACATGTGCACAACCAGCCGAACTGTGTGTCAATGCAATGCCTTTTTAAGAATATATCTCTATTAGAGGCCTGGTGCACGAACTCATGCACGGGTGGTGTTCCTTGGCCTGGCCAGCAATCAGGGCTGATCAGGGCCATTTTGCCCAGTCCCAATTGGGGCCAGCCGGCCGGGGGGTTGGGACCACAGGAAGTTGGCTGGGCATGGGAGGTTGGCTGTGGGAGCACACTGACCACCAGGGGGCAGCTCCTGTATTAAGCATCTGCCCCCTGGTGGTCAATGCATGTCATAGCGACAGGTCATTTAGTTGACAGGTCATAACAGTCACTTAGGCTTTTATATATATAGATTGATTTCAGAGAGGAAGGGAAAGGGAGAGAGAGACAGAAACAACAATGATGAGAGACAATCATTGACCGGCTGCCTTGCACACCCCCCACCAAAGGATTGAGCCCGCAACCTAGACATATGCCCTTGATGGGAATTGAACCTGGGACCCTTCAGTCTGCCGGCCAATGCTCTATCCACTGAGCCAACCCAGCTAGGGCTGCAATGACTTTTTTTAAAATCTAAGACAGTGGGTAGAAATAGATCCACAGGCCAAACTTATAAACCGGTTGAAGGACCTGTTAACAAATCAACAATCAGCTCATCATAAATCCTGGAATCCTATCTTCAGTTCTAGTTGTCATGGCCTTACAAAGGACAATGGCAAACTACACAAACACAACCAACATGAGGAAGAGTCTGGAAGTCACAGATATATGAAAAAAGTATGGAAGGCTCTTGTGCTTGGGAAAGTCACCTTGAGGAAGGCATACAAAGTGTTCTTATAGTCGAAGGACTAATCATGAAAGAGAAGTGGAACTTATTTTCAGTTATTTTATTTTACTTTTAAATATATGTTTATTGAGTTCAGAGAGGAAGGGAGAGGAAGAGATAGATAGAAACATCAATGATGAGAGAGAATTATTGATCGGCTGCCTCCTACATGCCCCACATTGGAGATAAAGCCCACAGCCAGGGTATGTGCCCTGACCAGGAATTTAACCACGACCTCTTAGTTCATAGGTTGGCGCTCAACCACTGAGCCACGGCAGTCAAGCTATTTTCAGTTATTTTAAAGGGCAGAAACCAAACTAATAAAATGAATTTGTATCAAGTTACACAGAGATAAATTGTCATTCGATGTGAAGAATAACTTCCTAAGGATTCCAGCTGAATGAGTTAAATGAGATATTCACACATCCTCTAAAAAGGTAGTTATTTTAACCTTCTGTTTGGGAGAGGGGAGAGGGGTGTCCTGGAATCCTCCTAAAAACTAATGAAAGCTCTGAATCCTCTCTCCAGAAAAAATGTAGCACAGAAAGCTTTTTCAAGGAGCCCATGGATTAACCCAGGCTAAGAGGCTAAGAACTCATTTTCTAGAGGGCTGAAAAAGGACTTTCCCATCCTGGACATTCCATGATCCTCCTGTACTCTGGGTCTTGATCTACAAGTATAAATGACATTTTTCATCTAGATGGGTATGTAAGCTTTGAACCCAAGTGCTGGATCTAAATCTTATAAAAAGGGTCTTTAGCTAATTAGTTTGTTTCACTTCTTCCTTTCTGTTTTCTCTTAGCACCTCTACTATCTCTACCTTTCACTCCACTTCCAAATGGGGTGCTTAGCCAGCGAAGCTGTCAGCAAGGTGAGCACTGACTCCCCAGCCAACTACTCTTTACTTCTCTGGCCTCCTCCCAAACCACAGGGACTCCAAAGTGGTATCAACTGCCATTCACCTAGCATGGATCTAACGTAAGCAAGCACTTAAAACAACATTGGTGAAATCACAGAGAGATATTCATGAGTCTCAATCACTGATGACTTTTAAGCACAAAAATTATACAGATGAAGAAATCTCAAAGCTATTCTCTCAATTAAAATCAATTCAATTCAATAAGCATTCAACAGGCATCTACTGTGTGCTGAACACTATACTTGAATGCTTTGCATATAAAGGAGGATAAACTATAGATTTGGCATCCTGGATGAACTACTAAAATATAATGTTCTGGGTGCTATAACAGTCTATATAAAATATAAACCCAGGTTCTAGGGGGAAAGTAAGTATAGATCATATAGAAATATATACTTAAATTTATATATATATATATATATATATATATATATATATATATATGGCTTTATATATACCATATAATTGTGTGTGTGTGTGTGAGAGAGAGAGAGCACACAATTTAGGGGATGAGCCTCAATCACTGACTATTCTAAATAAAGAGATCTCAAGGACATTATCCTAATTAAAATACAACTTAGGTCAATTCAAATATACATATATATACTCTTACAAATGGATGAAATTTCAAAGTTAGCTTTCTAACATCTCTAGGTACGTAAGGGAGAAAATTGTCCATATGCCTAAAAAGAAGAACAAAACATCCAGTTAATTGCAAAGAAACTGAAGTAGAAGCTCCCTAAAATTTCCCATGTAGAAATAACTCCGGAGAAGTTCTCCACACTTACTGACTAGCACCTGGAAAGTGCTCAATAATTCTGTTGAATGAATGTGACTAATTGAACAACCCTCACATATATGCAGAAGGAGGAGGCAATCCTTTCAAACTCCCATGGACATTAGAAGTTCCTGTACAACATTAGACTTGAGAGGCTATTAAGTCTGCATATAAAGAATCCAGAAACACCCAGCCCAACAACTTTAGTGAACTTCTTGAAATACTCCTTCCACCTCCAGGCCTGTGATTTTATATATAGAAATAGATGCTTTATTTAGTAGTCTCAAAACTCTCCACAGTGCCTTCCTTGAGTCCACAGTCAGATACCAAAAATCTCCTATTAAACATATTATTCATAAAAGTTTATTTTCTCAGCCCCCAACAAATTAAAAGTAACAAAATGAAGAGTCCTCTGCAAAAATTATACTGTACACCATGGGTTGAAAAGTTTTACTTATAAAGGGCCAAATAATAAATATTCATTAAGGGCCCATCCCCATTCAAACTACTTGACTGCTGTTATTTCAAGAAAACAGGATAGGCAACATGTAAACAAATAAGTTTTCTAACAATCCTTTATTTATGGACACTGAAATTTAAATTTCATTTAAGTTTTACCTGGGACAAAATATTCTTTTTAATTTTTTCAACCATATAAAAATGTAAAACCCATTCTTATTTTGCCTGTCATAGGACAGGAAACAGAATGGATATGGCATGCCAACTGTAGTTTGCTGACCTCTACTCTATAACTTAGGATGAAAAAGTACATATTTGGCCCTTGGAAGAAAAATATTTCCTGTTTCTGTTCATTTCACTCAAGTGGAAGATCTTATTCTCGAGCAGTGCCCAATAAATGAGACATCAGAACTGCCTTAGTATGATTCTTATACTAAACTAAGCTCATGTCTTGAGATTTTGTTTGTGGGATATAATATAATTGAAAGCTGAAATGAAAATCTGATGATCTGGATGAACAGTGAAGACAATTTTGTCATGAAGCTAGCAAATGGAGCATTGTTCAACCTGATGCAGAAATAAGGATAGAGGCAAGAAAGTGATCCTTAAAACAGATCACAATAGAGATAGCAGGATCTGCCAACAGTCAGTCTCCATCTCTGTCTAGGCATGTGGAACTAATAGCCCTGGAATGGTACCTGGAGTGAATGGACTTTGCCAAGCAACAATCTAGTCATCCTTCCCCCTCACCCCCAGGCTCTATGGAGGTCAATACTTTTCCTTCTGCTGATGTAGCATTTGGAGATTCCATTTGCAGAGCAGTGGTGCTTAGCTAAACTCTCTCTTGTTACTCTGATTGGACAGGCATGGATACAAATGCCATTCTAGGTCACACCAGTTCTCTATTAGAGAAGTTTGAAGTAACAAAAAAGTAAAAAAGAAGAAGAGACTAAGCACAGCACTTCCAAATGTCACTGCCACAGAAACCCTTGTCAGTCTAGGTAGGACAAGGAAAACAATTTTCTAGGAGAAAAGGTCCCCAGATTTGGTAATAACTATCCATCAGAAGCAACAGAGGCTCATGCATGAAGATGAAAGTACTAAAGATTTGCTGGCTGATGGTGTGTGCCAATCTGGCCAGTACATAAAGATCTCAACATGCTATAGTGATATGATTTCTAACCAGAGGAAATTAAGTAAGAATAAATGAAAGGTCCAGGCTCAGATCAACAAAACTACCTTCACAAGTACAGTAAAGGGAATTGGAAGGAATATGAACACATGTGGCTTAGAGGGATGTCAAATATGATGAGGCCATATTTGACAACTAGCAGGATCTTGGGTTGCATTGTTGAAACAATGTAGAGTATAAAGAGAAATGAGTGCAAATGAGACCATGTCTGAATATTGTTAAGAGGGATGTGAAAGAATTGGAGCCTATTTCAATCTGAGGGATAAAAGGGAGGGAGACTATGAAAACCACATAATCAGAGGAATGGTTGTGCAGCTCCTCATCCTACCACCTTCTCTAGTGAACCAACCACACTACGACTGGGAGGGATCCTTCTGTTGTCTCAAAGGCATCATTTCATTCTTCATTACTTCATCTCTACTGCATTAGAGGACACTGGAAAGAACCCAAACCAGATCAGGAAGAGTGGGAGTGGGACATCATAAAATCTCTGAAAGGCTGGCCTATTGCAGAACAATTAGACATCTTCTATGTGGTGGCAAGAAGCCCAGCTAGCATGGATGAATGGGAGCAATTGGGAAGAAAATTTCAACTCCATACATGGAATGGGTTCAGAGGCTCCTGTCTCTGAAAGCATCATGCATAAGCAAGGATGACAACTTAGTTGTAGAAGCAGCTGGTGCATCAGATGTGGGTGGGCGGGTGGAGTAGATGAATTTTAAGAGTGCTTCCAGCCCTGAAATTCTAACAAGTATGCGCACAAAATGCTGCCAACACTGTGCTCTTTTCAGATCAGGCTAAGAAGGCAGCACATAAATCATATGTACTGAAGATGCCTACCTTACCCAGTACCGTATTTAACATGGAATCAAAGATCACCTGCTTTCACTGTACTTTTGGAAGGAATATGGTAGGTCTGATAATAAAAAAAGGAAGCACCAGTGAGCAGGGCCTCTACTCTGCCTCCCTCAGCACTACCTCAGTGCCTGGAGACGTGCCCCATCCAGGGTGGTGAGCCTGCTTGTCGTCAGCACATGCCCAACACATATGCAAATGGAAACACACAGAAAATCTTTTGCCAGATCCTGCTGTTCAAAGTAATAGTGTCCTTTAGCATTCCTGGCCCTCTTCCACAGGGTGGTACCGTCCACTTTCCTGGCACAGGGCCTCAGAGGCGCTCTGCATACATTCATCTGCCTGTCACTGGGCCATTGGGGGTTGCAAAAGGGAGGTCTCTTCACTCCCCAAAACCTAAGAAGTATGGTAAGAAGGCCAGAATATATAGCTTGCAATTACACAGCAGGGACTGTCCAGAAAATTCTGTGCAGACACCAAGAGCATCCTTACTGATACCTATAACTAAAAGCCAACAGCATTCTGACCAAAAAACAAACAAAAAAACAAGCCTAAAGTAGTAGGACCACAGGGCTTTCCAAATCTGGAAACAGCACCCTCCTAAAATGCCAACATCTCAGCAACTGCAAAAATCAGTCACAAGCAAAGTGATAGAAGAGCCACCTGTGATTAGAAAGGTATATGCTTACACAGCCCTCTATTCTTTCTAAATAATGCAGGTGAACGTAGCTGCATTTCACACTCTCAAATGTGCCCAAGTTCCCTTACAGCATATCTTAAAAGAGGAAAAAGAGAAATCTCCTTGAGCTCGGGGAAAAAAAAGTGGGGGAATCTTGGTAAGTAGATAAAATTCAAACATTGATTTGGAGGTCTTCTTTTTCCTTCTTCAATTAATAATGACAAAGTTCAGCAAACCACTGAAACAAAAAGCAAACATGGATAAAAATCTCCTTTTAACGTCTGCCTTTCCCTTTGTTTTAATTTGTAACAGATTCCTTCTGGTGATTTTTGATTGCAGAAATAATTCGTGCTTTTCTTTCTTTAGGCAACACAGTATATTAACCCTCCAGTCCTCCTGCAAAGATGCAGTCAAAATCTGGATGCAAGGAGCAGAAGGTATTCTAGCTACACATACTGTATATACTACATGGCTTTTAAGGAGCCAAAGAACTATATATGGAAATAATGAAGTGGGGGTTGTCAGAAAAACACAAATGTCTTTTCAGAGCACAATTATTATAATCATAAAAGCCTACATTAGATTACAGGGGTTATGGTAACAATTAGACAATCTTTCCTACCTGTGGGAACCTCATCGTAATGCAAATATTAGCACTGAGAAAACAATAGTTTTCAGCATTCACCCTCAGCAGAATCCAACTATTGAATAAAGCAAAATATCTGGGAAAGGTGGAAATGTTCAATGGGCACATTGACTATAAATTACTTACTTGGTGACACTACAAATATCAGATCTGGTTTAGCTACACGCAAATAATGAAGTTTGATAAATATTTATTGTATCTACCTCCTGTCAACCATGGATATTTTATTGTCTATCAAATGCACTTTGTAAACAAACTACCTACCACAAATCAGAAAACTTTTAGAGTGGTGCACAGAAGGTAGAAAGGGCTGTGTTATACATCTAAACATTCTAAGACTATACACAATTTGTCTTCCCACATGCTGAGATATATAGGACTGGGATGCTTTAGAAATTATTTACCTTCAACCCTCATATTTCACAGAATAAGATATGAAGTCCAGAGAAGCTACTTGACTTAACCAAGGTCACTCAGCACGCCCATGAAAAAACAAATGTCTAATTTCAGTGAGATTTTGTGTTTTCAGGAAGGTATAGTCTATGATTTTAAAATATTCTCAAATTTTTATTTTAAAATTATTTTGCAAGAAAGATCTTCATTTTCTTTTAGTTTATTTTCCAGCCAATGTGTTAATATGCAAAAACAATGACATGCTGATCAGCCAACTCTCCCACTTTTCATTCTCTTTAAAGTTTACCTCTGGCCAAGAATACTTCTCTGGCCACCAGATGAAACTGCCAGCATATTTTTGCATTCTCTCTTTTTGTAAGAAACAAAGAGTCAGGAACAATGACGGCAGACAGACAATGCAATATGCCAAGCACTCTGAGTTCCAGTTTGTGTGGCTTCTGAGAAACTCAATTTCTTCAACTTTAAAATGAAACAAGCACCTATCAATCAGTTACTAACTATGCTGGGACCTAGTATTCCTAATTTTGTTTACTTGCACCACTGCCAAGTGGAGAGAGACAGGGATGGAGGTGGGCTTGTTAAAGAGAAAACGTCTGTGAAAGCACAGATGGGAAATCTACATATACATATGTATGGCCATAATTTATGTTAAATGTAAAGGCTAAAGTCTAGATTAAGAAATGGCTATGTTTATACATCTACACACACAGACACGCACGTGTGTGTGCGTACACGCGTACACACGTACACACACACACACACACACACACACTTCCACATCATAATCATCAGCATGGAATACTGCAGGTCTTGAATAACTTCATTTCATTCAATGTAGTTTCGTTATAACCTTGATGAGATGTGGCAGTAACTTAGCTCTTATTTATATCAATTAGCCTATGGTAAAAATGATAAAATAAGTACTTTGGCTTAGAGTTGGAGAAGCTACAGACAAAGTTAAGTGAGGACTTCCTGTATTTCCTCCCCAGCAGTAGGTCAAAGAATGCTGGCTTGGTTTTGTGTGCATAGCTACTTCGCAGGCACTGTATGTTGAAAATTGGTTTATTTTTCCCTTTTTTTTTTAACAAATCCTGTACAAATGGCCACTGCTTTTCTACATGCCTAATATTCTATGCTATTTATTATCCTCTTCAAGCATCACAATTGGAAACCGATTTTTGGCAAAATTAAGAACTATTAATCTGTGTTGAGATTAGTATATACATAAAATCTGTGTTAAGAATATATTATTATTCATATCCACTGAGTTCCTAGGATCTCAGCAAATATCAAGAAGCTACGATTATTTCCACATGATACTAAGGAACACATTTCAAACCATGAGGATGTGCCGGGGAGAGGGAGAAAATTTAGTTCTAGTCAGATTTCTCTATTTTACCCAAAAGTACCCAAAATGCCTACCAGAGATTCCAAAATCAACTTTAGAAATAAACACTCCCCTCTATTATCTTTTTCTACACAGATACAACTTTCAATGTCCCCTTAAAAAAAAAAAAAGCATTCCAAAGATCATAGTCTCTAACATCAGAAAAACCTGGATTCAAACTGCTATGTGAGTTTGGGGAAGTAGTTTAAGCTCTCAACTTCAGGCCTGTTGTGAGGATTAAATTAAACAATGCAAGTGAAATATCTAACAGATAGTAAGAACTTAACTAACATTACTACCCTCCTGTTGGAGGTTACTAATGTGGGCAATGGAAACAACATTCATAAACCAAGACAATTAAATATTCCTTCATAAATTGTCTGGCACAGCTTTTTCAACAAAGACAACATAGCCCACAACGGGTTCTTATGAAGGGTCAAAAAAACTTTAGATATTACAGTGGTTTGTGGCCTTTCATAATCTAACCTTACCCTTCTCCCTCTAAAAATCTAATTTTTAGTATTTAATTTCCTTTAAAGTTAAATTGAATTAAACTTCCTCCTTACAAGGACGATCATGAAAAAAAGACTGAGAAATAATGGTCTATATTCTTTGCATTACTGAAAAGATGCAGAGATGGGAAGATGGTGGCATAGGTAAATGCCTATACTTACCACCTCCTACAACCACATCAAAATTACAACTAAAATACAGAACAACCATCCTCCAGAGCCGCCAGAAAGCTGGCTGAATGGAAGTCCTACAACTAGAGAAGAAGAAAGCACACTGAGACTAGTAGGAGGTGTGGAGGCGCGGAACCAGCTGGTCCAGCACCCACGTGTGCCACATTTTTAATCAGGACGGAGATCGTCTCTGTGGAGTAGCAAGAGGTTCCAGCCCCACATTAGATCCCCAGAGTTGGAAAAGAAGTGCCCATAACTGCGGGCTGTAAAAACTAGTACAGATTGGAGCTCAGTGACACAGAGGCTGCTGGAGACCCAGCTCTTCCTTTTAAAAGGCCAACACCATGACCTGAACTTACAAGGTCCTGCTTCCTCTGAGCTCCAGCACCAGGGTGAGGCTCTGGGGGACACAGCACGAGGGTGAGGCATCGGGGCAGGAACTCGAGGGTGGCTTTCTCCCAGATGGAGCTGCTTGCAGGAATCATTATTCATGTCCTGGGACCTCCCTGGTCACAAGGCTGACTGGCAGCCATTTCTGTTTGTTTCTCCCTGATGATTCCCTAAGAACCTGCCTCATCCAATTTACAACCCCACTTAAGCTGCCTGCAGTTGCTTTTGCATTTGAATGGCCTATCCTTGAAAATCTCAAACAAGCTACAGCCAAGTCAGAGAACCTCAAACCTATTAATAAAAGTCCCAAGACCCGACACCACCACCAGCCTGCCTTGCTTCATAGTTGGCCCTCATCTGGACACTTCCAAACCTGGGCACTTCCAAACCCACTACAAAGAGGAGGAAACTGCAGATCTCTCTGTAGCTCTCCTGGGTGGCCCTAAGCAGTGGCTTACTTTGCACCTCCCTGGACACCCAAGAGCCAGTGTACCTAGTGGTCAGTGTTGCACCATACCAGATTACAACTCTACAGATCCATAAGCAACACACTCAAGGGGCAGACTCAGTGAGCACCAAAGCCCCACTGAAGCAAGTCCTGCTCCATAGGGGTGTCTCCTGCATAGCAGCTCTCCCACTGTAGTCACAGATGGTACTCACAGCCAATTGGCCTGGAGGTGAATTCCTCCCAGTGACACCAACAGCAATCAACTCTCAACTATAAGACTGTACTCACAGCCACAAAAGGGTGCATCTAGAGTTCCCAGATCAGGTGACTTGGGAGGCTGAGCCACTCAGTCCTATAGGACACCTACTACACAAGGCCACTCTACCAGCTCAAGGAGACATAGCAGCTCTACCCAATACATAGAAACAAACACAGGGAAGCAGCCAAAATGTGGAGGCAAAGAAACATGTCACAAATGAAAGAAATGGAAGAAAGCAAACTACTGGATATAAAGTTCAAAACCACAGTTATGCCCTAGCCAGTTTGGCTCAGTGAATATAGCATCAGCCTGCAGACTGAAGGGTCCCAGGTTCAATTCTGGTCAAGGACATGTACCTTGGTTGTGGGCACATCCCCAGTAGGGGGTGTACAGAAGGCAGCTGATCAGAGATTGATCAGCTGCCTAACTCTCTACCCCTCTCCCTTCCTCTCTGTAAAAAATCAATAAAATATTTAAAAAAAAAACAGTTATAAGGTTACTCAAGTATCTTCTGGAAACCTCCAAGGGACTTAGTGAGACTTTCAAAGATCTTAGTGAGAATGCCAAACAACTGGAAAAGGACCAGTCAGAAATTAAACATATTCTGACTAAAATAAAGAATAACATACAGGGATGCAATGGTAGAGTAGAGGATTCTGAAAATCAAATCAACAATTTAAAATATGAGGAAGCAAAAAACATCCAACCAGAAGAGCAAAAAGAAATCAATCCAAAACTATGAAGATAATGTAAGGAGCCTCTGGCAAAATTCAAGCATACCAACATCCGAATTATGGGGGTGCCAGAAGAAGAGAGAGAGCAAGATATTAAAAACGTATTTGAAGAAATAATGTCAGAAAACTTCCCCTAACTGGTGAAAGAAATAGACTTTTAAGTCCAGGAAGCACAGAGAGTCCCAAACAAGAGGAACCCAAAGAGGACCACACCAAGACACATCATAATTAAAATGCCAAGGGCTAAAAGACAAAGAGAGAATCTTAAAGTCAGCAAGAGAAAAGCAGTTAGTTACCTACAAGGCAATGCCTACAAATTACCTACAAATGTCAGCTAATTTCTCAACAGAAACTATGCAGGCCAGAAGGGAGTGGCAAGAAGTATTCAAAGTGATAAATAGCAAGGACCTACAACCAATATTACTCTACCCAGCAAAGCTATCATTTGGAATTGAAGGTCAGATAAAGTGCTTCACAAACAAGAAAAAGCTAAAGGAGTTCACCATCAAACCAGTATTACATGAAATGTTGAAGGGTATTCTTTAAGGAGAGGAGAAGAAGAAAAAGATTAAAAATATGAACAACAAAATGGCAACAAATACATACCTGTCAACAATTGAATCTAAAAATCAAAATAAATGAATAAGAAATCTAATGAACAGAATGAACTGGTGAATAAAATAGAATCAGAGGCATGGAAATGAAACAGACTGACAATTCTCAGAGAGAAGGGGGTGAGGGAGTGGGAAGTGATTAAACAAAGATCTTATAAGCATATATGCATTACCTAGGGACACAGACAATAAGCTGGCAAAGGCCTGGAGCGGGTGGGAACCAGGTGGAGGGAGGCATTGGGGGTGGGGGAGCAAAAGAGGGACATCTCTAATAATCTCAACAATAAAGATTAAAAAGAAAAGATGCACTCTTAGATATTTCCATCTTACTTCCTACAATAGTACCCCACCCACACCCACCAAACTATAGTAGTGTCATCAGTAAGGGGTAGGAGTAACCAGAGAGGGGCTTTAACATTATATGTTATATAATATATGTTATATAAATATAAGGCATTGCTTCAATATAATAGTAAATTTTATTTGTTAGACTCTACCTTTATAAATCTTTGTATGCCCCTCTTTTCACCTTCTAATTTCCAGCCATATTTGTAAATTATATCTTTATTGAGAATAAAATTTACATACAATCTACCCTTTTTAAAAAAATTTTATTGATTTTATGTTTTAATATATTTTTACATTTATTTTTATTGTTGACACTATTACAGATGTTTCCCATTCCCCCCTTCTTTGTCCACCTCCTCCCCACCCCTGCTTCCCCCTCTCCCCTAGCCTTCACCACACTGTTGTCTGTGAGCATGGGCTATGTGTATATGTTCTTTAGCTAATCTCTTCACCTTCTAATTCAGTCCTATTTCTAATTCATTACAGGAAAATACCAACACATTACTAGCTTTCCTTTTCATCAGGATTTGGGATAAGCGGTACTATATCAAAACAGTCTTGGAGCAGATGCAGATTCAATCTAAAGCTTCGTGCTTGCCTATTTGTATCACTATCCATAAAAGTGTGATCTCCTTGATATAAATCCATCTAGCTATCTCTAATGAATCTGTAGGTGTCAGAGTCTTCTCCTATTCTGTCATCGATTAATGGGCCTGGGGACCCATCCCAGTATAGGATTCAGATTATGATCCTGTAGTTACCTAGAGCCATTCTATAAAATGGATTAAATGGAAGCCACAGCCAGTCTGTCCCTTAAGTATCAGAGTTCTGATTAAAGTGAGAGACGGGTTCCAAATGGAAGGCCAACACAAAGCTGATAGCCTTGGGCTCTGCTGCCTGTCTGAGATCTTCCCTGCAATCCTTGAGACATTAAGTAGCTTCAGCTCAAGATTTATTTAGCCTTTCACTTATAGCCAGCTGCCCATAATTTGTAGTCCTGGGGGACAGCATGAGCATGGATAATTGAAATCCACAATCTCCCAATACACCATGGCAAAGAGTGTCAGCCCTTTCCTCGTTTAACTATTTCACTTGCAAGAGCTGTAAGATGAAAAGTAAAACTGTTTCCTTCTACTCACCCCTCTCCAATCTTATGCAGATGTTGAATCCAGAGTTTACAAAAATAAAAGGTAAGTATGTAGAGAGCAAGAAGCAAAACGAGGCAGAATATTCCCCAATAATGATTAGCAGACTATAAATAATCAGGGAACTGGGCTCACTGTTTCCCAGAAGCACTAAGTTTTCTAAAATGTTACATGTGATTGTGAGTGAATTGTGTCCTGGGAGGTAAAGCATTGTGAGCCTTGGCCTGTGACTACAGGAGGCAAGAAAACGGGAGCCACTTAGGGACTTATGGACATCAAAAGTACAAACAGCCCTAGCCAGTTTTGTTCAATGGATTTGCCTGTGGACTGAACAGTCCCAGGTTCAATTCCCAGATAGGGCACATGTCCGGGTTCCGGGCTGGATCCTCAGTAGGGGGCGTGCAGGAGACAGCCAATCAGTGATTCTCTCTCATTGGTTTTTCTATCTCTCTCTCCCTCTCCCTTCCTCTCTGAAATCAATAAAAAATACATATATATTAAAAAATACAAACAAATACCCAGCTGGCATGGCTCAGTGGTTGAGCATCTACCTATGAAGCAGGAGGTCACAGTTCAATTCCTGGTCAGGGCCCATGGGTTGTGGGCTGGATCTCCAGAGTGGGGCGTGCAGGAGGTAGATGATCAATGATTCTCTCTCATTATTGATGTTACTCTCTCTCCCTCTCCCTTCCTGTCTGCAATCAATGAAAATATTTTTTTAAGTGCAAACACCCACAAACCATACAACTGTACTCTCCATTTAGAAACAGGACCAGCAGCCTGGTTTTACAGCATTTTGAAATCTGTGCAATCGTCTCAGCTTTCCTTCCGTCACTAGTCACAGCACTATTCTCTGCTGAGATTTTTTTTAAGACTGCCATCTTTACAGTCCTACAACATCCATCTTTTTATAAATGGATATCTTGTTTGAGGATACTCAAACTTAATTACTTCTCATCTGTCTTCAAGGATTTTGGTACTAACCTATTCATGTCAATGTAAGTGAAACAGCAAAAAGTACTTGGTATGGCCTAGTGTTGTGAAAAAAGAAAAACTGCTTCTAGTCCTGGGTTCTGTCTCTTACAAATAGTGCAACATTGAGTAAATCTCTGCACTTCAGTGTCCTCACTTATGAAATTGAGATAATAATTCCTGCCCCCTAGGCAGAATAAAATAAGTACAAAAGCATTTTAAAGAGCATAGACTATTACATGTGTATAACTTATTTCCAGGCCCATGAATCTGGAAGTAAAACTGTCATAGATTTAATGTTTGTGTGGCTCCTTGCCGGAAAAAAAATTCATATGACAAAACCTAATCCCCAATGTGATGGGATTTGGGGATGGGGTTTTAGGAGATTGTTAGGTCCTGGCAGAGGTGATTAAGTCATGAGGGTGGAGCCCTCATGAATGGGATGAGGGCCCTTATAAAAGAGACCCCAGGGAGTTCCCTTGCCCCTTCCACAATGTGAGGAGAAAAGTGAGAAGACTGTCTATCAACCAAGTATTGGGCTTTCACCAGGCTCTAAATCTGCCTGTGTCTTGACCTTGGACTTCTGAGCTTCCAGAACTGTGAAAAGTAAATATCTGTTGTTTATAAGCCACCCAGTCTGTGGTATTTCTGTTACAGCTGCCTGAATGGACAAAGACAAAGACACAATGTACTTCTGGCCCCTTCTACTCTATGATGATATGATAATAAGTAATTATATAATGAACAAAAGGAAACTTCCATTTTTAAAAACTGTAGGAAGACTTTCTTTTACATTACAGACACTCTTCAAAAAGTTCTATGTAAAGGTGCTCATTATAGAAAACAAATAGCATTGTTTTGTTTTGCCCTTTATAAAACGTTACCATTTATTCTGCATTCAACCGACTAAAATTAGCAGCCAGAATTGTTTTGACATGTTCTAATAGACAGGAAGTGATTTTCAAATCCCTCAAAATTACCTATGCTCTCCCTTCACTCCTGGCAGCTGAGAAGTAAATTGCTCATTCTGTCTGGCCTTTTGATAATTTCTGAAATGCTAGAGTAAAGAGCCAAATGTACATTTCCCATGGTTAGATCAAGAAATGCCATGGTTAATATACTTTGCTCTCTCATTAAAATGTATTTGAACTGAGTTTTAAAACGCTCATGTTGTAAAACTTCAAACCTGGTAGCCTGTAACCTTCAACTCTCCCACCCAATGGGTTGACTAAAGATATTCCACGGGGTGAATTTTCACTCAGAAGATCTTCAATAGCTCCTCAATCCACTTACTAAGGTTGGGTTCTCCAGGAATCACAATGATGATAAGAGCTACCACTTACTGAGGTTCCACAGTGTCCCAAACATCATGGCGGTGCTTTATAGACCTCCTTTCATTCACACAACAATCCTTGAAGGTAAGAAGAATGATGACATTGAGACTCAGAGAAATGAAATGACTTAGTATGCAATTTCCCTAATTGCTTAAGGAGACCAGTAAGTTTCATGAGAGGAGGGACCATGTCTGTTTTATATACCAACATATTCCCAGTGCTTAATATAGTATCTGGAAAATAGTAGGAATGCCATAAATATTTGTTTACTGGTGGAATGAAATGACACTATGAACAAATGGGTTACATCAACATACAAAACTTAACCAGCCAGCGGGTTGAAAAACAGATGATACATGGAATTATGATGATGAATAATTTTTAAAATAATGGTGATACGCAGTTCCCAGTTGTTTACTAACTACAAATTTGTGAAGTTGTTGTGACTGGCTTCAACTCTCTTCTACTAGGTGCTGCAAATTGCCATGGCCTAAATCTTGACACCATCCCAGTTTCCATGAGGAATTTGTTCAAAACAGTTTAAAGTAACTTTTACTGTTCCTTGTTTACAGAGAGAATTGATTTTGTGAATTAAGTATTTCCTTTCTAATTCAGGCAACCTAGTATATGATACCGAGTTGTTCAGTGCTTTCCTTATTGCTATTTACAATGCTCATAGCATCTCAAAAACAACCACAAAGACAGGCCATTATTAGAGTTCTCATGAAAATTCAAACTTGACGTGAAATTATGGATCAAAAATAGAATCTTCATCTCTCTAGACCAGTGTTCGGCAAACCACGGTTCGCAAGCCACATGCGGTTCTTTGGCCCCTTGAGTGTGGCTCTTCCACAAAATACCACATGCCACATGGGGGCGCGCACATACAGTGCGATTGAAACTTCATGGCCCATGCGCAGAAGTCGGTTTTCGGCCTGGGCGAGTCTATTTTGAAAAAGTGGCCTTAGAAGAAGTGGGGGGTGTCGGTCGGTGGGGCGACAGGAGATGTGGTGCAGGCGGGCCTCAGGATACGAAGCGCAGGGGTGGGGGGGGGGTGCGCGCGATTCATGCACGAGTTGAGGATGGGAGAGTTGGAAGGGGTCGACCTCAGCGAACGTAGCTCAATCAGATTGAGGACGTTTTTAGCAAAGGCCAGCTTAGGAGTACCCTAATTAAGTTATTAACAATGTACCAACCTATATAGTTTAAGTTTAAAAGATTTGGCTCTCAAAAGAAATTTCAATCATTGTACTATTGATATTTGACTCTGCTGACTAATGAGTTTGCCGACCACTGTTCTAGACCAACTCCATTTAATAATTAAATCTGAATTAATTTAGTCAGAACACATTTAGTTGCCTTACTTAGGCAATATACTAATATCAATCATACCTTTGTGAAGGAAAACCCCTATTCTGTAAAACTACTGTTTGGAATTCTCTGCTATTCTTTGGATGGCCTCTTATTCTGAAAAAGTAACTTTGCTTTCTAGCCTGCTTGAATAGTGGGGGAGATAAACTTAGCTATCTGACCTTGTAGGCCAGAGACTAGATATACCCAATGCCATGCCAGGTGCATTTTTTAATTGGATAGAACTGTATAGTTTTCAAGGCCGCCGCCAGCAAGCACACAAAGGGCTGGCTCTTCTATAAAAAGGGAAGTTCTGCTTGTAGTTTTGCTTAGATTTTGGATTCATTTCCCTAAGCCTGCCACGGTGAATAAAGTGTAACTCCAAACTCTCAGAGCGCTGTTTGGTTCTGGTCCGGTTTTTCTGTAACACCTTAATATCTCGAAACTAAAAATTAAATAATATGAAAATGATCACTTCACTGCACACATTATAAAAATCATACAGGATTAAATTTTCCATATTTCCTTAATACTTTAAAAATTAATCATATTCTTTTAAAAAACTGAATTTTTTCAGTAAAGACCAAAAGCTACTGCCAACAAAGAAGTTTCTTGAGAGCTAATTACTATTAGTAAACTAACCACAATCCTTCTGGTAGCCAAGCAAAGGGATGTAACATTAAACAAAGCTATTGTGGGAAACTCATTACAAAAGAAAAACAATATCCCCAAAATCCCCAAAACACTCAAGTTGCAGCAAATCAGATACCAAATTATTTGGAAATTAAATTATCTTTGAGAGTGTATTTACTATAAGCAATCAAGATTTAAACAAATAAAATTACAGAAGAAAAATAGCCAATTTTCTCCTGAGAATTTATCGCGGTTAAGCAGGCAATCTCCTGCAGCTCAAGAATCCAAAGCTGTAACCCTGGGAGCTTCTTTCAGGACAGAGGACTAAAGGAAATAAACAAAGGAAGGTTGATGCTGTAATGGAAGAAAATCTAAAGTAATACTTCAAAAACTGAATAACAGCTCATTGTGAGCTGGGTACTCAAGGTGGAAATAAAACATGCATTGTCTTTGGGCTGAACAAATCTATGATGGAAAAAAAAGAATGATTTAGTTAAAAAACATTGCTGTGAAATACCCAAAGATGAGTTATTTAAAAAGGGGGCATCCTTGTTTTCCTTACAGCACTCAATATTTTGAATGTGAGACAATAGACACATAACAAAGAAAGCAATTAAAGGTGGAGAAGATGGTTGAAGAAAAAAATAATAGGGAGAAAGATGGGAATGTTTGTAAAACCTTCAGTGTACACAGGAGGACATCCTTAGTCCCAGAGAGAGAAACGATTTGGTTGAGGTCACACAGCTAATTAAAGGCAGATTTGGGCAAGAATAGAAAGCTCCATGAAGGCAGAGACTTTTGTCTGTTTTGCTGATTAGAACAAAGACCGAAACATAATAGATGTTCAACAAATAGTACCTGTTAAAGTAAGGGAGGGAGGGAAGTTAGAAGGAAGAATCAATTCAATTTAATTCGAACAGTATGTCTATTATGTCTTATTGGGAGTTCCTATAAGGTGAAGGGCATAGCACTCAGATCCAGGAGTTTGCAGTCTATTTGAGGAAAACAAAAGGTAGGCATGAAAGGGTGGCTAAACTACCAAATGTCATATGCTGAGAGGCAAATGAGTGTTGTGCTTATCCACAGTGCAAGGAGGTTGACAAGCTGCAGCAGTCAGGGAATTCTTGATGATGAAACAAGCAGCACTAGTCGCCAATAAAGACCTTACTATGACTAACTCCAAGCCAGTGACTACCTAATTATTAACGACAATTCTTCACATTTTTCAAAGTGCATTCAGTTTGCATTATCTCCTGTGGCCTTCACAAAGCACTAGACAGGTGCTGGGCAGGAATGGAGTGCTGATATCTACTGTAAAGAAGAGAGAAGTCACATTCTCCGAAATGAGAATTCAACCCAGCACTATAAGTGGAGGCACCTATCCATCTCCGAGAAGTTGGGAGTCTGAATGTGAATGCTGTTAGCATCTATGAGAGGAGATTCAAGTTGGCCACAGACTTGTTCAGTATAAGGGATTATTCAGTAGTACAATAGATCAAAGCACACCTGGGAAATATGGAGATGATGGAGAAAAAGTAAGCACTGCCTCTCTGCACAAGTTGAGCCATTCTCTCCCTTGGTCTGTAACAAGTGACCTGGAGAAAAGTCACTCCCCTCCTGGGATACCTAAGGCTACCCGTAGCACATACAGAGCTTTTATGTGGAAGACTGAAAGCATCCCTCCAGGCTAACATAGCCCCACTGGAAAGTACAGGGATCGGTGAGCAAAGCACAGCTGCATTTCAGCTACCACTCATTTCCTTGGCCAGGTGACTTTGTATAATGCACAAACTGTACCACAACATATGCTGGTTCTGGACATACCCCATTCTGTCTTTGACCTGCTGTATTAGAAGGTGTTTCCTTTTACAGAGTCCAAATCCACCTCCTGCTGGGATTTGTTGAGGTTTTTCTAGCCACAAAGGAAATATCTAAGTCTCTCTTCCCAGTGACAGCCTTTCATTTCAAACATATGTATTGCTTTTGTGCCCTACTCAATCAACCCATCACATGTAGCTATTTCCCTGGAAAGCAAACCAAACCAGCCACAGCAGAACTATGGTGTCATCAAAAGTACACGCACACCCAAAAGGTGCTAAAATGCCAGAACAACTCTATACAGACAAAGATCATGATACATTTATCAACATGCTAATGGAAGTAGTCAAAGCATAAAAGGTGGGAAAAGCAGAAGTCTCTGAATATGCAAGATACAGGACCTTTAAAGAACCATAAGAGTAAGAATAAAAAGGAAATGGAGAAGAATTGAAGAAACACTGACAGAAAATATAGTAAAATTATAAAGAATTCCAGACATATTAGCTAAAGTGACTAGAACTGCTTAGGAAAAGAAGAAAAGAGCCCAGCCAGTGTAGTTAAATGGTTGAGCATCTACCTACCAACCAGGAGGTCACGGTTCAATTCCCAGTCAGGGCACATGCCAGGGTTGCGGGCTCAACCCTCAGTGGGGGGCGTGCAGGAGGCAGCTGATCAATGATTCTCTCTCATCATTGATGTTTCTATGTCTCTCTCCCTCTCCCTTCCTCTCTGAAATCAATAAAAATATATTTTAAGCCCTAACCGGTTTGGCTCAGTGGATAGAGCATCAGCCTGCGGACTGAAGGGTCCCAGGTTCGATTCCGGTCAAGGGCATGTACCTTGGTTGCGGGCACATCCCCAGTAGGGGGTGTGCAGGAGGCACCTGATCGATGTTTCTCTCTCATCAATGTTTCTAACTCTCTATCCCTCTCCCTTCCTCTCTGTAAAAAATCAATAAAATATATTTTAAAGTATATATATATTTTAAAAAAAGAAGGGAAGAAAAGGTTGGGGTTGGAGGAGGGAAAGAAGTATAGTAAGAAGGGAATGAAGGAGGGAGGGAGGGAAGGAATAATAGTTTATATCCACTTGCATAGATCTGGTTGTCTGGTTACAGTGTTAAAGTTCACCATTAAGAGTGACTCTAGCCTTAGCTGTTTTGGCTCAGTAGAAAGAGTGTCGGACTGCGGACTGAAGGGTCCCAGGTTCGATTCCAGTCAAGGGCTTATGCCCCGGTTGCAGGCTTGATCCCCAGTTGGGGGTATGCAGGAGGCAGCAGATCAATGATTCTCTCTCATCATTGATGTTTCTATCTCTCTCTCCCTCTCTGAAATCAATTAAAAAAAAGTATTTTTTTAAAAAAAGAGTGACTCTAGAGCAGCGTTTCTCAACCTGTGGGTCGCAACCCCTTTGGGGGTCAAACGACCCTTTCACAGGGGTGGCCTAAGACCATCAGAACACACATATATAATTACATATTGTTTTTGTGATTAATCACTATGCTTTAATTATGTTCAATTTGTAACAATGAAAATACATCCTGCATATCAGATATTTACATTACGATTCATAACAGTAGCAAAATTACAGTTATGAAGTAGCAATGAAAATAATTTTATGGTTGGGGATCACCACAACATGAGGAACTGTATTAAAGGGTCGCAGCATTAAGAAGGTTGAGAACCACTGCTCTAGAGAAATCAAACACTTTCCTATTCATTCTGCATTTACCATACTCATTTCAACAGCAGCTCTGTCTGAGGAATCTCTGTGTGAAGGTGTAGTTTGTTGACTTTTTATGGTCTGCAAAATTTGGCCTTAATGATGTTCTCCGTAGTAATGGGTATATCTGAGCATATGGGTGGAATATTGTCAGTCTGTAGCTGATTTGTTTTCTGGTGCTTCAGCTGGGCTTTTGGATTTTCTTTTGGTATTTCATGTTCATAATGTACAGTTTAATTTGCCACAGCACATTCTACCAGATGACCTCTTCATTCACTCCCATTAACTCGCAGACTCTGAACACACAGACACTGTACATACTTTCTCTCTTGCCAATCATTATAGAATAAATCTCTGAGCATAAAGCAGTATTTTGTCTTACTGGGTATGTTCCACTGGAGGCTGGATAATTCTGGTTACTTGCTGCTCACCTAAACTAGGAAAAGGTGGCTGAGGGCAAAGGAAGAAAAATGGGTAGTTTTCAACAAAGATAAATGAATATAATTCATTTCTGTGACTTTCTGTTCATGTTTTCATTTTGATTTTTTTTTATTGCAAAATAGACATAGGTAAATAAGAATAAAAATAAATCATCCACAACCCCATGACTATAATATACCAACTGTTTTAATTTTCCTGAGCTCCCATGCAGTCTGGTTCCATATACATGTGTATCTTTGGACATGGTTGAAATTTTAGCCTAGATACAAAACTGCATCTAGTTGTTTTTCATGTGCCTTTATGAACATTTTCCATGTTGCTACATAGTGGCCATAATAATCATTTTAAGATATGTGTAATATACCACATTGTATATGTAGCATAATTTACTTAATCATCCCAACTAATGACTGGATATTTTACATTGCTTTCCTTTCTTTCCTTATTACGGCTAATGCTATAAATTTAAGTCTTCACAAATTCAATAGCATTATTTCCACGTTAAAGATTTGCTGGTAGAAGAAGGTGAATTTTTTCCTTAGGGGTTTTTTTCTTCAGATAAATTTTCAGAAGATGACTATTAAGTCAAAGGGAATGTACATTTTTATGGTTCTTGATTACTTCATCGCATTTACTTTCTAAATTGGAGAAATTTCAACTGCCACAATGAACATGAATACACCAGTTTTACCACCTTCACCCTAACACAGCAATTTTCAACCAATGTGTTGGTATGCCACAAGAATTTTTAAAATGTGCAATACATGACTATTTAGTCAGGGGCACTGACCTCTCTTCCCTTACATTGTGAAATTTTAAAAATGACAACAACTAACAAAACGATAATCATCCAGTGTGAATGCCCGTCTTGAACATAAAAATATAGGTCACATAATTGATTTGTATCTTATTGGTCACATCACATAACATGGTTGCATCTGAATGGTTAATTCGTGGTACCAGAAATCTTTATATACAAGTATAAGTACCTGATTTTTTAAAAGTCACTGTAAAAAAAAAAAGAGCAGGAAATTACTACTATTTTGTTGTAAAGCAATCAAAATTATACCTATTTTTTGTCAGATCGGCAAAAATATATATATTTTAGTGTGCCACAGAATTTTAGTAGTTAATGTGTCCCATGAGATGAAAAAGATTGAAAATTGCTGCTCTAACACAAAGAATTATTATTTTCTTAAAGTTTTAGTAATTCAAAGGATATAAGATGCTGTCTTTTTCATCACTTAATTTGTACCTCTTTGAAAAGCCCCATTCAACTATCCCTCATATGTTTTATACACTACTTGTATCTCCTGTTGTCTAAATTGTCTAGTCACATTCTTTCCCATTAACTTACCTGGGTATCTTAAATGTTTTTCTTATGGATAATGTAATTACCAACCTTTTCTGTCTTATTTGTTGCAAAAATTCCCAAAATCTGTTTTCCTTTTATTCTAAGTATATTTTTATTTTTCATAAGTCTTTATTTCTTAAGAAGTCAAATCTGTAATTTTTTTTCCTTCATGATTTCTTCAGAACTTACCATATAACAGATGGTTTCTCAAGTGATTTTTCAGCTGGCTTTTTCCTATAATTTGATTTTTTAATAACTGTATTCTTTAGTGTTTAAATCATAGCTACTTGAAATCTATTCTTGTATAATACATCAGGTTAGGAGCTTATGTTTAATTTATTTGCTAACCAGTTTTCCCAAGCCATTAGTTAAATAGCTTTTTCTTTCCTTATTCTTTTGTGATGATAATATTCAATGTTTATCTATACTAATAAAAGGGTAATATGCTAATGAGACCTGAAAAACCAGACGTCTTCTGGACATCCTTCAGGATAAAGCCATGGTGGCAAGGCCGAGGCAGAAGCGGTTAGGGGCAATCAGGCAGGCAGGCAGAAGGGTTAGGGGCAATCAGGCAGACAGGAAGAGGGGTTAGGGGCAATCAGGCAGACAGGAAGAGGGGTTACGGGTGATCAGGCAGGCAGGCAGAGGAGTTAGGGGTGATCAGGCAGGCAGGCAGAGGCAGTTAGGGCGATCAGGCAGGTAGGCAGAGGTGTTAGGGGTGATCAGGCAGGCAGGCAGAGGCGGTTAGAGCGATCAGGCAGGTAGGCCGAGTGGTTAGGGGTGATCAGGCAGGCAGGCAGGTGAGTGGTTAGGAGCCAGTAGTCCCGGATTGCGAGAGGGATGTCTACTGCCAATTTAGGCCTGATCCCGCAGGCAGTTGGACATCCCCCGAGGGGTCCCGGATTGAAGAGGGTGCAGGCCGGGCTGAGGGACCCCCCCCCCACATGAATTTCGTGCACCAGGCCTCTAGTAAGTATATAAATACAAATATAACAAATAAATATATTTTCTTTTTTATCTTTTTGGCTTTATTAAGGTATAACTGACAAACAAGATTGTATGATATTTAAAGTGTACATCATGATGATTTGATATATGTATACATTATGAAAGGATTACCCTACCTAGTTAATTAACACAGCCATCACATACTTATCTCTTCTTTTATTTTTTTGGGGGGGGAGAACATTTAAGTTCTACTCACTTATAAATTTCAGTTACACAGTACAGTGTTATCTATTTTCGTATACACAGACATTTTCTTTCATTTCATTAGCCATAATACTATTTTGGGATGAGAGACATGCTATTTTAATGACTGTTGCCCATTGGTGGGTATTTATCAGCTTTCTTTCTGCATATGGTTAATTGCAAGTGTTTCTGTGTAAATTTGGACACAACAAGAGCAGGTACAGTCTAAGTGGTGGCCATAGAGTGAAGTGATAAGGACACTGGCTTCAGAATCAAATCTCAGCCCTGCCATTTACTATTTCTGTGACTTTTGAGAAAATTATTTGCCTCTTTAGATCCACAGCTTCTTTACATGTAAAATAAGTATAATAAAAGTACTTATACTTAATAACTGTGTCATCCAATACTGAAGTTACTGACCAGAAAGGCTATTTACATTTTAATTAACCACAACCAATCCGGATTAAAACATTGGCTTCTTGGTTGCACTAGAAATACTTCAAGTGCTCAACATTTACATGTGCTAGTGGCTACCAGAGTTGGATAGTGCTGATATTACAGAACATTGCCATCACTGCAGAAATTTCTATTGGACAGACCTGCACAGGGTTGATGTGATGACTAAATAAGATATTTTATGAAAAGCACTCAGCATACAACTTGGCACATAGTAAGCATTTAGGGTAACTGTAGTTGTGGTAGGGAAAGTGTGATACACAAGTGTTTGCAAATAAATATTAATGCACCCACTAGGAAAATGGAAAGGGTTTTCATCAAGAAGTCATCATTGTCCCTCACATTAAGACAGCATTTAAGAATCAACAGCTGAGGAAGCAAAAGAAACACAAGAGCCTAATCAAGGTGGACAGACAGGGCCTCAGCCTTGGAAAACAACTCCAAAAGGTGTTGTGATTCTTCAGGATTAAGATTTTGCCTCTCAGCAGAACAAACTCTACCGGAAAAGAGGTCATATATATGCAAATATTTCAACTCCCTTCTCCATGGAGCATTCACTAGTCTGGAACTTGGTGTTCTGAGTGGGATACCCAGTAAAAGGTATATCTGAAGGGTCTGTGCAGTCAGGATCAGCTGACAATTATAAGTAAATCCATGAAACTGCACTTTATAGTTACAGGTCAGAGTCTTATAACTTCAGTTAAAAACATTCCTCCAAAGTTTCATATACTTTCGGTAAGCCTAATATTCCTTACATTACCAGCAGCATAGAGGTGCCCCCTTTGTCAACAAATGTGTTAAACCCTGGTCCTTGTACTGGATTTTGAAAGCTAGTCTCTCAACTATCTTTCCATTTGTTAAACAACCTGTGTGGGAAAGACTCAAAATAATGGGCTGTCTTCTATGACCTTTTTAAAACCTTATCATGTTACTGCTGGTGAGAGACTTGGAGAGAACTAAGTGACCCTTAATTTTACAGATCAGGGCACAGAGTGGGAAGAGAAGAGAAGTGACTTACTCAAAGTCATTTCATTAGTGTTAGAGTCACTAGAACCCATGTCCATGCATTCCCAATCTCCACTGGGTGCTTCTGAAACAAATCATTGGCCACAGTAGAATTTTGCACGCATAACAGGAAGTCTTATAGTTTAACAGAATCCCTTAATATGATCATGTCAACTCAGGATGTTTGCTGATTATTTAATATATATCATGCTCACAACCAAAGTAAGTTCACCAAGAAGCTGCTATAGACTAAATTCTAACCCCTAATGTGATGGCATTTGGAAGTGGGGCTTTTGGTGGGTGATTTGACTATTAATAGGATTTGTGTCAATTCAAAGACACAGTAAGAATGACTGTCTAGGAACCAGGAAGCAGGTTCTCAACAGATAATTAACTTGCTGGTGCCTTGATCTCACACAACCTAGCCTCCAAAACTGTGGTAAATAAATATCTGTGTTTATAAGCCACCCAGTCTATCGGTTATAGCAGCCTGAACAGACTAAGACAGAAACTCACTCACTGAACAACTGAGATACTAAGAAACTACCAAGTTTGCTGTACGTGTTTTTGAAAGCAAGAAAAATAAATTTACATGAGATCATTTCACAATTATATTACACAAAGAGGCTTTACAACATAGATACTTTTAACAATAAAAAGATCACCATGAAACAATCAATAAAATGCTTTAATTCTGGACAAGTTCTGCAGAGGCCCAGAACTTCTTTCTGCAAGTTCTCAAAAGTAAAGGCAATGTACTGCTGAGCCATGTGGCTGAGTCTTGTGAAAGTCAAGCCATTTCCCAACCCACCACCTTCTGCAATCTCCCAAAACTGCACTGAGGTCAGTTAAACATCTCAGGTATTTAAAAAATCGGCAAAAAGGGGGAAGCTTCGGCACTGATAAGCACTGAAACATGTAACATGGACATTCTGTGACTGGGTACTCAGTGACAAGTCTACATAAGGTACCAGTTTCTCTGTTTTGCTGTCATGCTGCTATTGCAAAACCACATGGTCAGTGCAGGATACTCCAGATCACTCTTCCTACTATAATGGTGACATAAGCTTGCTGCTCTTTATTATCCCCACTCATCCTCTTAATTTTCTCCCAGGAAAGACAAGAAACTAAGTTATTTATGGATAATAATGAGAGGTTCTGGGTCCTGCTCATGTATATAAATATTACATTACTAGAGGCCCAGTGCATGAAATTTGTGCATGGAGGGGTGTCCCTCACCCAGCTTGCACCCTCTCCAATCTGGGACCAAAGAGGGGATCGGGCCTAAACAGGCAGTCGGACATCCCTCTCACAATCCAGGACTGCTGGCTCCCAACCGTTCGCCTGCCTGCCTGCCTGATTGCCCCTAACCGCTTCTGCCTGCCAGCCTGATCACCCCCTAACCACTCCTGTGCCAGCCTGATCAATGCCTAACTGTCCTCCCTGCAGGCCTGGTCCCCCCCCAACTGACCTCCCCTGTCAGCCATCTTGTGGTGGCCATCTTGTGTCCACATGGGGGCAGCCATCTTGTGTGTTGGAGTGATGGTCAATTTGCATATTACCTCTTTATTATATAGGATTCCAGAGCTCTCATTCCCAGCAACTTTTCCTTATCATGAGACCTCTGGTTATAAAAAGATATTAAAATATTTGAGAACTAGAAGCCTCAGTACAAACTTCATTAAAATGCTTTTGCCTGAAGTATCCATTCATACTCATAGAAACTACATGCCCAGCATAGACTTAATTTCGAAACACACTTGTTGACTGGACAAGAGAGTAAGAGAATGAATGAATGACTAGAGAAACCATCAGTTAAACAAACATATGAACTGATTAAGAATAGAAGTATCAATATATTTAATGTGGGACTTGGAGAGGATAGAGTTGACTTGGATTGAGTGAAATTGTGAGCAGCTCACAATTCAGGCTCCTATAAAATGAAGCCAAAATTTCACTGTCCTAGCAGCAGATATATTGACCCCTGGAGTGATGAGGCATCCTCCTTATGCATTTGACAGCTTTCGACAACTCCCTCCTACTTCCTGAGAATAGCCTGCACACCAGATTTCTCAAGAAGCCAGAGGTTTTGTACACTGCCTTCTGCCAGGTTTATCAATAACCCTGAAGCTGCAGACTTGCCCTAGGTCCAAGAGGGCACTTCCCCAACATTCTAGCTCTGGCCTTGGGAATTCTCTGTGTATACTTTTAGACAAAGAAGTGATCTATAAAAACTGTCAAGGAGAATTTATCCTGGAGCTGCCTTTGAAAAAGGAAGAATTTGAATCGATAAGCAGAACTATCTATGCAACTTCATTTCAATTTTGCTATTTTTTTTTAAAAATGTGTTTTATTACAGTATAGTTGACATACATTATATTAGTTTCAGGCGTATAATATAGTGATTTGACATTGGTATATACCTTATGATGTGATCACTCCACTAAGTCTAGTAACCATCTATCATTGTGCAAAATTATTAAATGTTATTGACTAAGACTTCACCAAAAAAAGTTAGAACTAATAAATGAACACAGTAAAGGTGCAGGAAAATTTATTGCAATTTTGAAATACCTTCCTTAGGACACAGAGGAGCTGAATACACTGGTCATGGTAAAATCCTCCACACAAACAGCCCAGCTAAACTCAGAGGTGCTGATGGGCACTCTCTCAAGATCCAGACCAAATACTTCCTTTTTTCCCAGTGCTACTACAGAGAGGACAACTGCTCCACTCAAGAGTCTTCACAACCCCACCTGTGCTTCCACCCCTTCAGACCGGCAATGTGAGAATGGAAAAGCCAAATCCCAGCTCAGTCCTTGGGCCAGCACAATATCCGGGCCAAGGTGACTGCCAAAGGCCTCCCTGGACTTGGCTGAGTGTTCTACCATATTGGAGAAGTTCTTCCACATCCCCTCTTTCAGAAGGGAAACCCATGCAGAACATGGGCACCAGTGGGTCAGGGACATACCTCAGAGCAGAAGTCCCAAGAGTAAAAGCAGTAAAATCCACTTCCATGTGAAAAGAAAGCTAGTGACTCTTCTCTAATAAGAAACATGATTCATAAAGTAATGAAACTGAAGGGAGTGCCAAAGCCTGGGGTGACAAAAGGTGGCCAGGATGGGAGTTCAGGTTAGAGAATACGGTCACAGGTGGGGCATGTATCACCAACTTGTAAAAGATGCTAATGTGTCCCTGGGAAAAGTAGACAGTTCCGGAGAAGTTAAATTGATTCTAAACATGGAGTTTACACTGAATGCTCCCTTCAGTTCAAGGTTCAAATTCAGGATTTAAAGGGTTTGAGGACCTTGAATTAGAGGTCAACTTCCTGGAGATCGAGCCCTGGTATGTGCAGGGGCAGCCCTGTTTGAGCCTTAATGAACTGTTTCAAAGTCCAGCATCTGCTAAGGCCAGCAGGCTGGTGTGAAAAAAAGTCAGGAAAACCAGCCAGCGGCTTCCTTTATCTATCACTGCCTGTGTCAGTGGCACCCAAGATGTCTGAGCATTTTATTATGGGCTGAGGAACTGGTGAGCTTGTAATTAACACAGATCTTTCTGGAAAAGCTCCTCTTAGGGGCCCTTTATGAATGGCAGAGGAAACCTTGAATGAATTCGTTTTCTTTAGCTGATAGAAACAGCAGGGGTTTAACACATCTGTAGAAAAACACACTTAAGGCCAAAGTCTACAGTACAAGACTTGGACGAGAAGTGGATGTTCAATTTAAAAATCCAGCACACTTTTAAAATCACAAAATTTTGCAGGCGGGGTGGGGGTAGCGAAGGGTCACTTGGTTTTACACCAACATTCTGTTTTCTGTAAGTCTGCAAAAATACCGCCTCAGGGTATCCAAAAGGATGTAAAGTGAAAATCAAAAGAAAGAGTCATCAAAAGAAAAACTTAACTTCATTGGAAAAGATGCTGTAACTGACAGGTTTTGCCAGTTGGTCATTTTAATGTAGGGGATTTGAAAACAACCAGTCCTACAGTGAGAAAACCTTGAATTTCTCAATAATGATAAAATCCTGAAACACTGCTTTTCCAAAATGTAAATCTGTAATCGTGTCCGGTGACAAATACGAGCTTGCTTAGGTAATCCTCTGAGCGCTCCCACCCCATTGTGGTGAAAATTCAAGGGACAAAGGGGACTGGATGATGGGCAATTTATGTAAGAAAGGAAGGCCCTAATCCACTGCTACTTTGCGAAAACTTCATTAAGTTCTGGGACACCAGTCCTTATTTACTAAAGAACTGAGACCCATCCAGAATTCCACAGGCATCAGGTGCTAAATTAATTGGAATCTGGATCTGGTGAACTTTCTCCTTCAACAATTATTTCAGGGGTAGAGCTTTAAGTGATCTGCAGACAGAATAACAGCTTATTTTCAAGTAATTGACATGTAGGGGGGAGGAGGTTGTTTACATCTAGGATTGCCTTTCCTTGCAAGTTTCCCAGGTTAGTTTTTTTTTGTTTTGTTTTGAGGCTTGATTGCCTTTGGTCTGAAGAAAGAAAAAATCAGCCATAAGGTAAGGGAGGTTCTGGGGAGTATGTGTGGGTGGAGAAAAGAGGGATGCAGGCGGAAGGCGGGTGCACAGTCCTGAAGGAACACCTACCTACTCCTTTATGGTGGGAGGGAAATGAGAGACAGCTTGAGGGGGCAGAGGATTGAGTGACTGCTAAGAAATTAGCTCTCATTCCAACCCACCAGCAGAGGCCTGATTACTCTTTGATTTTAACCCTTGGTTTACCTTAGCAAAGGGAAATCCCGCTCCTTTGTTAGCAGTTGCCATCACTGTTTCAATATAGATAACACCACCATCAAGTGGGGAATTCAAAGGGGAAAACATTTTTCTTAGTTTTCTTCTCAAAATCCACAGTGGGAATATGTGCAAGTAAATATGATATTTCCTCAACATGAAAGACATGGATTCTAAAAGAATAATATTTAGCTTTTTTTATTGGCTGCCATTCAAAGACCTGGAAACATTTACTAGCAAATTTAATTACTTTGCATTTTATAGCTGAGAAGTTGGAGCTAGCAAGGCTAAAAAAAAAAAATGTTGTCTAATTCAAGATTCAAGCAGCTTGACTACAACACACATTCCCCAAGTCCTGGGAAAGCTCTATATATCAAGACAGTCCACTGAAGAGAATTCCTATCCAGGCCATATTTATTAAACATCTACTATTTGCTAAGCACTTCCACATATGTTATCTTATTTAATCCTCACAAGAACCTAATAAGGAAGGTATTAACATCTCAATTTTACAAATGAAGAAAAGTTAGGCTCTAAAAATGGAAAACTCTATGATTTGCACTTAGAGTTTCAATCTTTTAATCTTCAAAACACCTTTTCAAATTATGCACATCACTTATTATTAATATTTACAATGTATAAGTTGAGGAAACTGAGATAAAATGAAATAACTAAAGCTCACACTGCTAATCACTAGCAGGTCAGGGGTTTAAATGATGCCCTTCTACTCTAACCCTTCAGCTCTGTCCACTTATGGTCAGAGGCCATTTGACTCAATCAAAGCTCTCCAAGAGGATCAGCTCATGAGCCAGGCGCTGTGAAAGACACTATAGGATTAGATTCAAACTCCATTCTGACTTTTCTCAAGTATCTGCCAGTCTAATGGGAACCGTGGACAGGACCTCATTGAACTCTACAAGAAGCCACACCTTGGCATGGAGGATAAGAGTCATTGATGAAACCCCACAGTACCAAAAGTGACAAAGCTATCAATTCCAAATGTGGAGGGAAGCGAAGTTGAAGAGGTTTCTTAGAGGAGGTGGACTTGAAGATCCAGTAAGAGATAGAATTAAATAACATTCCACAGGAATCACAGGAGTAAGAATATTTAAAACAAGATGGGAAAAGAGCCATTTGGAGGGATAGGATAAAAAAAAAACCCTCTAGAAAGATATATTCCTCCAAGTAATAAGCAGTTGTTATTAAAATTACTGCTGCTAGCAAGACTGTACAATTGGTTCAGTTCATATTCAATGTGAATTTTTAAATGAAGATTCTATGCTACACAAAGAATGTATTTGCTTTTTTAATGTTCAAAGACTATAAATGATAAGTGCAATGAAATGCATTTAAATTACACTAGAAAACAAAATAGACTCTCGAAGATTGCACAAAATATTATTTTAAAGAAAATAAGATCATTTGGAATATACCTCAAGGATAATAAACCTATCACATTGTCAAAATCTGGAACATGTTCAATAAGGTACCACATCCTACACACCACATATAGTCAGACAATTTTCTTGGGTATTACAACTTTATTAGAGCACCTCAAAATGCTTCCCTGACACCCTGGGACAGTCTCGATTCTGAAATAAAACCAGAAAATCTGTAATGATGACTGGGATAGCAATATCTGAAAACTCCACTTCCAAGATGAAGAATGTCATAAAAAGAAATTAAATAGCCCTGGCTGGTTTGGCTCAGTGGATAGAGCATCAACCTGTGGACTGAAGGGTCCCGGGTTTGATTCCAGTCAAGGGTACATTCCAGGGGTGTGGGCTAGATCCCCAGTAGGGGGTGTGCAGGAGGCGGCCGATCAATGGTTTTCTCTCATCATTGAGGTTTCTCTCTATCCCTCTCCCTTTCTCTCTAAAATCAATAAAAATATATTTTTAAAAAAGAAATTAAATAAACTTCACCAAAGTCAGCAACACCTCAATTTCTTCAAGATCCCCAAAGAGACTGCTTTACAAAAACTAATAAAAATCACAAGAATTACTAATTACAAACATTTAAGGAATTAATATCTGTTTAATTATCAAATTGTAATGTAAAACCCAAGTTTCAAGGGCCTTCAACCTCTTCTGCCAAAGTAGAATAGTGAATTCTAAGGTCCTGGCTTAAACCACATGCAAAGTCACTAATTGTGCAAGGACTAATCTCTTGAGGAATTCCACCTTGTAAATAGAGTCCTACTAAGGCAGGGTGAGCTTTGAAACCCCTTCTTCCCCCACTGCCTAACAGCCACCCCATGAATAAATCCTGTGCATCATAAGGAAGACTGCCTGTTCTAAAGGGTAACACATTTTCAGACACTGGTATGCATAGAATGTGTGGCTATATCTCACTCTTGAAAACATATTGTTTGGATCATATTTTAAATCCTATCACATCCTGGTAAGTACAACAGGAAATTGACACCTCCCAGGACTTGATTGAAAACCTATACTATTCAACCACAAAGAGGTAGTTAAAACAAAGGAAACACAGGGTTTCCCTCCAGGAAGCTTATTAGCCAGAGCTGTCATGGTTAAAATCAGAGGAATCTGTATTTTCAGGCTAGAAGGAACATTAGAGAACAGCTTAGAGTATAATAACAACAGCTAGCACATCTTGAGAGCTTACTATGTGCCACACATTGGGCTGCGTGTATACAGAGATTATTTCATTTAATCCTCAAAACAATCCTATGAGGTCAGTGCTATCATTATTACTATCATTATCCTCATGTTTCAGAAAGAAGAAACTGAGACTTAAGACGAGTAACATGTCCAAAGTCAAACAGCTATTAAGTGCAAAAATTAGGATTTGAATTCATGCACTCTGCATCCAGGGACATAGCTACTAAGCACTGAGCTCTATGAAAAAATATGGAAATGTAAAAATGGATGAAGGGAACCCTCACCCTCATGCACTGTTGATGGAAATGCAGATTGTCTCAGCCACTATAGAAAACAGTATGAAGTTTCCTGAAAAAAAAAATTAAAAATGGATCTGGAGCCCTGGCCAGTTTGGCTCACTGGATAGAGCATCAACCTGGGGACTGAAGGGTCCCGGGTTCGATTCTGGTCAAGGGCATGTACCTTGGTTGCAGGCACATCCCCAGTAGGGGATGTGCAGGAGGCAGTTGATTGATCACTCATCGATGTTTCTGACTCTCTCTCTATCCCTCTCCCTTCCTCTCTGTAAAAAATCAATAAAATATATTTTTAAAAATGGATCTGGAAAACAGTATGGAATTTCCTCAAAAAATAAAAAATGGAACTGCCTATGACCCAGCAATTCCACTTCTGGGGATTTATCCAGAGAAACCCAAAACACCAATTCTAAAGAATATATGCACCCCTATGTTCACTTCAGTGTTATTTACAGTAACCAAGATATGGGAGCAACCTATGTGCCCATCAGTAAACGAGTGTGGGGGGAAAAAAAGTTTGGTACATATACACAATGGAATATTACTCAGCCAAAAAAAGAATGAAACCTTACCATTGTGACAGCATGGATAGACCTAGAGAGTATTACACTAAGTGAAATAAGATAAAGACAAATACCATATTATTGCATTTATATGTGGAATCTAAAGAACAAAATTCATGAGCAAACAAAATTAAAACGGACTCATAGATACAGAGTGAACTGGTGGTTGCCAGAGGGATTGGGGGTAGGAGGACTGGGTGAAAGAGTTGACGAGAATGAAAAGTACAGGTTGGTAGTGACAAAATAGTCATAAGGATGTAAGTAAAACATAGGGAACATACTCAATAATATTGCAATAACTATGTATGGCACTTCTTAAGATACTAGAGATATAGAGGGGAACACTATATAAAGTATATGGTTGTCTAACCACTAAGTTGTACACCTGAAATCAATATGAAATAAAGTTTTTTAAAAATGGATGGATATTAATTTAAAGTGTAGTATTATTTTATGGCCAGTACCAGAGCTGTTTCCAGGTTGAATCATCAGAATGATTTGAGGTGCTTAGAGTACCGCAAGTTCATATGTATGTATTACTTTTGATTTTTTTTTAAATTCTGCAAATACCTCCTGATGACTAATAATCAAATATTGATCAAGCTCATTTTGTGGTTACAGATGTTGAAAGTGCAGAGATCTGGATAAGTACTAATGAGCCTCACTTTCACCGTGCTGCTCAGACTGTTCCATTTACAATCTAATGACAGTCACAAGAACATGGAAGGGAAGCTGAAGGTCACTGGCTTTCAACTCCAGGGAAGCTGCAAAGTACTTCTGCCTGGGGTTTGGCTGACAATCATCAGGAAAGTTATCTAAAGGGCCTAGTGCTTTTATTTTTACCTAATTATAGCTATCAACTGGCATTTACAAAGGGCTTCAATTATGTAGTCATCCGCTTGGGAACTCACAGCATCTGAAACAAATAAATTACTTATATTACCATGTACCCTTCTTGGTCAAGGGTGTGATAATAGGGAAGTTCCAGAACCATTTGAAGGACTGCACATTTCTGCTGGAAAAGTGGTCCTTAACCTACTTTGGTTCATGGGTCCAAGGAGAATGTGAAGAAGAGCCTCAGAAAATGCACATGCATGAAGGATTCTGTATATAATATTGGACATGGGAAGTGTAAAAACTTCCTGAAGCACATTCAAAGCCCCCCCGCTTAGAATGACACCAATGTCAGGCTAACTCAGCAAATGAGGTAAAAATGTTATAACCTGGTTCATTGGCATCATCTGGAAACCTGATAGAAACACAGAACCCCAGTCTCATCACAGAGGTACTGTATCAGAATCTGCATTTTTGAAAGATTCCCAGGCATTGTATAGCCCCATCACATTTGAGAAGCACTGATGTACACAGTAGAGACATCAGGGCATAAAGAGGCAGTGAGATGTCCTAGAATGAGGGCCTGGGCTCTGAGACCAAGCTCTACCATTTGGTAGCACATGACCTTGAACAAATCTCTAAATTCTCTGAGGATGCTTCCTGAACTCTATCCATACCCCAAGAGGTTTTTGTGCCCGACTTATAGTAATCACTTGGCAAATAGTGCTTAATGTTCTTACTATTAGAATTTTTATTACATCTTAACAACTGTCATATGTCAGTGCTTAGTAAACTTAAAAAATGTGTGTAGGTGTAAGTGGAAGGAAACGAAAGGGAGCACTGTGCAACTGCTCTAAGTGGGATTAGTGGCCCAGGTGACTTATGGGTCTTATGCATGCAAAATTAGGGGTCTGCAGCTCTATTGACCAGTTCTCAAATGTGTTCCTCTGGGAATAAAGGGGAGAACTAAAGCAAAGGCAGGGTATAAGCTCAAATGCTAGAAATATTTGCCCAAGAAGCCCAAAAGAGTTCTTCCCAGACCAGGAGACACACCCTGGGTGGCAGAGGGAAGGAAGATGGGGCATGAACAGAGGAAGTCTAACTGAAGCTGAGAAAGACAAGAGTGTTGGGTGTCTACCAAATGCAACTAAAGTGGGTGTCCATTTACTATGGGGATTTAGGTTGCTGTGTTTCCTAGTTACACAGTCCTGAGACTAAATTCCAAATGGTAAGGGACAGAGCCAGGTCTAGAACCCAGGCCTTTAAATTTCAGATCCAGTTCTCTTTCCACTACATCATAGGAGCTTCATTCAGAAATTACCAATAACCTAGGTTCTCTACATAATGTCCTTGGGGTTTCACATAATATGAGGATGTTCAAATCCACCTCTGGGACCCAACAGGTCAACACTGGAGTGCTTCAGAGGCAATTGCAGGTTATAATTGTGAAGTCCATTTTGAGGGTATGGCATCACAACACAGCCACAACAGCTTTAAATTTACCAAAAAAAAAAAAAAATTTAGAGCCCAGCCAGTGTCACTCAATGGTTCAACATTGACCTATGAACTGGGAGGTCACAGTTCGATTCCTGGTCAGGACACATGCCCGGGTTGCGGGCTCAATCCCCAGGGTGGGACATGCAGGAAGCAGCCAATCAATGATTTTCTCTTATCATTGATGTTTCTATCTCTCTCTTCTTTTCCCTTCATCTCTGAAATCAATAAAAACATAATTTTAAAAATTAGACCCAATTTTGTAATGGAAAATATTATTAGGAAAGTCAAGTACTTCATTTCAAAGAATGATACAGTTTCCAAGGGGTAATATAAATGGCTGGAGGGCAGGAAGTCCAGTTTAATGTGAGAAGTAGAATGAAAATGAAGCAAATGTTATATTTTTAAATTTCACTTCAAGTGCAGCGAACTTTATTTTACCTATAAAACCAAAACCTCTTCCTTCTACTTGTCACTCAGCTCAGATTCCATCACTGATCTCTTGGGTTTCACTACTCCATTAAAGTAAGAAATTAAAGTTTTCCTCCTCTAACCCATTGCCTTTTACTGTCACTCAAATTTAGTACAGAGATCATGCCACCAAGAAGGAGGTAGCAATTGCATTTTTAAATTTTAAGTGTGTTTATTAATCTGTCCATGGAGAAAGAAGAAATCCTTATTTTATTACATTTAATGGCTCGTCATTTTTCTAGCCTCTTTGGAGAAAGTAGTGGTCCACTGTGATGACTGAAGTTACATGTCAATGAGCTTAACTGATTTTTAAGTTCTAACTACTTCCATAGAAATCGTTCTAAAATGTGTCATACACTTCTAACTTATTCAAAATATAATGTATGTAATGACATTCATATAAAGTATAATGATTATAATTCATCTTTTTCATATGTGTGTATAAAGTATATGCACATACTTTATTCAATGGTTTATATGTGGTAGGCATTTGATGAGACTTTATATTCATTTTGTCTCAATGCCTTTAGAAATATCGATTACTGTTCTAGGTTATACTAATGTGATACTCAATGATGATAGCAGCATGGAAACAACTAGCAGCTTGCTGTACTTGTTAGATTCATCTGTTTCTTCTTTCTCCTATCAACTGTCCCTTCTGCCTACAGACACTGACCTGTAGTTTCTAATGTGTTGCCTTAGATCTTATCAATAGACTGAGAGGGAGTCTGCATACCTACAGTGTAGAGTGCATGAACTTAATGGAAACTATTTAAGATAACTCAACTGTCTCTCTGCTTCGACAGGAGCATCATTCCAATATCGTCACCTTGCAAATTCCCATACTAAAAATTTGGAGAAAGAATAAACATTAGAGTAGAAAAACAACCCTAGTACACTGCTGGTAAGAATGCAGACTGGTGCAGCCACTGTGGAAAACAGTATGAAGTTTCCTCAAAAAATTTAAAATGGAACTCCCATTTGAACCAGTGATCCCACTTCTAGAAATATATCCTAAGAAACCAGAAATACCAATCAGAAAGAATGTATGCACCCTTATGTTCATAGCAGCACAATTTACAATAGCTAAGATTTGGAAACAGTTCAAGTGCCCATTAGCAGATTGAGTGGATAAAAAAGCTGTGGTACAGCCCGACTGATGTGGCTCAGTGGAGCACTGACCTATGAGCCAGGACATCATGGTTCCATTTCTGGCCAGGGAACATGCCCAGCCAGGTTGCAGGCTTGATCCCAGGGCGGGGTCACATGTGAGAGGCAGCCAATGAATGATTCTCTCTCATCATTGTTTCTCTTTCCCTCTCCTTTCCTCTCTGAAATAAATTTAAAAAATATATTTTTAAAAAGCTGTGGTACATTTACCCAATGGAATACTACGCAGCTGTAAAAAAGACAGAACTCTTACCATTTGCAACAGCATGGACGGACCTGGAGAGTATTATGCTAAACTACATAAGCCAGTCAGAGAAAGATATGTATCACATGATCTCATTCATATGTGGACTCTAATGAATAAAATAAACTGATGAATAAAATAGATCCAGAGACATAGAAGCATGGAACAGACTGAGGAATTTCAAAGGGAAAGGGGGGGAGTAGGAGGGGAGTGATTAACTGGGGAACTTATATGCATAACCCATGGACACAGAAAATAGAGTGCTGAAAGCCTGGGAGGGGTGATTACAGGGTGGAGGGGTTCAATGGGGGAAAAAAAACCCATAAACAAATAAGAGGGACATCTGTAATACTTGCAAAAATAAAGATAATTTTTTTAAAGACAGAATTTTTTAAAAAAAGGAGTGGAAAAACTGCCGGGCCAGTGTGGCTAAGTGGTTGAGCATTGACTCATGAACCAGGAGGTCATGGTTCAATTCCTGGGCTGTGGGCTCAATCACCAGTGGGGGTCATGCAACAGCTGACCAGTGTTTTCTCTCTCATCATAGATGTTTCTATCTCTCTGTCCCTCTCCCTTCCACTCTCTGAAATCGGTAATAAAAAAAAGAGTGGAAAACCTAATTGCCTTGAATGAAAAGAGTAATATTAAATTCAGCGTTTGCTTATATTAGGGACTCAATGAATATTTTATGACTGGTATTTTGGGCAGGTTATAATATAAATATAGGGGTCCTATGTTATAAACAACTAGAAAGAGATGCAATGTACCATGTGAGAAAGTCAGAAAGGTGATGTAACCAAACCCAAATCAAGTACTGATAATTTATGTATCAGAAGGATTTCTGCAGGATGTTGTCCATCAAGAAAGATGACATGAAGAGCTAAAGTCTTGAACATGAGATTTAAAGGCAGCAATGAGCAAGGTCTATGCAGAGGACAATAAGGAAATCTACCACCTAAAGCAGAAGGAAGCAAACATGACAAAACTATAAGATGCAACTCAATAAGAATGTGAATCATTTTAGAGACTGATAGATATCTGTTGTTGATTAACATTCTGGCTCTTCTTGGGCCAAGGATAACCTAAAATAGATAATGGGTGGGGAGGATACAAAGAGTGCCCACTGGTGTAGAAATTAATGTAGAAGTAGAGGAACGCCCTAGCTTTCTTAAAATTCAGATGGAGATATGAAGGCCAAAGTACAGAGTATGGCATCCAAAAGGCATGGGTTCTGGTCCTAGCTCAGCCAATTACAAACTGCATGTTCTTAAGGCTCATAATTAAACTTCTGTATCTGAGTTCCTCATGTATAAAATAGTAATAGGAATAGCACAATGTGAGGATTCTGTGAAAAAGAATATATGAAGCATTCAGCACAGTGCAAGGCACATGAATGAATGGCAGCTCTTATTATCGAGATCATTGATACAACCTTGTCTCTAAACACACAGAAACAAAAAGGGTAGGCAGCTGCAGAAGTAGAGAACATACCAAAAGGCGGGGATTTGAGGCCTCTCAACCTATTTACAACCCTAGTGACAGATGAATTTCTTACCAGTTTGAACCTGAGGTGACTGGATTCATTACACAGTTTCAGATGAGTCACTTCAGCTGCTAAATATCATCTTAAGCAGGATATTGTTGCTTTGAATGAGTTAATGCTGTACATTTTCCCAATAGTTTAGAAAGCAAGATATTTTATCTTCTAAATATCTTTACTAACTCCTAGGTTCAAAAAAAGGTATACTTTTAATAGTACTGTCTTTATTGACTTAGGGGGAAAATATATATATATGCTGCTCTTAATTTTAATAAGCTGAAGAATCAGCACTAGAGAGGTCTAACCATGTAAATTTAATCTGACTTCTGAAATATGTATTAATTCCTCCTGCCAACCATAATGGAGTAAAAAGAATCAAATTAAATAACTAGAAAACTGGACAAAATATATGAAAGTAAAAACATGGTTCACAAACATTGAAAAACAGGCAGTGCAGAACTGTGATCCTTGAAGGAAGGGAACAAATAAGGTAAATACTGCTACTGCCCCTACCTTATTGCCTGGAGAGGTTTTCCAAACTGCACCATAAGGAGGGGGAATGCAAATAGCCCAATGAATTCTCTGTGTTGAAGAGACAGAGATCAGAGTGTGAGGAGGCCAAAGCAGTTAAAACTTGGGGAGGGGGAAATGCCAGAGAGGAGAGAGCTTCACAGGAGAGACTTCCACGAGAGAGGTCCCCTTGTGTCTTTAATTGAATTTTAATCAGCTCATGTATGGTGAGGAACACTCAAGACCAAGGAAAGAATCATTAAAAAATAAAGTAGAAAGAACAATTCCCAGAAGCTCACAACAGGGCAGGAGCAGAGTAGAAAGACCTTGTAATACATGAGATATTGATTAGAGCCCTCATAAATGTATTGCCTCAGTAGTGGGATAAAATTAGCCCTAGGCTAAAGGCTGCGCTGATATTATCCCAACAAAGCGTAAAGCAAGCTTCAAAGGGATCAAACTGATTTCAATAAACTGCATTCCAGTTCAAAATTCAACAATATTTAAAGTAATACAATAAAATCCAGCACCAATATAAAATTCTTACTATCCAAAATCTAAGCAAAATGATTAGACATACAATGAATCAGTAAGGTACAACTCTTAAAAGCACAATCAATAGAAATAAACTCAGCAATGACAAAAATCATAGAATTAGCATATAAGAACACTAAAACAGTCACAAATATAATTCCATTTGATGAGAAATGAGAGGAAAGACTGGGTATAAACATGGAAGATACAGAAAAGGCCCATATTAAATGTCTAGATAGATATATAGATATAGATATAGATATATAGATATAGATATAGATATATAGATATATAGATATATATCTATATATATATATATATATATATATATATATAGAGAGAGAGAGAGAGAGAGAGAGAGAGAGAGAGAGAGAGATATCCTGAAATATAAAATACATGGGCTGGGATTACTAGTGCACTAGTAGAAGAAAAGATGAGTGAACTTAAAGACAAAGCAATATAAACTATGCAAAATGAAACAGAGGAAAAAGAAAAAAGACTGGGGGTGTGAATGACAAAGCATCAGTAGCTGTGGGGAAAATACCAAGAGGTCTAATCAAGTCCCAGAAGATTTGAAGAAATAAAGACCAAAAATGTATGAAAATTTTATGAAAACTATAAATGCACAAATCCAAACATTTCAATGAACAAGAAGAAAAAGGAGGAGAAAGAGAATTCATTGCCAAAACTTCATCACTATAAGAAATAATAAACAAAATTATTTCAACATGGGAGAAATACCAAATGCAATAACAGAGATACAAAAAGGAATGAAGAGCACTGGAAAGGATAAATATGAGAGGAAATATTAAATATATTTCTAATATTTAAAAATATCTTTCAAAAATAACTTTAAAACAAAACTAATAACATTGCATTACATTATATTCTGTATCATATATGTAGTAAAAACAGCACAAAAGCTGGGAGGAAGAAATTTAAAGTATTATGTTTTAATGTTTTCATAGTACATGTAAATGGTATTTCAAGGTAGAATGTTAAAAGTTAGAGAGATATTATGGTAAGCAGCTTCTAAAATGGCTTCCATAGTCCACTCTGTCATCTGTGCCTTTTTGTAATTCCTTCCCTTTAAGTGTGGAATGGATCTAGTGACTCACTTCCAACGAACAGAATAGAGTAAAATTTCTGGAATGTCACTGCCAAGATTATGGTACAAGAAACTCAGACTTCTCTCTTGTTCACCCTCTCTTATAATCTCTTATAAACTCTGATGGAAGCAGCTACCATGTGGTGAGCTGCCATTCATAGAGGTCCATAGGGCAAGGAACTGAGAGTGGATTCTGGCCAACAGTCAGTGAGGAATTGAGGCCCTCAGTCCAACAGAATACTAGGAACTAAATCTTGCCAACAACCACATGAGTGAACTTGGAAGTATATCCTCCCTCAGTCAAGCCTTCAGATAAGGTGACTGCAGCCTCAGCCAATACCTTGATTGGCATCTTGTGTGAAACCTTGAGCCAGAGAACCCAGCTAAGTCATTCTGGGATTCCTAACTCACATAAATGGTGAGGTAAGTATTTGTTGCTTTAGTTACCAAATTTGTGGTCAAAGTTGTACACTCTAGAATGACCACTGGGGTAAAAACACAAATTTTTGAAGAGTATAACTAGTGAGCCTATAATAGAAATAAAATGGAATCTTGACATATATACAATTATCCCAAAGGATAGCAAGAATAGAATTGAAAAGGATGAAACATTTATTGGGCATCAACCATACTGAAGAAAAAGGGTCTAGCGCTAAAAATATGGAATCCCTGCCTGACCTTAAGAAATGTTGCATTCTCAGTTGGGGGCAGGAACTCAGTCAAAAAAGCACACAGAGGAAGACAATTCTGGTTATGGTACCCAAACACTCTATGCTTTGGTAGTTTATGGGCAGAATAGTCTATCAGGCACAGGGGAAACCATGAAAGTAGATTTGAGATGGGCCTTGAGGATGGCTAAAATTTCAGCAAGCAGAGACATGGGAGACAGGCAAAATATTCCAAGCAAACAGTACACAGGCTCAAAGGATTAGTTTAGAAAAGTAGTTGGTTATCTTTTGAAGGAGAGAGTCAGAGGATGATGGAAGGCCAGAGATTTTATAGCAGACCTGGAATACTGTTTTTTAACAGATCTAGAGCAGCAACTTTCAACCAGTGTGCTGCAACAATTTTTTTAAAAAATATTTTTATTGACTTTAAAGAGGAAGAGACAGAGAAACATTGATCGGTTGCCTCCTGTATGCACCTCAACTGAGGATTGAATCTACAATCTGGGCATGGGCCCTGACCAGAATCAAACCAGTGATCTTAGTTCACAGGACAAAGGTCAACCAACTGAATCACACCACCCAAGGCAAGAATTTTTAAAACATGCAATACCTGACTATTTCATCAGGGGCACTAACCACTTTTCCCTTAGATTGCCAAATAAAAAAATGACAACAGCCAATACAAGAGCCTTTTGCTGTGAATGCCCTTTCTTGAACCATAAATATATAGGTCGTATAATAGCGTTGCATCTTATTAGTCTTATCACATAATAAGGTTACATCTGTTTGGTTAATTCATGGTAGCAGAAATCCTTTTATACAAGTATAGGCACCTGATTTTTTTTAAAGTCACTTTGGAGCCAAAAGGTAGGTAATTACTACTTTTTGTAAATCAATCAAAATTATACCTTTTTTGTCAGATGGGCAAAGAATGTAATATTTTTTGGGGGGTGCTGCAGAATTTTAATAATTAATTCATGTGTTTCATGAGATGAAAAAGTTTAAAAATACCTGATCTAGCGAAAAGAAGCCTGCATAAAGGAGGATGGGGCTACAAGACCAAATTATGCAGAGGGAGCAAGGACAAAGACTGAAAACAGAACCTGGAATTGACTGAGGCACAGGCAAAGACTACTCCAGGGATGCTATCTATTTGCACACTTCCCTACAGTCCAGTGGCTGACATCATGAATTAATGACAGAACGAGACTGTACAGAGCCTCAGATTCCTCCTCAACACAGTGCTTTAGGAAGCTACTACCAAAGCCTCAGAATTGGCATAGAAAATATAATGTATTTGTCACCTGTGACCTAATAATTTAAGAAGCCTGGTCTGTAGTGAATGAAGGATCTAAAGAGCTTATTTTGTCATCCACTATGGAAGGTCATTACAGGTAGACTGAAAAGGAAAAAAAAAAACCAAGTCTTCCTCAACTGGAAAGTTTGTAGTCTTTCCAAACTCATGCATCTAGAGCAGTGATGGTGAACCTTTTGAGCTCGGCGTGTCAGCATTTTGAAAAACCCTAACTTAACTCTGGTGCTGTGTCACATATAGAAATTTTTTGATATTTGCAATCATAGTAAAACAAAGATTTATATTTTTGATATTTATTTTATATATTTCAATGCCATTTCACAAAGAAAAATCAACCAAAACAATGAGTTCACGCCCTAACTGGTTTGGCCCAGTGGATAGAGCGTCGGCCTGCGGACTGAAGGGTCCCAGGTTCGATTCCGGTCAAGGGCATGTGCCTTGGTTGCGGGCACATGGGGGGGGGGAGATGTGTGGGAGGCAGCTGATCGATGGTTCTAGCTCTCTGTCCATCTCCCTTCCTTTCTGTAAAAAAATCAATAAAATACATTTTTTTTTAAAAAAATGAGTTCGCGTGTCACCTCTGACACACGTGTCATAAGTTCATCATCACTGATCTAGAGGGATATAATGGAGAAGGCTATAATAAAGAAGGCTGATAAAAAATAATGAAATCTTGCCATTTGCGACAACATGGATGGACCTAGAGGGTATTATATTAAGTGAAGTAAGTCTGATGGAGAAAGACAGCCATATAATTTCACTTATATATGTAATCCAAAAAAAAAAATAGAACAAATAAAATTAAACAGACAGAAACTGACAGATACAGAAAACAAACTGATGGTTGCCAGAAAGGAGGGGAATGCAGGATTGGGCAGAAAAGGGGAAGGGGATTAAGAGGTACAAACTTCCAGTTATAAAAGTTACAAAGATGGAATAATGTACAGACATAATAATTATGCACAATGACAGATGGTTACTAGACTTTTTGTAGTGACCACTTGGTAAGGTATATAAAATGTTGAATCACTATGTCGTACACCTGAAACTAATATAATATTGTCTATGTCAAATATAATTTTAAAATAAATGTTTTTTAAAAGAAGGAAAAATCTACAGCTTCTAAAGTAGCAAGACCTCCTAAATCTACCCTGTTAATCAATGTTGTTGTTTTTTCTCTAAAGGGAGAACTTACATCCTCCACCTGATAAAGAGCACTTAGGAAGGGGAGAGGGGGCAAGAAGAGATTAACCAAGGAACTTATATGCATACTAGAGGCCCAGTGCACAAATTCATGCATGCGTGGGGTCCGACCAGCCCCCCCCCAGGCCAATCAGGCTGCACCGGCCTGGGGGAGGGCCGCAGGTGGTCGGCTGGCCAGCCCCACCCTCTGGTCAAACTCCTGGTAGAGGGGACAATTTGCATATTAGCCTTTTATTATATAGGATACCCAAAGCCCAAGGTCACAGACAATAGTGCAGTGAGGGCCTGGGGTGAGGCAGAACCTGTGGAGGCAGGCAATGGGGGGGGGGGAGGGGTACACATTTGTAATACTTTCAACAATAAACATAAATAAAAGAAATTTAAATAGAGCATCTAGGAAAACTCCAGCATTAACATTATACTTTAACGGAATGCTTTCTCCCTGAGATCAGAAAAGGACAAGAATATTAATTCTAGCCACTTTTTTAAAAAAATATATATTTTATTGATTTTTTACGGAGAAGAAGGGAGAGGGAAAGAGAGCCAGAAACATCGATGAGAGAGAAACCAGAATTGAACTCAGGACCCTTGAGTTCGCAGGCCGACGCTCTATCCACTGAGCCAAACCGGTTAGGGCCTAGCCACTTTTTAAAAAAATTATTTTTATTAAATTTATTGGAGTGACATTGGTTAATAAATTATAGATATTTGAGATGTACAACACATCATGTGTACACTGTAGTGTGTGTTCACCACCCCAAGTCAAGTCTCCTTCCATCACCATTTATCCCCATTTTACCCTCTTCTATCTCTCCCCACCCCTTTCCATTGATCACCATACTGTTGTCTGTGTTTGAGTTTTGGGTTTTCATGGGGTTTTTTACTTAATCCCTTCAACTTTTTCATCCAGCCCCCCAACCCCTCTGTCTTCTCACAGCTGTCAGTCTGTTCTCTGTATCTATGAGTCTGTTTCTGTTTTGTTAGTTTATTTTGTTCATTAGATTCCACATATAAGTCAAATCATATGGTGTTATAGCCACTTTTATTCAGCATTGTACTGGAAGTTTTAAGCAGGGCAATTAGATAAGACAATGAAATAAAGGGTATCCTGATTGGAAAGAAATAAGTAAAACTATTTCTATTTGCAGATAATGAGATCTTGTATATAGAAAGTCCTATGGAATACACTAAAAATTTGTTAGAACTAACAAGTTTAGGAAGATTGCAGAATACATAATTAATATATAAAAATCAATTATATTTCTACACAGTAGCAATGAACAAACTGAAAATAGAATTAAGGAAACCATTCCATTTATAATAAATTTAGCATTACTAAAAATAAAGTACGTAGAAATAAATGTAAAAGAAGTACAAAATATATGCTCTGAAAACTAAAATATATTATGTAAAGAAATTAAAGGGACTAAAATATATGAGAGGACATCCAATGTTCAAGAATAAGAAGACTTGATTCAGTCAGGATGACCATATTCTCCAAACTGATTTACATATTCAATGCATTCCCTATGAAATTCCTACCTTTCTCTGCATAGAAAAGTTGGTGCTAAAATTCACATGGAAATTGAAGAGACCTAGAATTTCCAAAACAATCATGGAAAAAAAGGACAAAGTTGGAGAACTCATATTTCCCCATTTCAAAACATTAATCAATACAGTGTAATACTGGCATAAAAATAGACATATAGATCAATGGAACAGAACTGAGAGTCCAAAAATAAACCCTCATATTTATGGTCAATTGATTTTCAACATGGGTGCTAAGCCAATGGGAAAATATAGCCTTTTTTAACATCATAATATCAATTTTATGACAGGATTTATGACTAATTTTGCAGTACTAAAATATGACTTTCTGTTTGACTGCCAATATTTCAAAACCTACAATACATGTTTTCTTAAAAGATAAAATAAAAAATAAGCATTTTTACCACAATTCTGCTTGTTGGCTTAAAACCATCACTGTGTATTTTATATCATAGTAATTGATATGCTCAATTTACAGATTAATCCTAGCATACATGTTCACCCATGTATACAAATTAAAGATTATGAAGCAAACGCCTCATGTGGCCATGGCTCAAGTTTAGCTACAGGATAATGGTCACAGTTCAGAGGCCCTCAGGTCTCTTGATTAAGCAACATCACTTGTGTGCCCAGAAGTCTCCACATCCTTACTCCTGTGATCATTATCTCCTTGCTTCTTGCTATCTGAGCTATTAGAATTTAGTTTCTCCTGTTTATATCCTTTTCCTAAAATTTTTTTAAAATATATTTTTTTGTTGATAGTATTAGAGTTATCGCCCATTTCCTCCCCCTTCCCCTCCTCCCTCAGTCAGTAGTGTGAGAGTCAGACTCTTGTGTACCTGGAGCTTGTTCATTTTCACTGTTATTTAGCATTCCGCTGTATGATTATACCACAAGTTGTCCATGATCCTATTGATAAACATTTCTGATTCTTACTATTACCAATTATGCTATCATTGATATTTTTGGTGTGTGTCTTATGAGGCAATACCAAAGCTCTATAGTTAAAAGTGTCACTGCTGGGTAATAAGGGTATGCATATTTTGAATTTTATTAGATAATGTCAAATTGTTTTCCAGCCCATTTGTACCACCTTACACTTCCAGAAAAGACTCCATTCCCACAGTACCAAAACTTGTGCATCAGATAATTTTATTTTTGCTGATTTTATGGCATAATGGTGTCTCAGTGTAATTTCAATTTGCACTTGTGATTATTAATGAGGCTGGATAAATTTTAATTTGTTAGACATTTAGTTTTCTCTGCTTATTGGTCTTTCACCTATTTTTTCTTTTCTTTTTTTCCTTCAGCTGTACTTCTCTGTATTCTGGATATTCAACACTGTGTAATGTTTTTGCAAATGTCTTCTTCCAATTTGTGACTTCTTTTGTTGTTATCCTCATAATATCTGTTTTTTAAAATATATTTTTATTGATTTCAGAGAGGAAGGGTGAGAGAGAGAGAGAGATAGAAACATCAATGATGAGAGAGAATGATTGATTGGCCACCTCTTGCACACCCCACACAGGGGATCAAGCCCACAACCCGGGCATGTGTCCTTGTCCAGAAACGAACCTAGGACCTTTCAGTCCACAGGCCAACACTCTATCCACTGAGCCAAACTGGCAAGGGCTCCTTATGGTATCTTTTATTTTCTTTATTGATTAAAAATGTGTGTCCTTATCGCCCCATTACCCCCACCCCCCCCTCATGCCCTCACCCCCCTGGTGTCTGTGTCCATTGGTTAGGCTTATATGCATGCATACAAGTCCTTTGGTTGATCTTTCCCCCTTACCCCCATCCTCCCCTACCTTCCCTCTGAGAGTTGACGGTCTGATCGATGCTTCTCTGTCTCTGGATCTGTTTTTGTTCATTAGTTTATGTTGTTCATTACATTCCATAAATGAGTGAGATCCTATATAATAAACAGGCAATATGCAAATTGACCCTCACACCCTCAAAAGATGGCTGCCTATGACCAGGCCAGCAGGGGGATTAGTGAGGGATGACCAAACAACTGAACAAGCAGGCTGCATGGGGCGACCAGGCCGGCAGCGGGGTTAGTGAGGGACGACCAAACGACTGAGCAGCAGGCAGTGTGGGGCAACCAGGCCGGCAGGGGTGGAGGCAGTAAGAAGCGACCAGGCCAGTGGGGGAGGTGCAGTTGGGGGCAACCAGGACAGCAGGGGGGGGCAGTTAGGGGCAATTAGGTTGGCAGAAAGGGGGCAGTAAGGGACGACCTGGCCAGCAGTGTGGGGACAATTAGGGGCAACCAGGCCAGAAGTGGGGGCAGTTAGGGGCTATCAGGCCAGCCCGCAGAGGCAGTGAGGGGCGATCAGGCCCACAGGGCGGTGGGAGGCAGTTAGGAGTGACCAGGCAGGCAGGTGAACGATTAAGAGCCAGTGGTCCAGGATTGTGAGAGGGATGTCCTCTAGTCATGTGATATTTATCTTTCTCTGACTGGCTTATTTCACTTAGCATAATGCTCTCCAGTTCCATCCATGCTGTTGCAAATGGTAAGAATTCCTTCTTTTTTACTGCAGCATAGTATTCCATTGTGTAGATGCAGCACTTTTTTTTTAATCCACTCATCTGCTGATGGGCACTTAGGCTGTTTCCAAATCCTAGCTATGGTAAATTGTGCCGCTATGAACATAGGGGTGCATATATCCTTTCTGATTGGCATTTCTAGTTTCTTGGGATATATTCCTAGAAGTAGAGTCACTGAGTCAAATGGGAGTTCCATTTTTTGTTTTTTGAGGAAACTCCATACTGTTCTCCACAGTGGCTGCGCCAGTCTGCATTCCAACTAGCAGTGTATGAGGGTTTTTCTCCACATCCTCACCAGCACTTGTCCTTTGATTTGTTGATGATAGCCATTCTGACAGGTGCGAGATGGTACCACATTGTCTTTTTGATTTGCATCTCTCAGATTAGTGACTTTGAGCATGTTTTCTTATGTCTCTTGGCCTTCCTTATGTCTTCTTCCTAAAAGTGTCTATTTAGGTCCCTTGCACATTTTTTGATTGGTTTGTTTATCTTCCTTTTGTTAAGTTCCCTGTAAATGTTGGAGATTAAACCCTTATCGTAGATAACATTAGCAAATATCTTCTCCCATGCAGTGGGCTTTCTTGTTGTGTTGTTGGTTTCTTTTGTTGTGCAAAAGCTTTTTATTTTGATGTAGTCCCATTTGTTTATTTTCTCTTAGTTTCTTATGGTATCTTTTGATGAATAAAGTTACTTCACTTCAATGAAGCTGAATATAAAATCGTTCCTTTACAGTTAGAGCCTTTTTATGGCTTATTTAATAAGTTATTTTCCACCTTTAGGTCATGGAGACACTCTCTTACATTATCTTCAAAGGGCTTTTTGGCTTTGCTTTTCACATCTTGGTTTTTAATATATCTGGAATTTATATTTTTGTTTGTATGATAAGGTAGTAAAATCTGGGAAACTTGTTTCCCATATGAATATCCAATTGTCATACTACCTTTACTGAAAACTCTAGCCACTCACCACTGATGTGCACTGCCTCCTCTAAGGTATGTCAAAATCCATGTACTAGTATTTCTGGATCTGTTTCTCAAATTCTGTTCCACTGGTCAAAGAAAACTACTCTAGCACTATTAACACAATATTCTTTATCACAGCTTAACCTCTGAAGGAGCAAGTTTACCCATTTTGTTGTTCAAAAATATCATCTCTTCTTGGCTGGTTCCAATCTTCTGTTAGTTTAAAAATCAACTTAGCCCTGACCAGTTTGGCTCAGTGGATGGAGCGTCAGCCTACGGACTGAAGGGTCCTGGGGTTCAATTCCAGTCAAGGGCATGTACCTTGGTTGCGGGCACATCCCCAGTAGGGGTGTGCAGGAGGCAGCTGATGGATGTTTCTCTCTCATCGATGTTTCTAACTCTCTATCCCTCTCCCTTCCTCTCTGTAAAAAAACAATAAAATGTATTTTTTTAAAAAATCAACTTAACAGCCCTGGCTGGTTAGGCTAAGTTGATTGGGTGTTGTCCCGTGCACCCAAAGTGATTCCTGATCATGGTACATACCCAGGTTGTGGGCTCGATCCAGGTAGGGGACGTGCAGAAGGCAGCCAGTTGATTTTTCATTCTTACATCAATGTTTCCCTCTCTATCTCTCTCCCTACCTCTCTCTTTAAAGACCAATAAAAATATTTTTTAATCAATTTAACAAGTACCACAAAAATAATTGGGATTGGGATTGCAATTACTTTGGATCTGTGGATCAACTTGGGGATAATTACTTTTTTGTTTTTGTTTTTAACTTTCTTTTTCTTTTTCCTTTTTTTAATCCTCACCCAAGGATATTTTCCATTGGTTTTTAGAGAGTAGAAAAGAAAGGGAAACACGAGAGAAATATCAATGTAAAAGAAACACATCGATTGGTTGCCTCCTGCATGCACCCCAACCAGAGGCCAGGCCAGGGAGGAGCCTGCAACAGAGGTAGGTGCCCTTGACCAGAATCGAACCCCAGACCCTTTGGTCCACAGTCTAATGCTCTACCTACTGAGCCAAGCCGGCTAGGGTAACAATTACATTTTATAATATCCAGTCCTCTAATCCATGTATGTAGTTTTTGTCTCCACTTAGGTAGGTAATCTTTAATGTTTCGCAATAAAGGTTATAAACTTCAGAGAGGTCTTGCACAGTTTTGATACCTTTCCTAAGCATTTAACAAATTTTTGGTGCTATGCCAAATGGCATCTTTTCTAAACTTTATTATTTATATATTGAAATGCAATTGACTTTATACTGACTTTATATCTAACAACTTTGTTTAACTTTTACAAATTCCAAATATTTATTTGAAGGTTACTATAGATTTTCTATATGTACAATCATATCTGCGTAAAATAACAGTTTTGTTTCTTTCTTCTCAATCCTCATACCTTTTTATTTTTCTTGCTTTACTGTGCTGTCTAGGACTTCCAGTGAATTACTGATGAGGAGCTGAATGTAGACATCCTTGTCTTATCCCTTTCTTAAGTCTTCTGTAATAACTCCAGAAATCTAGCAGCCAAAACAAGGCATCAATATTCTGAGGCAACAGATAAGCCATGATTTGCTCATGCCATCCTTTCATAGACACTGAGTCTTCTGCTTCACCCATAATGTAAGCCATTAACTCTCTAACACCGTCCAATGCAACAATAAAATACTCTTGACTATGGAATCCCATAAAGTTTTGTAAGTGGATCCATGTTACAGTTGTTGAGATAGAACAGCTCATCACAGGTGAAGACTTGGAGTGGTTATTGTGTTGCTGCCACCAAAACCAGCTCACCTCACCTCCATGTCTTCTCTGCTTGAAGTTGCCAGAGTGAGAATGCTGCAGGATAGAGTAGGCAACTGCCAACAATAGCCTTTTCAGCAAATGGTTTTGGGTCAAGTCAATATTCACATGAAAAAAAAATTTCACTTGGAATCCTACTTCATACCATATACAAAAAGTAACTCAAAATGGTCCAAAGACAGAACTGTAAGATATAAAACTGAGAAGAAAACATAGCTGTAAATATTTAAGTCCTTGGATAGGCAATGACTTTTTGGATCTGACACAAAAACACCAACAAAAGAAGAAAGATGAACTGGACATCATCAAATTTAAAAACATCAGTGTTCCAAAGAAGGTGAAAAGACAATTCACAGAATGGGTGAAAAGTTTTACAAGTGCAATAACTGATAAAAGACTTATATCTAGACTTTATAAAGAATTGTTTTACAACTCACTACTAAAAAGTCAAATAATCCAATTTAAAAATGAACAAAGATTCTGAATAAACATTTCTTCCAGGAAAACATAAAAATGGCCAATGAGCAGATGAAAGGATGATCAATATAATTAGTCATTAAGAAATGCAAATCAAAATTACTGAAGCACCACTTCACCCCCACTAGAATAGCTATGACGTGTTGGCAAGTGTTGGCAAGGATATTGAGAAACTAAAACCCTCATATTTTGCTGATGGGAATAGAAAATGATGCAGCTACTTAAAAAAAAAACTTGGGAGTTCTGCAAAAGATTAAACACAGAGTTTAATGACCCAGCAATTCCATTCCAAGGTATATACCCAATAAAAATGAAGATATATGTCCACACAAAGAGCTGTACACAAATGTTCATAGCAACCAAATTCACTAGTCAAAAAGTGGAAACATCTCAAATGTCCACCAACTGATGAATAAATAATGTGGTGCACCCATAAAATGGAATTGTGGGTGAAAACGGAGCCACATACTAAACCTGACAATCTCAGAGGATTCCTGCATGGTGGCCTTACAAACTCAGAGACCGAAAGTAACCACATAGGATGGTCTGAAATAAAACTTTCTAACTAAAAGTAGTTTATGGTGAGTAGTCATGTTTTAGGCTGGTATTTTTCCCTAACAAAGGTCAACCTTTACCTTAACCGAGCCTGTCTGTTGTCTTTTTTTTTTTCATCTATGATAACATACCTTTAGAATATCACAGTAATTCCTTTTTTTTTCCAGACCCTTGGAGCACAACCGCTGCACCACATAGAAGACCAAGATCCCCTCATTGTTATTATTATCATGTTAACTGTTGACTGCTAACTATACTACACCCACAAATGTAAAAATGTATGAGTCCTGCCCCTGACTCAGTGGTTGGGCATCAACCTATGAACCAGGAAGTCACGGTTCAATTCCGGTCAAGGGCACATCCCCGGGTTGTGGGTTGGATCCATCAATGATTCCCTCTCATCATTGATGTTTCTATCTCTCTCTCCTCCTCTCCCTTCTTCTCTGAAATCAAGAGAAAAAATATGTATTTTAAATGTATGAGTCTATTAATTTTACTCTTTTATCCAATCCTAAAGATTCTTCCACTTGAACCTCCCACACCCCCACCCCGCCACTTTGCTTTCTACCAACTCCCTAATCTATTCATCAGATTTCATTGAATGCCTATGCTTCCTCTTTTGATTGTAATGTATAAAATAAGGTGCAAAACTGCCATTCGCTGGAGCATTTTCTCAATCCGCTGAGATTTTGCTTCCCGGCAATTGTCATCAGTTTTGCTCAAATAAACTCATAAAAAGTTCTTACAGGTTTAGATGTTTCTTATGTTGACAAAATATAGCTCAGCAATAAAATCAAATGAAGTACTGATTGATGCCACAACATAGATAAACCAAGAAACTAGTCACAAAGAATCACATATTGTATTTTCCCATTTACATAAATGTCCATGATACTCAAATACAGACAGAAAGCAGATTGATTAGTAGTTCCTAAGGCTGTGAGAAATGGAAAGACTGGGGTTGGGGAGCGAAGGCTAAAGAGTGTGGGGTTTCTTTGGGGGGATAGTAAAAATAGTCTAAAATTTATTGTGGCTTTGGATGCACAACTTTGTGAATATACTAAAACCACTGAATTTTACCCTTGAAATGAGTGGATTGTATGGTATGGTATGTATATGATGTACCCAAGACAGTTTTTTTGAAGGAGAAATAGGAGAAGGCTTGAGAATCCTATCAAAGTAGCTGACTAGTACATGGCTTATGTGTGCCATTGTTTTGTCAACATGGGAAACATTCAAACTTGTTGAGAATTTGTGAGTTTATTTGAGCCAAACTATCAACAATTGCCGGGAAGCAAAATCTTAAAGGATTGAGAAAATGATACAGAGAATGGCAGTTTTGCACTTTATTTTATACATTATAATCAAAAGAGAAGACCTAAGTGGGTTATACGAAATCCTTTGGTGATAGATTGGGGGTGAAGGAGGTGGGTAGAAAGCAAAGCTGGGAAACCTCTGGGATTGGATAAAAAAGTAAAATGAGAGACACAGACATCTTTTACATAGGTGGGTACAGGATGACAAAGAGTCGATAATTATCATGATAATAACAATGAGAGGATTTATGGGTCTCTGATCAGGTGGGGTTATTATGCCAGAGGGGTCCAGAAAAAGGGAAGTTAGTTACCCTGACTTCCAAAGATAGGTTATGGTAGATGCAAAAAGACAATAGACAGGCTGACTTAAAGTAGAGATTGATTGGCTTTTATTGGTGAGGATTCTAGCCTAGGACGTGACTACCTGCCATAAACTGCTTTTAGTTTAAAAAGTTTTAATTTCAGGCCATCCTTTGTAGTTACTTTAGGTCTTTGAATTTGTAAGGCGGCGCCACACAGGCCTTCCCTGAGCTTGTCAGGTTAGCATATGGCATGGCCCCTTTTCATCCAGCTTTCTTAAATTAGAATGAGAGCATATGTTTCAAAGCCAGATCCATAGTAGAACCCCACTGGAACCCCAGGTTTGGGATTAGGAACTTCCAAAGCCTGCAGTGTACTGGACCCCAACTAGCATGAAGCCAGTCACCAAGCTGTCTCTTCTGATTAGAGACAATGGGTAGCTATGAGGTACTAAAGCCAGGTTAATATGTAAATGTGATTTTCTGCCTGAGCAAATCCTGCTCTAATTAAGTAAAATACTTTAAAATGATTATCAAAACAGGGCTACTACTCAGTGGTCTCAAAACATGGAAATGCCAGGATTTTGTTGCCTGAGGGTTTTCCAAAGTTAGTTAAATGGGCTCTTGTTTCCTGAATTCAGTCCGAGAGGTTTTTCAACTGTCAACTCTGCATTGAATTGATTTATCTCTTGGCCCAGCGGCCACACACTGGTGTATTTCCTGCAGCTAAAATGAAATTAGCAATAGAAGACCATATAGTAAGGCTAAATGAAAAGAAGCAAACACAATGCCTTTACTAAGAACTATTGTTTTGATTTAAACAAACAAACACATACACACACACATACACACAACTGAGGTTAAGGAAAAATTTTGCTAACTGCATTTATGAAAATAGAATGTTTTCCTGAGGCTGAGGAAGGTAGGGGGGAAGAGGCATATGTTGTGAAGCCTTCCTCAAACCATAACAAATTGAGAGCTGTGGTTTAATATATAACCCAGATGGTCAGTTTTGTAATGATTTTAAGTTTACAGCATCTTCTCTCTCTTTTTTTTCCCTGTGGCATTATATTTCACTTGGCAATAGTTCACATCCTGGTTTCCCTCCAACCAATTTTCAAAAGCAAAAAATGTGCATTACATCATCTTGTGGTTTAGTCTTGGTATATGGAGCATTACAGCAGCAACAATAATTTCTTGTAACCCACCTCTGGCCTGTAGTGAAATCCTTAGGGAGGCAGTATTTCATGCAGCATAATTTTACCCCACCAAGGATGGTCATCACTTATATAGTTGCAGAGGTGGTAGTAAACAAGGAAATCAGAAACCTGCACCCATCCAGCCCAAACACCATTCTTAAGTGGATATAAGATGATGATGTTCCTAATGTATTCATCATTCCACCATTTGCCATCCCGGGATCCTGAAAGCCTTCAAATTTGGACTTGAGCTTCATAATATGAGAATTTTATTCTTTTCTTCCTACAACTTGTAAAAACTATTTGGTATGAATCTTGACTGTCACCAGCCTTTCTTGGAATCAGGAATAAACCGCATAACCAAACAAATCTAAGGATCTTATTTTAGTAAAATGCATTATTCTTTGTAACTGGGGAAATTAATCTAAATCTCAGAATGAATTTAAATATATTTTTCAGCTTATTGAAGCATAATTGATTATTAAAATAAAGTATATAGCAAAAGGATTTGAGATATATATATATATATATATATATATATATATTTATATACACACACATTGTTAAAGAATTCCCACAATAAATTAATTAGCATGTTCATCACCTCACATAGTTACCTTTCTTTTCTCTTTTGGTGAGAACATTTAAGTAAGCGTTTTTTCAACCTGTGGGTCGCGACCCCTTTGGGGTCGAACGACCCTTTCACAGGGGTCGCCTAAGACCATCGGAAAACACATATATAATTACATATTGTTTTTGTGATTAATCACTATGCTTTAATCATATTCAATTTGTAACAATGAAAATACATCCTGCATATCAGATACTTGCATTACGATTCATAACCGTAGAAAAATTACAGTTATGAAGTAGCAACGAAAATAATTTTATGGTTGGGGGTCACCACAACATGAGGAACTGTATTAAAGGGTCATGGCATTAGGAAGGTTGAGAACCACTGATTTAAGTTCTTCTCTTTTTTTTCCCCCCTACCCCCCAGTGTCTTATGTCACTTGGTTATGCTTATATGCATGCATACAACTCCTTGGGTTGATCTCTTACCCCCCTCCCTCCTGCTCCCCAACCCTCTCTGGCCTCCCCGCTGCAGTCTGACAATCAGTTTGAGGCAGCTCTGCCTCTGTATCTATTATTGTTCATAAGTTTATAAAGTTCTTCTCTTTTAGCAAAGTTTAATTATACAATACAGTATTATCAACTATAGTCACCATTTTATACATTAAATCTTCAGACCTTATTCATTTTGTAACTGATTCTTGTTCAAGTGTTTTGTGTGGCCAACTTTGAGTATCAAAGAATGTAACTATGAAAAAAGGAGGGGAAAATAAATAGCTTTGATTTGGGCTCCATTATCTTTTCTCTGTAGGCAATGCGTGAGACAACTTACAAGAAACTCTTCAAAAAAAACACATTTTAATTAAAAATCACTACTAAGGAACACCCTTCAGATCAATACTACAGAGAATCTGGATTTTGTTGATGCTTACATGAATCCCATGGATGAAATTACAATTGTGTTAGAACAGAGAAGAACAAACATTTTATGCCTGTGCATACCACACATAAAACAGAGAAGTAAAACTTGCAGAATCAAAAGCAAGTCAGTTCCAGAGCAGGAAGTGAAATCCTGGCCTTGTTTTGCTTTGTTCCAGGGCCTAGCCCACACAGGGGATGGTTTTATGTTTCTAGCAGCAAGTGGTTCCTTGCCTTTGATCCACTTGCCTCTGTAAATACAAGCATCTGATGAACGCAGGAAAAAAATACTTCTAGGAATCCTGTAGTATGATGTATGTTAACAGTCTTAGAGTGGAAATATTTGTCAGTATTTTACCAATAACCTGGTCCTACAGGTACTTAAAAGGCCTATCTTTATTTCCTTCTCACTGCTCCTGGTCCCCTTTTACACTCCATTGATCCATCCTGTTCTTACCAAAAACTCAGTAGGTAAACAAACAAGTTTTAAATGGCATCTCATAACATGAGCCTCTGGTACAAAGTCTTACTTTAAATACACCAACAAAGTAACACTTGCCCAATGGGTCTGTCAAAGAATTACCTCCAAAAAAGGCTTAAGCAAAGATCTTATCAACAGCCCTTAGGGGGAACCAATTTCAGGGTCTTTGCATTTGCAATTCCTTCAGTCTGAATTACCTTCAGTTTCCCATGGCTAGTTCCCTCCTATATCTCTGGGATTTCAGCTCAACTGTAACCTGCTTATTGTAGTTATTCCTGAGCATCCCTCTTAAGGTGTTCTTTCCTCCTACCACAAAACCCTCTAACCCTCTAGCTATGTTTATAGCCTATACAATCAAACAGACCATGGCTTCTGCCCCTCACTAGGGTGACCATAGGCAAGTCACTTAATTCCCTGAGTCTCCTGACTCTCATCTGGATCAGGGAGAAGTCACAGTAAAGTGTAAAGGGAAACAAATTCTAGGCTGAGAATTAGGGGGCACCCACTTTAGTGTTGATTGTGCAACTAAATCAGTGGTGACCTGAGACAAGTCACTTCCCCTAACAGGATTAAAGTTTCCTCATCTGTTCATTGGAGGGAATGGACGCAATGAGATTTATCCCAGCTCTGAGAGTGGCTTATTCTCTATCTAGACACCCTGCATTTTTACACTCCTATCTCCAGTTCACAGCTGCCCTGAGGTTGAGCCCAGGTTAGCATTTCTGGCTGTCACTTGAGCTATAGACCTCCCCTCTCCCAGACAACATTCAACTCAACTCAATACAATGCATAGTTTAAAGAGTGCAGGCTGTGGCACCCCACTGTGTGTGGTGCTGGAAAGGTGTTTATTTTACTACCAACAAATCTGTGGTTTGTGGTTCAGAATTTAACCTTCTAAAATTGCACTAATATTTCTCTTGGAATCTTCTTGCCAAATCCAAATGTCAATCTTTGTGCCTTCCATTTACTGAACTTTGTCCCTTCCACTGACCCATTATGGAAACTTCCAACCCATGGCTTCTCTTCCTGCCTCTGTGTTCTCCTGCCTTCCCTGATAAATGGCTAGTTCCTACTATCCTTAGGTAGCAACTTCCAAAGCTCAGGCCACCATAGTCAGTCATTTTATGAGTCCCAAACCTATGTCAGGCCATGTATAAAGATCTGAGGATTGCCTGACCGGTTTGGCTCAGTGGATAGAGTGTCGGCCTGCGGACTGAAGGGTCCCAGGTTCGATTCCGGTCAAGGGCATGTACCTTGGTTGTGGGCACATCCCCAGTAGGGGGCGTGCAGGAGGCAGCTGATCGGTGTTTCTCTCTCAACGATGTTTCTAACTCTCTATCCCTCTCCCTTCCTCTCTCTAAAAAGTCAATAAATATATATTTTTTAAAAAAAAGATCTGAGGATATAGTAATTAAAACAACCTAATAACCCATGATTAGGGATTGAGAAATATGTTACCCATAAAAAGCCTATTCCATCAAATCAAGCACAATTATATACTGTCCTCACAAATGGTTGACGCCCCCTCTCTCTGCCTATTTTCTCCCCTCGGGCTTTATATTGCCTGCTCCGAAATGCTGTTCTTTTACCCACACTTTTAAATTTTGATTTAAGTCACCATAGAATTATTCAATTTAATTCAATAAAACTCATTGGCTACACATCTTATCTTAGAGAAAATGTGAACATTTGTTTCAATAATAAAAGCAGACCTGTATGTTAACCTTTATTCTACTATCCCAAAGGGAGAGAAAAAATGATGAAGGTACAATCATGTTGCTAACATTTACTACCCTGATGGTGTGCTTTCTGTATGATATCATCACTTCACCAACCCACATACAGGTAATTAAATTGACCAGGGAGTTGTGGAATCTGCTAACAATTACTACCCTGATAATCTACCTGAGCAGAGCAAGGCAAAGAGGGGCCCTTATGTGAGAAGCACCAAATCATTTAACTCATTTCTGGCTCTGAAGCTTATGTTCAGAACTGAGGGAAATCGAAGTCTGTAAAATTTCAGCCTAACCACCAAATGTTATTTAGGGTGACTAATGTTTGCAACTTGGTTTATTTACGATTGTGTATTTGGCTTTCAAGACCCTTTAAGTGAAATTAACATCATAGTGCTTTGTACATGGAAACTTCCTATTCATCCACAAAGGGAAAACAAGGAGGAGTGGCAGCAGCCAACTCCACAACACTGGCCCTGGCTAGAGGAACCATGGCCAGCAGGTTCTATTTCTTGGTGTGACCAAATCTTTGTCTTCTGAACCTCAATGCACATTCAAAAAGCCTGCTGAGTAGGGAGGGCTTGCACTCTCAAATGCAGAGCTGGCACTGACTCCGCTCACAAAGGGGACCAAGCACATGGATGGGATTTTTTTCTTCTTTTCCATTAATTTTTTTAAGTGTTAACATTTTATAAACATTTCTATGCCAGTTTGAAATGATCACCCATTTAAAACTTTAGAAAATGGCAATGTCCCATTAAATTTTTAAAAGGAAAAATGTACTTAAGAAGGGGAAATTGCAGCAAACCAAGAAGCAGCCGAGTGTAACAAGTCCTTAAGGCTATCCTGTAACCAGCCTGAACTGGAGACAGATTACCCAAAGAAACAGCTAATCCTCATATTAGCCATTGGACCTTGTCACACTTGCCCTTTGGGGCCAGCCTCAGCTCCTCCTTGGTAGTGCAGGACACACCTCATTCGGTCATTAACCCATTGTCGAACCTTAGCTATCTATCTCTGTTACTATAAACACCTAGGTTCAGTGGCACCTGCCTGCCCATGGACCTTAAAACATGGAGTCCCAAAGCAATGTTAGCTCTGCTTGGGATCAGGTTTATTTTCACAGCAAAAGTTTCATTTGCTGGTAATGTACATGCCACTCTCTCTGCCAGGAATGGAGGACTTAATTCCCTAGGCCTGTATCTCCTCCTTTGAAATCATCAGGAACCCTGAAGATTGTCCAAACTGTCCATTCTAGAAGAGCCAGATCACAGAGACATCACTGACAGCCAGATTCAGCCAAGGCACAATGGTGGCATGGACCCTAAGAGGCAGAATTGCCAGGAAGACCAAGCTTATCTGACAGCCATTGATAGACAAATGGCTAGTAGAACCCTTGGTGCTGAGAGCTGGTGATATCCAAACAGGTCACAAACAGCCATCATTTTCATGATAGGAGGCATTTTCTGTCATCCTTTTCCTTAAAGTAAGCCTTCAGAAGTGCATTTTTTAAAAAATATATTTTATTGATTTTTTACAGAGAGGAAGGGAGAGGGATAGAGAGTTAGAAACATCGATGAGAGAGAAACATCCATCAGCTGCCTCCTGCACGTCCCCTACTGGGGATGTGCCCGCAACCAAGGTACATGCCCTTGACCAGAATCGAACCTGGGACCCTTCAGTCCGCAGGCCGACGCTCTATCCACTGAGCCAAACCTGTTAGGGCCAGAAGTGCATTTTTTAAAATTACATTTTACTGGGGTGACACTGGTCAACATGAACATATAGGTTTCATGTGTGGATTTCTAAATTACAAAATCTGTATATAGCATCATATGTCCACAGAAGTGCATTCTAATTGAAGCCCCTTTGCTACCTCCTTGGAATGTGGTCAGGTAAGACATGGTCTCTCTTACTGTGTGGTCTTCAGGGAAGCTCTGCTGCCTGCTCTGTTTACTCTGCAAAACACCCCTCCTCCAATTGACAGACAGCCAGTCACCCCCAGCTTAAAGATCCCTGTTGTGGATGCAAATGACAAGAGTACTTCAGAACAAATGACCTGCTTAAGGCAAGAAAGCCTTGTTAAGGCTTCAGATCACACCTTCATGTTGCCCATAAACCCATGGTGCTTTCTTATGCAGTCAGTCCTTAATTTTCAAGCTAATAGAGGGGAACAATATCAAGAACTGTATAAAAAAGGATGTAACGAAGGGATAATTTATAATGGATGGGGTACTATGTTGGGTTTTGTTTTACAAAATTATTTTCTGAATTAATGTTTCCTTTAAAAGATCATGGAAATAACTTGCTTTTCCTGGTTTGGCAGTGGTAGTCTTTAAGATGTGTGAAATAGGGGGAGGGGCTCCTCTGACCAATCCCCCAAAGTTAACAGTCCCCTGCAGGACATGACCAAAGTTCACTGTGTAAAGACAGGCTAATCTCTTCAACTGGCTAGAATATTCACTTCAATCCTATAAACACAGCCATAGTTTACTGTCACAAGAGAGGATAAAAGATGAGATGTGGCTTTCAAAGTTGCTACTCTATAGTCATATAAACTCTCTGAATAAGTAGATTTTCATGATAAAATTTTTCAATTTAAGACTTACAAGACACAGAGAGCAGCAGCACTGAGTACTAAAAGCCTAAGCAACATCCTCTTGAGTTTTCCCTGAAATATAATGTAACTTTCATGTTAGTTATTTCCTGAGTCTTACAGGAGTTGAAAAACTTGGGAAAACGTATTTTGTGTAGCTTTCATTTCCCATCCTCCCCTCACAACCTTCCAATAATGCATGTGAAGGTACTGTTTTTTTACAACTTTGATCTTCCATTAGCAAATTCCTTCAAGTCAAATGCACTTCATTCTCCCCCTCCCCCCTCGCTCTCCAGTTTTAAATGGTCATTTGAAATCTAAGCAGAACCGGATGCTCAGGCTGCAAAACATCCATCTGAAGCATGATTGCTCTGCTGCCATTTGGGAGGCATTTCACTGGGCAAATTTCTATCCTTGGAAGCACTTCTTCTCACTTAACTGAATAGAAGCTGCCTGAACACATTTGAAAACCTGATTTACCCTTTTAGATCACATCTGATTGATCTTCCCAGCACTTTTCTCTAGAGAAAGCCACTGTAAGCATTAGTTGGTGTATGGAAAACCCTGGAAAGATGAACAAAGAACAACCCCTGCAATGAGTTGCTAAATTAAACGAGGAAGAAAACAAACACTACCAAACATCAACATAACTCAGCATTCTCTCCTGAATGTGACCACACTCCAGAGGTAGGAGCCAGAAAGGAAAGGGGGTGCCAGACTGAAGACTCGCAGAGAGCTAAGAATTCCTGAGATAGATTCCTCCCACCAATCCATCCACCAAAAAAAGGGAGGGGGGGATGCCTTCTTTCCTCTTGCTCATCAAGGACAAGTGGGCTCCTTTGTTAAGGCCAAAACAAAAACCGAATCCTGAAAGTGTGACATTCTGCTGTAGCAGCAGCCACACTATGCGCTGTGACAGGGCCATCTATATCACAGGTTCAGTTTCAGAATGGCTCATACCTCACTGAGAATCTACACACACCAACCATCTATCATACCCTGGCTGCAAGCACAGCAAGAAAGATATAAAGAAAAAGAAAATGGCAAACCATCTTTTAGGTATGAGATTTATAACAAATTATTACTCAGTATACACTAAAATCCTCAGTAATTCAATTTTAAAAATGTGAGAAAACGATTTTGGATTGACTGGACTAGAACAGAAAATATTTTTACTAGAAAACATTAAGGTGTCTCATCTACCAGAGAACCTGAAATAATGGATATCAAGTTACTGACGTTTTAGCATAAATTACATGAAGAATTTTATTTGGATGGATGGATGGATGGATGGATGGATGGATGGATGGATGGATGGCCAGCTAGCTGGCTAGATCACTGACTGGCTGGTTAAATGGATTATTGGATGGCTAAGTGGATAAGTGGGTGAATGCATAGATGGATGAATGGAAGGAAGGGAGGGAGAGAGGGAGAGAAGCGAGGGAGGGAGGAAGAAGGGGCTTCTGCTAGGAGCCCTGTCTGCATGAGTTGGCCCCTATGACTTGTCACCACCACTCTAAGCCCTTGGCTTCTCCCTTGGCTTCTCAAGTGTCACATTGTTTTGCCTCTGCCTCTGCGCCTAGCTAATATGAAGACAATCTAGCAACAGAGGGTTGTTGCTTTATCCTACATAGAAACGTATTTGAGAAATATCACCTTGGTTGCTATGTAGACAATTGAATTGAGGGAAAAGAGGCAGGGAGAGTAGATGAAAGCTGTCACAATCATCCCTGCAACAAATCTTGATGATGAATTAAATTTTAAAGATGAGGCAGAGACCAGGTTTGACCCTTGATACTTGAAGTGTCGTACACAGACCAACAGCATCAAGCATCACCTGGGAGCTTGTTAAAAATGCAGCTTAGCCCACCACCCAGACCTACTAAATCAGAATCTGCATTTTAACAAGAGCCCCAGGTGACTCCTGTGCACAGCAAAGTTTAAGAAATGCTGGTTTAGAGAATGGGTCAGGTTCCTTGGGAAGCTAGCTAAGGTGACATCCAATGAAAGATAAAACTGGATTTGGCTTTCGGAAGGTTGGGAGTTTTGACTCTGGAAAGTTATTTTGCTTATTCAACAAATGCTAATTGACTACAATGGATAAAAAAAACTCTGGGAAAATATACATGACAGTCTCAGGCCTTAGAGAGCTCACATCTGATAAGTAAATCAATCAATCAATCAATAAGGCACTGGGACTACAGAGCACTGAGTGCCAGGTAAGAGGCATTCCCAGGCTACAGGTTTGGTACGCTATCCAAAAGATGACTGTTCACCTTCCCATTGTCATCCTTGGAATCAAGATACAGCCAGGACCTTGCCTGGGCAGGCTCAAGTTAAACAGAAAAGACCACTCTTTGAAGTTGCTCAGCCAATGAGAAGTGCACATAATCCTTCAGCCAGAAATGTCAATGACTTAGTCAGGACCCCTGGGCTTCTTTCCTTCTAATTGTGTAGTTGGAGGTAGGAGGTAGGAGAATATTTTAAAGAGTAAACAATTTGGCTCATTAGATGCTGATGAGCTGTCACTCCTATCTGCTGCCTTACAGATCAAATCTTTGAAAGGAGCAAAGTCAGAAAGATGTAGACATAAAACAACAGTGGCATTTTCACAATTAAACACTCTTTCAAAAACTTATTAGGTAGATATGAAGAGTATCACCTGTGGCTCAATCAAAAAGGCTTTCTTCCATTCATAAATGGCTGCATCCATTTATCCCACCCCTTCAAGTTTAATTCATTGCAAACAAGTGAGCAAAAGGACCACTGGGCCTTGGTCCTTATCTGAATCTGACCAGCATTTCAGTGGCTCCCTTCAACTGGCAGAACAGCATTTTCCTCTTTGCTTTCTTTAATGCAGTGGTTCTCAACCTTGGCTGCACATTAGAATCACCTGGGAATCTTTTTAAAATCCTGATTTCTGGGCCTCATCCTCCTGAAATTCTGTTTCTTTGTTACTAATGTTGTGGCCCCACCCCATAACAAAGAAACAGAATTTCCGGAGGATAAGGCCCAGAAATCAGCATTTTAAAAAGATTCCCAGGTGATTCTAACGTGCAGCCAAGGTTGAGAACCACTGCTTTAATGTCATCTTTTCCATCTCTGTTTACTGGTGTTACTAACCCCTATTATTTTGTCTATGTGTTCTGCTCCCCCAATGTTTCATTTCTTGACAATATATTTACACTTATTATATCTACTTAATTTGAGAACAACATATTTTTCAATAGAACTCAAAATGGTTTGAAGGCATGATCTAATTATCAGTCCAGCATCCTCATGAGTTCAGTGATAGCAACCATTCATTTTTGCCTCTCCATCAAGGAAACTGGAATAGTGAACACTTAGGGGCTTTGTCCAAAGTCACTGTGTTGGTCTGAGAATTGAACCTTGGAAACTTTATTCCAAGGGATAGTGCCATCCTCTCTAGGCCTTCCTCATATATAACAGCATCTGTAAATAGATTACTCAGGTGTGCAATTAAATAAATCTCTGGGTATCATGTGGGGAAGCACAGGACTTAGTTAGAAAGTCTGTAAGGCAGTGGTTCTCAACCTTCCTAATGCCGCAACCCTTTAATACAGTTCCTCATGTTGTGGCGACCGCCAATTTCATTGTTACAAATTGAACATAATTCAAACATAGTGATTAATCACAAAAACAATATGTAATTATATGTGTGTTTTCCGATGGTCTTAGGCGACCCCTGTGAAAGGGTCGTTCAACCCCCAAAAGGGGCGCGACCCACAGGTTGAGAACCGCTGCTGTAAGGAGTAAACCTCCACGGGGAGTTGGCTGAAGGCATTTTCCCCTGCCTTGACTTTCCCAAACAAGTCTGAGCCCCCAGGTGTTTACTGGAATCTTTATGCTTAGTCTTCAGGTGTCCTTGCTTAAAGGACACTGCAGATGCATGTGTCTTCTCAAGTATGCTTACTCTACTGATAGTATCTAATAGTTAATTTCAGTTCAAGCTGTTGTTACAATAAAAGCCTGAGGAGGCAGGTGAATGGGGCTGTTTGGCTCCTACAGCCAAGCAGCCCCTTAGCCCTCTCTTTCACTAAAATGTGAGTCAGAATAATCATTCATCCATCACTCAGGGTCTGCTGGTCAACCCCGGCAGTATCAGGAAATATCCATAGAGCTCCATAAAACTTTCGCAGTGCCTGAATTTCTGCAAAAATGTTATTTTCCCCTGTAGCATCCAACACTAGATTGAGTATCTTGTACAGATGACATGACTCCTAACAATAACTATTCCCTAGTTAAAAGTCATAACTGGATAAAGTCTTGCTCTTCAGTTGTCCTACATCATCCGAGGTAAGCTAAAAATATCTTCAAATCCTTTGGATATGGCATATTAGCTAAATTTCATCTCTTCCAAAAATAACCAGCTCAGATTAGAAACCAGGAATCTTTATGGGGCACACTAAAATGCATCATATCTTAAAATGTATCATAGACTTAAATGTAAAAGTGGAAAGTATAAAAGTTTTAGAAAAAACAGGCGAAAATTTCAAGATCCAGGGCTAGGCAGAGAATTCTTAGACGACACCAAATCATATTCCATAAAAGGAAAAATTGATAGATTGTACACCATCAAAATCATAAATTTTGCTATGGCAACTACTAAGTAAATAAGATGAAAAGACAGGCAATGAACTAAGAGAAAATATTGCAAACAATATATCTGACTATAGACTAATATGCGGTTATATAAATAACACTCAAACCTCAACAGCTGAAAAAACAAAGAATTCCCTCAGAAAATGGGCAAATGGCATGAACAGACATTCCACCAAAGAAGGCAAATAGATGGCTGAAAGGGTGTTAAACATCTCTAGCTATCAGGGAAAGGCAATTTAAAACCACAGTGAGATGTTACTAAACACTTATCAGAATGGCTAAAAAAAAAAGTGACAACACCAAATGCTAGCAAAGATGAGGAGAAATTGGATCCCTCATATATTGCTGGTAGAAATGTGAAATGACATATAGCCATTCTGGAAAAGTCTGGTAGTTTCTTATAAAGTTAAACATGCGTTTACCAAATGACCCAGCAATTGCATTCTTGAGCATTTATCCTGGAAAAATAAACACTTATTGCCCCACAAATGCCTATAAACGAATTTCATAGCAGATTTATTTATAGTACACAAAAACTGGAATCAGCCCAGATGTCCTTGAGTTGGTCAATAGTTAAACTATTACCATGGAATAGGCTTCAACAAAAAAGATTGAGCTGCTGCTACAAGCAGCAGCTTAGATGAATCTTGAATAAATTATGCTGAATCATAAGAGGCACCCAAAACCAGCTCTCACTCCTAATCCAGCAGAAACATAGTGCCCCAGTATTTTAGTATGAAAGTCACCAGCGGCTCTGAAACCAAACTTGATCACTATTAAAGCTGCCAGTTTGCAGGCGGCCACTGCAGACTCCTGTGCCCTGAAGCAGATGTGGGTACACTGATTATCTCCAAAACTACATCTGGGAGGGGGACGTGAGAGTCATTAATAGGCAATCTGTCATTTTATTACGGCAATAATTTGTCTTTTTCTCAATGGTATTTCTTTCTCAGACCCAACTTTAGCTTCTGACATTTCAATTCGAAATTCCTACTATTTAGTGAATATTTTTACCTGCTTAAAGTTCTGGAAGAATATTTGTTTTCTTCCTTTTAGGTTTCTGTTGCTAAGCTAAATTCGGAGACCACCAAGGTATATAACCAAGAGCCAAATGATGTTATAGCTGTGCATACTGTGGGCTTTCTGACTTAGCAGATTTACTGCATATAAGAGCTCCTCTCAGTTAACCAGAAAGAGCTGCATGCTGGAGTCAGACCCCAGTAAACCAGAAGAGCTGGATTTCTGTGGTCCCTGGCTTGTTTGCTGTCAGCATGGAAACCTGACTTCTGTGACATTAGCTAGAGAAGATATTCTGACACAAATGTCACAACCTACGACCCCACACCCAGTCCACTGATACCTTCCTACAATGAATAATGGTTGCATCACTGTGGTTTAAAATAAAAACAAACATGACATTCAATGGAAAGCATCACAGCCTTGCTCATTCCAATCTCCAAAGGGGAGAGATTGTCAATTTAACTGCTTACTTCGACGCTTAAAAATCCCATATGCAGCCTTTAACTTAGCATTCTGCAGAGCTCTGGAAAATTATGAGCCACTTTCCTACAATAGGGTTAGGCGAAGTGTCTGCAATGCTGAACTCTCATTGAGGTGAGCTGACTAATCTGGCTGCATTAAACGTCTAGCTAAGCCACATACCTTGAGCTCCCCACATGTCAAAAGCTTATCCCCTCATGTACAGAAGGAACTGCTGGAAACCAAAAAGTGTGATTTCAGTCTTACCCTAATGGATCTCGTGACATCCAGGTCTCTAAACCCCTCAATAATAATTTTTCAAGGCCATCTGGAATAAATAGAAGTCTCACTCAAAGCAGCATGTATGCAAATTCTGGCACTTTAAATGGATTCTTTCCTTAAGTGCATAAACCAGAAAGCATGGGAGCAATTGGATTAGAAAAGCAAGGGTTTAAAAAAAACCCTCTAATTGGCATTAAGTCACCAAACATTGTCAAACACATATCACTTGCTTAATTATTTTGTGTGCGCATGTGCATATCTTTATAACTTCATAAACATATAAATGAGAGGAAAATGCAGATTTAATGTATGCCCATATGGCGATAAATACAAAACTGCCATAAGATTACAAAATGCTATACTAATACCAAAATGGTACCTTTTCTTTTTTCTTTTGCTTTGCTTCCAAGTCACAAATTGAGGGTGGTAGAAGCTAAGCATGGATTCTCACCTAAAAGGAGAAATACAGACTGTTTTGTCTAAAAATTTAAAATATTTTTAAATACCTTGCTTCAGCTCCATATTCTCATACAGTATAATTATATTTCATTAATCTTACAGTGTGTTTATGTGTAATATCATTTCTGCATGTCCATTACAATTGTTACTGAAGTATTTTTATGTAAATGTCCTACAATACATCATTCACCCAATATGCTTCATTTGAACATGCTTTAACGAGTTGGAGTTGACCTATTATAGTTACAATATACTGTACCACGCTCAGCAAAACCAAACACAAAACTAATAAGTATTTTTGCCTCTAGTGTATCCAGCAAATAGGTTAAGATAGTTTTTCAACCTTCAAGATATTGTGCCAGTTAATCTTCTACTTAGCAAAGTCTCAGTCATAAGGCATGTACTGTACTGAGGTAGCCATCATCCCAAAGTCATAATAGGTCTAGTTGTATTGGGCATGTTTTTAGCATTCTTCGATGCCTTCAACCTAATTTCTTTGCTGCCCACACTAAAGTCAGCCAGACTGGTACGCTCATCCTCATTTTCATATTCTCTTTAATGGCACTCTTCTAAGCTGCCTCTTCCAAAAGAGAGAGGTCACTCCTAAGGGAATTTGCTACCCTTACTTGGTTATTCCAGTAATAAAATATACTTTTATTATTTTCATGGTGAGCCCCTGGGATAAAAGCAGGCTTCAGAATTCATTTTCTCTGAGACCACTCACTGGGTTTTGAGAGAAAACATCTTTATTCCACTGGCTACTTGTGCTTCAAGATTACAGGAGCTGCCCTGGGTGAACTGATTCACACTACCCTCCAAAAGTCTACACAGACCAAATGGAGCAAAAACAAACAAAAGAAAATTGTCATTTATAGAAACAGGCCACACTCAGAGTAGTGTAGCTGAAATTGCTAATGAGCCCACCGCCAATATTCCACAAGACATTTTGGCCTCTTACAAATCTTATGAAGTGTGTGCATCATATGTTAAGTCCACATAGGATAAAAAAAAATTAAAATACAGTTAAGGTTTTCATTTTCCTTACCTGAAAAAAAATGAATCTTTCCTCTAATATAACTCTTTTTTTAAAAAATTCTCCCTAAAACATCATTCTTCTGTGTAAATCAGTGTTGAAAGCATTTGCAATACCTTGGATATCTAAATCTTTATTTAAGAGGGAGGAAAAAAAGAGCTTCAGGATTCACCTTTAAAGAGTGATTTTTATTAAACTTTTTTCTTTTTTAAATACGTTTTTATTTATTTTATTTATTTATTTTAGAGAGAGAGAGAAAGAGAGAGGGATAAAGAGAAAGGAACATCATGAGAGAGGAAGTCATCTATTGGCTGCCTCCTGAATGGCCCCCACTGGGGATCAAGCCCACAACCTGGGCATGTGCCCTTACTGGGAATTGAACCAATGACCTATTGGTTCCTGGGTCAACACTCAACCACTGAGCTACACCAGCCAGGCTTAAACATTTTTCAAAGGCGCTTTTAAAAAATCAGTTAACATGTTGGATCCTGATATCACCAGATAGTCACTTCCAGTCTCCATTCCACTCAGCTTGTATAGATACATAAAAAAAAAGAGAGTAAAGGCTTTGGGAGATTTGTCTGAGAATTTAGACGGTATTAAAACATACCAAACAGGCCATGAGGCCTAACTGGTTTTAAATGTCAGCTCCAATATTGATTGGCTGTGCAGATTTAGGTGGGTTATATACTATTATTTTGTTCAATTCTATGCTTTCTCATCTTTAAATTGTTTTTTTAAACATCTACCTAAGAAGGTTATATTGAGGATTAGATGAGAAAAATATGTTATGTCCCTAATACCCCTAAACATGAATAGGTCTTCATGGAAAGTCTGGTCAAGCTACCTGGGTCAAACCATCACTTTACAGTAATTCCCTTTTCCTAAGTCTTGGGCTCTTCACTGTTACATGTGAATTAAAAAAACTTGATGTGGTAAGTGAAGGATTGGCAATGCTTCCAAATAATTCAGACCACTAATACTCTCTCGTGTGCTCAGATTATAGCTTGATCTCTTATTCCTGCCAGACTTTATGCCTTAGTAGTAGATAGTCTATTTTCAGAAATGTTCCATGTGTGTTTGAGAAGAATGTATATTCTTCTAATTGGGTGCAGGACCATTACATTGAGTTTGTTAACCATGTTGTTCAAATTTTCTGTATTTTTACTTATTTTTTGTTCATTCGTCTATCAATTTCAGAAAGAGGTTAGTAGATTTTACAATTTCTCCTTATAAATCTGTCAAATTTGGTTTCATATATTTCAGAACGATGGTATTAAGTGCATACAAGTTTAGAATTGTTATCTAAAGAATTGAACTTTTTCATCATTATTCAGTGACGGTTTTTATCCCAAATAAAGTTTTTTTTTCTTAGTCTATTTGGTCTCATATTAATTTGCCTATATCAGCTTCCTTCTGCTTAGTATTTGCATAGTATATATATTACAATTCTATCTGTATATGTTTTAGCTTTGTCTCCTTTATATAGCATATAGCTAGATTTCATATTTTCACCCATTGTGATAATCCATGTCTTTCAACTGGTGAATTTAGTCAACTGTTATTTATTGTAATAACTGAGGAGTTGACTGCCAAGATCAAAGGACCTTTTAAAGCAATCTCTGTGTTTCCTGGCTATAACCTGGTCACCCTAGTCAATTTCTAAACACTATTTGCTTCCGTTGACTGCTGTAGGAAGTTAGCAAAAATTCAATGATCTCCATGAGTGGATTGGAACTGACACTATACTGAAGATTTTTTTCTTTCTTTTTTTTTAAAAGAAAGCACAGTTATGGTAGAAAGTCAATTAATGCAAGAAATGCTGCACACAGGCCTAATCCATTTGATGCAAATCAATGCTTTGCACATTTCAATTGCTTTGTATTTTTTTCAGAAAAGTTCATGGCACTAAACTCTTCACAAGAAACAGAGCAATTCTCTTAGGCTCACTAGGACATCTCTGCTAGTAAAATTTAAAAAGCAATCAAACTGAATAAGAAATCCTTTTCATAGACATTTACATTGGAGTAGAAAATGATTCTTGACAATTCAGAGTAAATGAAGTGCAAATTATTCTCTTATAATATATCTCAGAGTTGAAGCTTAAATTGTGACTTAAAAGAGAACCCACGGTTTAATCCGAAAAATACATTTATTGGTAATTCCTATGTGATCATATTTGATACATTTATATTATAGGGTAACAAGTTCAAAACTATTGTTAAGGTATAAATATGGAATTTATGCAGAATTTGCATGTATTGAATTTTATTTTGAATTTGCATGCGCCTATATTTGAATATTTATAATATTCCAGGAAAAGCACAGTGGAATGTACCAGACGGATTTATTTAGTGTTATGCTCTGAAATGTGTCAAAGTCTTCAACACTGTTCTTAAAGGCAAAATGGCAGAAAAAAACAAATGGGAAGCAATAAGACCAACTGAATAATCCACAAAGTCCAATATCTAGTAAAACTAGAGAAGCTCTTTTGTCAATAAATAATTGACTTAAGTTTAGACAAATATTTCTCTGAATGGTATTTTATTAGAAGACATATACCATTAATTGGATTTTTCACTATGCTTTAATGGAAGAAGGAACATTACCATTCACACCCTCCCCCCCTCCCAAACGCAGCGACTAAATATCTAAATTTGTCACAAAATGGCAATATTAGCTTTTCAACTGTGAATCACGTTCTTTACACTATCAAAATAGCTTGTACCTAGAATGTAGTTTGAGTAGAGTTTCAACATTATTATGCAACTCACTGTATATAGTAACCCCTCAGATATCCAGAGCAATTGGGTAACCAACTTAATTTATAGTTAATTGGGGGTAATGCTCTTATGAAGTGAAACTGTCCTAGAAGGCAACGAGTGTACTATTAAGTGATCTAAGCTCTCAGTTGTGGAAATTTAGAACTAAAGACCTTCACCAGCCCCAAGACTTCACTCTTCTAGCCAGACCATTAACTCTGATATCAGCTTATTTGGAAAGAGGCATATGAAGACCCAAAATCCAGGCTGTCTTGGATGTCTCTGGCTGAGCAGAATAGGCTTTATACTTCCAACTGTGTGCCACTATTAATTTCCTGTTCCATTTAACGTTTAAATATAGAAGAAAATTAGCAACTCATTCAAATATCTTTGGAATACAACAAGCAATCATGAGAAAAATCAGCAGACAATGCCTGACTTATCACCTCTGCCTTTCAGTCTGAAAGTTTATTTAACTGAGGCTGCTTTCCTCATTAAGGACTCCCAGGATATCAAGAAACTAATGAATTAACCAGCCATAGTCTCCAGGAACCTAAAAGTACACATGAGTGTAATTTATCACAGTCGTAATAAAACATCATTTTTTAAATTGTCAGTGTTTACTTTTATTATCTAAGTAGTGCATACTTATAAAGAAATTTAAAACCTTCAAAGAAGCAGAGTAAGAAAATAAGTCACTAATCAATCTATTAATATCATATTTTGTGTAGATTCTTTATGCTTAGATTTGGAAGGGGCAGGAAGATGATTTGTGTATCTTCTCTCTCTCTCTCTCTCTCTCTCTCTCTCTCTCTCTCTCTCTCCCTCTCTCTCTCTCTCTCTCATTAACATAATGGTAGTTATACTGGGTCCATAATTATCTCTTTTTCCTTCAGCATTAAATCACTAGCAATTTTCCATACTCTATAAAAGGACGTTTAAATGGTATTGTAATAATTCGTCAAGTAAATGCACTGAGATTTTTTTTGAATCATTCTCCTCCATGTGGATTTTCAGATTTTTCAATTTGTTGCATTCATAAATAACTCATTACCTTTCTAGTATGCCGTTATATCACCCTATGTGTTCCCCAATGGCACTTGACACAATTTTATGTAATTAATTGTTTCATGTCTATCTTTCCCACTCCATGAGAGCAGGGACCACGTCCCTAATTTCTCAGTGTCCCCAAGCACATAGTACAGTGATAGGAGATATTCAAGGAATATTTGTTGAATAAATTAATGAATAAATAGATGAGTAAATGAATGAAAAGCATGTATAGGATTATGTTTTCCAATTAAACCCCAGAAATCATGACTGAAATAAATATTTTAATATTCTGTTTATATTATCTCATTTATTCCAAAAGAATCATTTAAATTTGTATTTCCCACCAACAATGTATGAAAATTATGATATATACAACTTGTCAACATTTTTTGTCTGGTGGTGATGGTGATGTATGTTGAGTTTTTGGTTTTGTTTTGATTTCTTTAAAACAGGGTTATTTGAAGGGGCAAAAGGTTTCCTACATTTAATTATTTAAATTTGCATTTCTTTAATACCAGTGAGACTAAAACAGTTTTTTTATGTCGGTGAACTAATTGTGGTTCCCATGTTTTAAACTGTGTGTTCATACCCTTTGTTTATCTAGTCGATTCGTAGGAGTTCTTTATACAGGAAATATGTCATTCTTTTGTCTGTTTTATTTGTTGTGCATATTTGAATCAGTTTGATATGTGCCTTTTCATTTTGGCTATTTTTTTGAGATGAACATTTCTCATTTTTATGTAATCACAAATATCTTTATCCTCTATTCAAACCTTTTTTTATTATTATTATTATTATTATTATTATTATTATTATTATTGATTTCAGAGAGGAGAGATAGAAACATCAATGATGAGAAAGAATCATTGATTGGCTGCCTCCTGCACGCCCTCCAATGGGGACAGAGCCCACAACCCGGGCATGTGCCCTGACCAGGACTCCAACCATGACCTTCTGGTTCATAGGTCTACGCTCAACCACTGAACCACACCAGCTGGGCAAACATTCTGTTTTCTCCATTAAGAGCCCCACATGTGAATTGCAGTCATCATTTAAATAACACTAATTGTGAATTAAGATTAAATGGGTTTGACAAAACATCAAAGATGGCGGCAGAGTAGGTGGATCTTTCTTGCACCTCCTCTCAGACCATACTAGAAATAAAACTAAATTGGGGAACATTCACCCTGAATTACCAACTGAAGATTAGCTGAAGAAGAGACTTTTAATAGGAAGGGCAGATACCACCTGGGTAGAAGGGCAGGGTTGAAAAAGGTGCTGACCCAGTTCCCATGAGAAGCAGGCCCAGGGTGAGGAGGTACCTCTAAGCTGCAGGGGTAGGGGTTCCCTCTGAAAGGAGTGAGGCCTGGAGCACCAGAGCTAGAATAGCAGCCTACATAACATCCAGCTGTGAAAGGCAACTGGGACTTCCAGGGAAAAATGGAGCCTGTCATTGACAAAGGCACTTTAAAACAAACAATAACAAAAAAAAAAACACAGCACAGGATTTTTCTTTCCTTTGCAGCCACTCACTCGCCCAGGGCTTTGGTGGAAGGAGGGCGGTATGCACTGGAGTTGCCTGAGGAGAGTCTGGGGTGGGAGGCATAGGGTGAGGTGTGGAAGAGCAACAGCCAGGATACCAGTGCGAGGTCATCACCCCTTACCCTGCTATGGCAGAAGCCATTTTTCCTGAGAGGCGCAAACTCCTCCCAGCAGCAACAACCCTGGGAAAGGCAATTACCCTGCCCTCCGGGATAGTTTGCTCCACCCTCAGGAATCCTGCTCACCCCACCCTTGGGAATCCTGCTTGCCCCATCCCGCACTGGATCCTTGGTGCTGAGGCAGCAGCAGAGGCCAAGCCTATGGGTCTGAGCAGATGTAGGGGGCATCAGTGACTGGCTTTGGGGTAGAGCTATTCCTCCCTCTTTTCTGGAAACCTGACTGGTGCTTCCCCTTCATGGGAGAACTGCTAGAAGCTTCCAGCTTCCAGTAGACCACACCACACTATATACAAGGGGCTCCACTATGCTGCTGTCAGGGAAATATTCCGGGACAGACTCAGACGTGTGGCTCTGGGATGGGGGAACACAGCCACCACCTTCCCTGAAATCTGAATAGCGCCTCCTGTTCAGAGGAGACCCAGAGGTCTCATTCTCCAGATTCCCCAAAAAACCCTTTCAGAAACAGCCTTTTCAATGACTAAGTCTGACAGTTGACCAGCAGGTGGAGGCCGATCCTGGGTTGAGGCTGATCCCGGGTTGAGGCTGATCCCGAGGTGCCTTGGGATGTTTGTTGACTGCCTTGGCCCAGTGTTAACAAGCCCACCTTACAAAGCAGCTTGGCCCCTCCCATGTGCAGCCCTGTAGAGGCAGCCACAAACTGCATTGCTTGAAGCTTCCAACAGGTTGCAAGAGCCAAACATTGTCATCTTCTGACAGTGCCTATCACCAAAGTACCTCCCAGAGGGCCAGGAATCAGCCTACAAATGTTGGCCTCAGTCAACAAAAGAATATGACCCAAAGGGAGATCCCAGCAAGCACTAAACTCTGCAGAGACAAACTCTGTTTTTCTTAATTTTTTTCTATTTATTGCTTTGTTATTATTTTTTCATCTTTTTCTTTCATATCTTATTTTTCTATTTCCTTTTTTACTCTATTTTTTCTTTCTCCTCTTTTTCCTGTTTTCCTTTTCATAATTTCTATCCTTCCTCTTTTAATACTGTTTTCCTTTCCCTATTCTTTAATCTTATTCTTTTCTCTGCCTTCTTTCTTTTCATATCCTTCCCCCCCTTTTTTCTCAGATGTTTTTCCTTTTAATATTCTTATTATCTTTTATCTTTCATAATCCTTTTTTTCTGTTGTTGTTGCTGTTATTGTCTTTTGTATTGTTTTTATTTTGTTTTGTTTTGTTGTGCTTTGTTTTGTTGTCAGCACCCGCACAACAGCTAGCATGACCTGATTGGGGTTGAGCCTCCAGTCAGCCAGCCTGAGGGGAGATCCCACACACGAAAGGTATCTTTAGGGTTTTCTATGTACAATATCATGTCATCTGAGAACCATGACAGTTTTACTTCCTCCTTTCCCATTTGAGTACCTTTTATTTCTTCTTCCTGTCTGATTACTGTGGCCAGGATTTCCAGCACTATGTTGAATATGAGTGGTGAAAGCAGACATCCCTATCTTATTCCCTATCCTAAGGAAAAGTTTTAGTTTCTGCCCATTGATTATTAAGTCAGCTGTGGGTTTGTCAAATACGGCCTTTATTAAGCTGAGGTATGTATCCTCTATTCCCACTTTGCTGAGAATTTTGATCATAAATGGGTGCTGGATTTTATCAAACAATTTTTTAAAAAACTACTGATATAATCACATGATTTTATTCCTTTATTTTGTTTATGTGTTGTACATTTATTGATTTACAAATATTGTACCAACCTTGCATCCCCAGAATAAACCCCACTTGATCATCATATTTGATTGTTTTAATGTATTGCTGGATCTGGTTTGCTAATATTTTGTTAAGGATTTTAACATCTATGTTCATCAGGGATATAGGCCTATAATTTACTTTCTTTATAGTCTTTATCTGGTTTTGGAATTAAGATAATGCTGACCTAGTAAAAGGAACTTGGGAATCTTCACTCCTCTTGAATTTTTTGAAATAGTATGAGAAGGATAAGTGTTAGTTCTTTTTTGAATGTTTGGTAAAATTTACCTGTGAAACCATCTGGCCCAGGATTTTTATTTGTTAGGAGTTTTTTTGGTTTTGTTTTGTTTTGTTTTGCTTTTATAAATGTTTCAATTTATTTAGTTGTAATCAATCTATTCAGGATTTCTGATTTTTCCTGATTCAGTTTAGTAAATAGTATATTTTTAAAATTTTACCCATTTCGTCCAGATTGTCCAAATTGTTGGCATATCATTGTTCATAATATTTTCTTGCAATTCCATGTATTTCTGTGGAGTCGGTTCTTACTTCTGTCCTTTCATTTCTGCTTTTTTTGGGTTCTCTATCCTTTTTCTTTATGAGTATGGTTAAAAGTTTGTCCATACATTTTATCTTTTCAAAGAACCAGTTCTTGGTTTCATTGATCATTTATAATGTTTTTCTAGACCAGCGATTCTCAACCTGTGGGTCGCGACCCCTTTGGGGGTCGAACAACCCTTTCACAGGGGTCACCTAAGACCATCAGAAAACACATATATAATTACATATTGTTTTTGTGATTAATCACTATGCTTTAATTATGTTCAATTTGTAACAATGAAATTGGGGGTCACCACAACATGAGGAATTGTATTAAAGGGTCGCAGCATTAGGAAGGTTGAGAAACACTGTTCTAGACTCTTCTTTCTGTTCTGATCTCTATTACCTTTCTTCTACTCACTTTGGGCTTTGTTTGTTGTTCTTTTTCTAGTTCCTTTAAATGTAAAGTTATATTGTTTAGTTGAGATTTTTATTGTTTCTTCAAGTAGACCTGTAATGCTGTGACATTCCCTCTTAGGACTGCTTTTGCTGTGTCCCATAGAATCTGTGCTGTTGTATAGTCATTTTAATTTGTTTCCAAGTATTTTTTTTTTATTTCTTCCTTGATCTTATTGTTAATCCATTCATGTTATTTAGTGTCCATGTCTTCATGTGTTTTTCCAGTTTATTTTATTGTAACTGATTTCAAGTTTCATACCATTATGGTTAAAGACGCTTGGTATGATTTAAAACCTCTTAAATTTATTGAGATTTGTTTTGCACCCTAACATGTGGTCTATCTTAGAAAATGTTCCATGTGCACTTGAAAAGAATGTGTATTCTGCTGCTTTGGGGTGAATTGCTCTGAAGATAGCAATTAAATCCATCTGATCTAGTTTTTCATTTAAATGCACTAACTCCTTGTTTATTTTCTACCTGGAAGGTCTATCCATTGATGGCAATGGGGTGTTAAAATCCCCTATGACTGTATCACTATCAATGTCTCCATTTATGTCCATCAAGATTTGCTTTACTTTTTTTAGATGCTCCTATGTCAGATGCATAAAGGTTTACAAGTTATATCCTTTAGTCAGATCAATTCCTTTAGCATTATGTAATGTCTTTCCTTGTCTCTTTTATGGCATTTCTTTTGAGTCTATTTTGTCTAATATAAGTATATCTAACCCACCTTATTTTCTTTGCCATTTGCATGACATTTCTTTTTCCATCTCTTTAGTCTACATATATATTTCGATCTTAGGTCAGTCTCTTGTAAGCAGCATATAAATGGGTCTTGTTTTGTTACCAATTCTGCTACCCTATGTCTTCTAAATATGCACTACCTATTCCCAGAAGCCTTGAAAAACAGATTTCTCCTTTTTCTCACCTGTTCCTCATACTTTATAAAGCAAAGGGTCTTAGAAAGAATCTCATTTAAATCTTCCATTTTTACAGACAGGTATGAACTTGACCAGAATCACAAGTTCCTCCTCACTACTCATCTATCTATACTACAGTGTTCTGCACTTTACTCACTAGTCTTGAGTCTGGCGCCTTAGACCACTGGGCCATCCTGACACACTACTCACTAGTCTTTATGGACCTGCGGCTGAAGATGGAAACTTTCGCTTTTTTGGCTTTGTCTTGCCTCTAACCTTCCCAAACTGCTATGTTAGCACTGCTAGGAGTTCATAATACTCCACAAAGTTTGCTGATTGGCTCTAAAGTTCTCAACCTGTGGGTCGCAAACAATGAAAATACATCCTGCATATCAGATATTTACATTACAATTCATAACAGTAGCAAAATTACAGTTATGAAGTAGCAACGAAAATAGTTTTATGGTTGGGGGTCACCACAACATGAGGAACTGTATTAAAGGGTCGCGGCATTAGGAAGGTTAAGAACCACTGAAACTGTAACATAAACAGATGGACTTAACTCTATTTTTAAATATATTCTAGTAAAGGTATGCCATTTTAAATACATTATTGATATTTAAATCATGTTCAAACAAAATTCTTCTTTATTAAATATCTAAAATACCAAAGTGTTCTGTTCTATTGTAAGATTTGTGAGAGAAAGGATGACATGTCTTTCCTGGAATATAATGGGCATTGTTACAAAAATTTTGTTTAATGACTAACGGATGGAAGAGATGACTACTCTTTAATGACATTTCATATTACCCAGGTTGAAAACAGATATCTATAAAAGACAAACTCTAAAATTGTTATTGCCACATAACAGCAATAATATAAAACTATACTAAGAAACGCTAATTCTAAAGGACCTTTTATACTTCCTTAAGAACTCAGAGCTTTGTTGGGACTCCCTTCACGCAAAGATGCAAACTAATACTGCTGAAGTTCTACAGATGTTATCATGGTGAATGTCTCTCCCTCTCCTGTGAAACAGTGGAAGAGTATAACAGCTTTTATCAAAGATAGCTCAGGAAATTCATCCTCAGTATGTAAAGCTGTCCTGGGAGAGCCAAGTGGCCTACAGCCTGATGGACAGCATTGCTGGTTCTAACAGTCCATTCACTCGTTGCCTCACCCTGTACCACAAGCCTGTCAATTCATCATGTTTAACTGCAAAATCTAAAAAGCAAAGGAGTTGGAGCATGGGCATGTGAGGTGTGAGCAGGCACATGCACTATGTTCTTATTAAGACATAGCACTTTCTAAATACCATATGATTTCACTTTATGAAAAAATCTGAAGAACAAAATAAGAACAAACTAAATTGAAACAGACTCATAGACACAGAGAACAGACTGATGGTTGCCAGAGGAGAGGAGCAGTGGGAGATTAGGTGAAAAGGGTGAAGGGATTAAAAAGTACAAATTGGCCCATCGTGTGGCTAAGTGGTTGAGTGTCAACCTATGAACCAGGAGGTCATGGTTCAATTCCTGGTCAGGGCACATGGCCGAGTTGCAGGCTTTATCCCCAGTGTGGGGCATACAGGAGGAAGCCAATCAATGATTCTTTCTCATCATTGATGTTTCTATCTCTCTCTCCTTCTCCCTTTCTCTCTCAAAGCAATAAATATGTATTTTTAAGAAGTACACAAAAAAGTCACAGGGATGTGAAAGTACAACACAGAAAATATAGTCAGTGATGTGTAATAACTACATAGGGTGCCAGGTGGGTACTGGAAATACCAGGGGGAACACTTCATAAATTATGTGATTGTTAACTATTATACTGTACACTGGAAACAAATACAAAATAATATTGACTGTAAACTGTAATTGAAAAATAAAAAAAATTAAATAAAACATAGCTCTTTCGAAATAGAGCCACCTTTTAAACAGAAATGGGGAAAAATAAAACATTTACAATATTTAAAAAGGAATGACAAAAAAGGGAAAAAGAAAGCTTTTCTCCATATAAATGCCTTTTAGTCCTTTCATATTCGTGATTGTCTACTGCATTTTAGATAACAACTAGTTACTCTCCCGTGCAGCTACTGGAAAATTTAGAAATGCTAAAAGTCTAGGATACAACATGAACATGATGACCAGATACTTTGAATTGTATAGATACTGACCTCCTCCTCCTCCCAGCCACTCTGTGTGTGCAGGCCAGCACCACATCTTGTAAAGAAGAATGACACTAGGCCAATTTCTCGGTGCCCAATTCTCAATTCCTCCCACAGATCAAGTGGTACACCAGAATCGACTACAAACAGAAGGAATTTGGCCTAAAAAAAAGCCTTCAGAATTTGCGAGTTTTGACAGCTAGTAAGCAACAATGTTTTAATACATTTTCAAAAATAGTCTTAGAAATTCTAGACTAAGCAGGACTCTTCTCTATCCCAAACAACATATTGGCAAACAGATGCATGAAATGAAATTTCTAGGTTTTTAAAAAAGGAATATTATTCTTAATAAACAACTTGTGCCTTTTGCCAACCAAGCACTCTCGCTTTGTCCTCTCGGGGCAACAAGGCCATAGTTGTTTCTATTGAGCAGTTATATATCACCCAAACACTTTACCATCTGCTGAGACAGGGAAGCCATCGCAAATGTAGCACTGAGAACAGGATTCAGGCAAGATCTTGGTATATGGCCACAATAGCCTCTCATGCCCTACCACTCAGAAGGTGACCCCTGTCACTGCGTGAAGGCTCCTACTGACACTTATTCACCAGGCTCCCCCCATCCTCCTATTCTTTTCTGCTTTGTAGTGACTTCCAACATAACAATCAAAAGCCCCTCTGCAACCTAGCCAGGAGAACTATTCCTAGTGAGCACAAAGCCTCAAAAGAGATGGAAATCTCTTCTTCCAATGGGTGTGGCAACCCTGGTCCAATCTCTCATCCAAACTCACATATGTAAAGTTATTAAAAACATTGATGATGCAGGTGAAAACAATACCAGTTAACATTTGCTGTGTGTTTATTTTGTGACATTTACTAATATGAAATATCTCACTGTACTCATCAAGGCACAGTGAAAAGGCCAAAACAGCTGTGGAGTCAAACAGAATTGGAATAAGATTCCTTCTGTGCTACTCAAGTGCTCAATTAGGAAAGTCCTTCAGCCCCTCTGGGCTTCACTTTTATCTGATAAACTGGGATACTTTTGCTCACTCTGCCCTCTTCCCAAAGATAGTGCACATTTACAAAGAAATACCAGAGATAATAAATGTGAAAGCTCATCAGAAACTGGAATGTGCTCTTCACACATATCAGGCTTGGACAGACTGTGGTCCAAGGTCACACAGCTGGTTCATGGCTGGCCTGGAACTAAGACCCAGGTGTCAGAGCTCACAGACCAAACAGGCTAAGCTGTTGTTCCCCTCAGTTCAGCACAGTAGGCTTCTGGACGCAGGAACTCCCAATGGTTGACTCATCTCTGGAGACCAGTTCCTCACCCTCACACATCGGTGCCAGTACAGCTGCCTCTGTCTCTAATTTTCACTACATGCACAAGTACACACACACACACACACACACACACACACACACTCAATCTTACTTATACATCTCTTGGCTCATATAGATTATCAGAACTCACAGAACTGGTCCTGCAAACATGGATTTGTTAACATCCTAAAAAATTCTGGAACTCTCAGGCTTTCACTACTATTCAAAATGAAGATTTCTGGAGATGGGTAGGAATTAATAAAATAAAAAGGTGCCCTTGGGATAGCATGATGTTTCTTTAGCAAATTTTATTTCATTTTTGCAAATATTATAAGATCCAGTAACTCTCTTTAAAAAGTGGTTCTTCTTTGATTAGACTAGATGGCACTGTGGTATCACCCATTTTATGACCAACAAAATCTCATTCTACCCGGCCAGTGTTGCCCAGTGATTAAGCGTCCACCTATGAACCTGGAGGTCAAGGTTTGAGTCCCAATCAGGGCACCTGCCCAGTTTAAGGGCTCAATCCCCAGTAGGGGACCTGCAGGAAAAAACCAATTGATGATTCTCTCTCATCATTGATGTTTCTATCTCTCCCTCCCTTCCTCTCTTAAGTCAATACAAAAATATTTTTTAATATATATAAAAAAAGAAAATTTAATTTCCCCCAAATGATTTTACTTTGATTTGGGGCAATCCAGGAAGTGTGTTTATACAACATGTCACACCCTGACCTACATGTCCAAAAGGATTTTAAAAGGCATATGTGTCCTGTGGAACTCAGTTTTATTTCTCTGACACAGTCACAGCTGTGGAATTCTATTTTTGCCCTAAAAGCTTTTAATATCACCACCCCTCATTACACCTACAAGCTCCATCAGCAAGAGAAATTATTTGCAACATTGCCAAATTATTTGGAATCTTCCTAAACACCAGAATATTGTGGTGACCATGACTTACACAATTCTCATAATGGATTGAGGCAGCAAATTTCCTGAGGCCAAGATTCTCTTAAGATGACAAAAAAAAAAAAAATCTGTTAGCACTGGAAAGGAAATGAAAATTCAACAGATTCTGCCAGAATTTCAGCTTTCAAGAAAGGACACTGTAAACTGAGGGAAGGGAGAGTAGGGAGTGATGATTCCTCTGAATTTCAGTGGTCGCCAGAAAGTCAGAGGGCTCCATTTGCCTGAGACTGGACAGAAGAAACTGCACTGGCTATGGCATTCCAAAAGACACCTGCAAAGCACTGCCTAGTCCAGAGCACCACCTAGTCCAGAACACCACCTAATCCAGACCACCACCTAGTCCAGAGCACCTAGTACTGAGTATCTCCCATGAAGAGTTAGCAGGGAGTGTTGGGAGAGGGTCCAGATAGGCAGCCATTGCAGCAGCAGCATCCTCAAGAGCCCCTGTTGTCACTTAGATAGGAAGCAAAGAGTATAGCCACGACTTTGCCTGCCCAGAGACCCAGTCCAGAGGCTCCCTGGCAACTAGACTTGCTCAGCTGATTTGTTTTGGGGAGAATGGGAGCTCTTGCTGGAGCACCTGCACCCCAACACACCCTCCCCAGAACCACCTTTTTGGTACTCCATGACCTCCACCAACCCGGCATTGCAGATGGATAGAGGAAAATGTCCTAATTTCAAAAGCAAGTGGCTACAATCTCTTCATATATCAGGTTTTTTTCGCATCAGTCCCAGATTCCAGGAAATGGGCAGGCTGCACCTGGAGATGGGGATCAGGGTTTGTAAATCACAAGCGGTTTCTCAAGGATGAACCCCACACGGGGTCGGGGCAGCGTCCCAGCCCGCCCATCGGCCCTGAGGATGACCCTAGCACTGGAAAACTGCCTCGGATGCCTGGCGTGCAGCCAGTAGAAAGGGGCACAAGCTGGATACACACGCTCTCTCCGGTGTCCTCAGACAGCGGCAGAGGGACACCCACTCTCCCTGGAGACTAGAGCCACAGGAGAAAAAAAAGAGGAAGAAAAGGGGACAAAAGTCAGCCAGGAAGAGAAAGAAAAAAGAAAAGGAAAATGGTGAAAGAGGAAAAAGAGAAAGTGAGAGAAGAAATTTGGAAGGAGAAGGCAAGATCAAAACAAGATCAGGAGCATTAGAAAGAGGGAAAGGCAAATAGAACTGAGAATAAAAGGGGAATGAATGCGGGAGTGAAAAAGAGGGAAAAAAGTTTAAAGGAGACTTCAGAACCGGGGTGTGGAGAAGAGCTAGGTCAGACGGGATTCAGGGACACTACACACATCATGGTTCTTTCCTGCGTGCCCTACCCTGTCCCAACGGCGGCGGCGGGCGGGGAGGACGCTTGTTCCGGGCTTTCCTGCACCGGCTCGCAGCCACCAAGCTGGCCAACCCGCGGACAAACAGACAGGAGTCTGGGCCGGAAGTGGACAGGCTTCCCTTGCCGCCACGGCGCCAGAGAGTGCACGTTAGGGCACCTGGCGCCTGCCCAGCAGGGGCGCAACCCTGAGGGCGCCGAGGTGAGCACTGGGGTCGCAGGCACTCTAGCGCTCCAGAGCCCCGTCTCAACACGGGCGCGCACTCACCTGGACGGTCTCAGCTTGGCGTCGCGCTTGCCATCCACCACGGCGGGCACGCAGCTAGTAAGCTCGGTCCAGTCGGCGTGCAACCCACAGCTCCAGCCCGTGGAGAACCTGGAGAAGAGCCAGGTCTCCCGCTTACCCGGCCGGTGGCAAGTGCATTTCTTCTGACCCACGCGGCATTCGCAAGGCTGCTCCAGCTGGATGTTGCGCACAAGGTGGCGGCCAAAAGTGGTACCTCCGGTCTTCTGGATGTGCAGGAACACGATCAGGTCATCGCCCTTGATGTCGAAGTCTACCTTGCGCAGGAGATCGCTGCGGCTGAAATTGTAACGGGGCACGAACCTGGCGGAACTCTCATCCTCTGAGCGGTACGGGTCCGGCATCGGGGAGCTGAAAGCCTGCAGGCGGAGGAGCTGGCATTCTGTGCCGGGGCACACGTATTGGAGGACGATCACGGCAAATAGGAAGAGCATCACCAAAGCCAGCAGCAGCTTGTTGGATTTCTCATCCATATTCCCGACGCTGAGGGAAACCCAAGCTCGTTACGTCAATTCCGCAGCTCAGCCCGCACTCGCCGTGCGCCCGCAATCCTCCACCCCCTGGCGCCACCGTTGCGCCCCTCTCCCCCTCCCCTCCACACCCAGTGTTCTACCGCGGAGGCAGCAGCAGCGGCGCCCTTCCCCGCTTCCTTCCTTCCCGGCAGGCTCAGCGCTGTGGCTTCTGCCGCACAGCCTCCCCCACCTCCACCCCCCGACTCCTTCCCGCTGGTCGCCTGCCCTCTCCCCGCGCCGGAGCTCTCAGGAGCCGTTTCCTGGGGTTTCGTACCCCCCAGGACCTCAGTTGCCTCACTTTCCAACTCACACCGCCCTGTCCGAGCCCCTGCGTGTCTCCCTCCACTTTCGGTGGCTCCGTGGCTCCCATCACCATCCCGCTTCACCCACAGGACTCTTCCAAGCTTCTTTCCCCCGTCCTCTAGGCGCTCAAGCAGCCGCCTCCTCGCCTGCCCCAGCAGTCTTCCTCCCCGAGACCCCAAAGCCTTCGCTCTTTCCCGCACCGGGTTGCCCACCTAGGAGGGCGCCTGGAGTGAGATCTCGGCCGGGCGAGCTGAGTTCCCCTGGGGGAGGGAGTCCGCCGGCAGCCAGACTTGCAGGCAGAGACGCCGCGCGGTGCCGGTGGTGCTCGGGGAGGGAGCAGCAGCATAGCCAAATGCGCGCTGCGTCCCTTCGGAGCGCCCAAGCCCCGTCGCCAAGGGCCAGCTGGAACTTTGCGCCTTTCTCTTCCCCTCGTGGCTGCTCTCCCCTCCCCACACAGTTCCCGCTCACCGGGGCCCGGGCGTGCGAGTCCCGCTTTCGCCTAAAACGTACCTGGCGAGGGGGCCGAAAATCTTGGAGAAGATCGCACCGAGCACGTGCTTCAGAGAGTGGCCCAGCGCTGCCAGGCCCCGAGTGAGCAGGGCCCGGCAGAGGGAGCCCAGGTCCCAGCGTCTCCGGAGGTCGTGCATCCGCCTGCGGCGGCCTCGGGGCAACAGCGCGAAGAGTGGGGCACGCGCGGCTCCCGCCTGGGAGGAAGACGCCTTTAGGGGCTCGTCCGTCAGCGGCTGGGAGTTGAATCCGCGAGACACACCCCTAGGAGGGTCCGCGCTGACTGAGGCGGCGACTGATCCGGGCCGGCTCTCTGCCAATTCAGCCTCTACTCTGGAATGCCGGCGGGGACAGGTGGTGCGGGCGGGCGCTTCTCGCTCTGGTTGCAGTGGCGGCCAGAGCACTGGGGCTGCACACGCAGGCAGTGCCATTCCCCCCTTCAGGCAACTCAGGGTACTAAGGATCAGTAGCGAGCTTGAATTTATGTAATACTGCCTCACGCCTAAGAGCTGGAGCCACTTCACAAGCAGAGGACCTGGGTTTCCTCTTGTCTTGAGTAAGGGCGATCATTACAGTGAGCGCATCACTCCACTTTGGCTCGTTATTTCAAAGTCCCCTAAAATAGCAAAGGCGCAAATTGGATCCTTTCCCTCTCTCTTTGCCAATTTCCTTTCTACAACGGAAGCAGGGGCATTTTCTGAAAAGGTAAGTCAACATGAAGGAGAATCATGACCAAAAAACATTACAGAATGGAAATGTGAAATTTTTCAGAGCAGAGACAAACCACTCTCTTCCTGCTGAATCCCCAACATCAAGCCCTGTGCGTACAGGAAGGCTTCACTTACATAAGGTTTATTGAAGGAAAATACATGACTAAATACTACATCAGAGTGGGGACATCTAATCCTATATGATGTGACAAATGAGGAAACTGAGACCTAGAGAGAGGAAGAAATGTGCCCAGGGTCACAGGACAGAGCTCCAGGGTTTGAGACAAAGAAACTAGAAACCTGTCAACCCACCCCTCTAATAAATAGGTACATCCTCAAGCCCAGGTGTCCACAAGACTCTTTTCACCCATAGGACAAGCAATGTAAGGATTAGCAAGGAAAGAAGAGATGTTCCCAGAACTAGATCCTCAGGACTCAGACTATCTCCACATGATTGATCAGGTGGAGCTTGCTGTATATAGGGAACTGGTGTTTCTGTGAATGAATGCCCACTCTATTCAGTCCCACTGCTGCAGAAGTGGCACGGGTGGCAGCAGTGTTTCAGAACAGTGCTGTTGGGGCTGGGGATGGTGGTCACTCATCCGAGTCCTGGGGTGGGAGCAAGTCCCTTCAGAGACAGGCTCTCCCTGTATCTCCCTAGAAACATTTGGCTCCTCACTGAGCTCGGCTCCGTCCGTCCTGTTCTCTCTGTGTAATGAAGCAGCAAGCACTGGTCCTGAAAAGATGTCACTTCCTGGCTGGCAGCCCTGGAATAACCATTTGCCCCTCCTGAGTCTCAGTTTCCTCTTCTGGAAAATAGAATCAATTCCTTCTTTTGTACCCTCTGGGTCACTGTGACGATTACCTTTGGACCATTCCAAATGTGAGGCTATGTTTAGGTGATGCTCTAAGCTCAAATGTGCCCCACAGAGTCATAGGCCAATTAAGGCAGGGGCCCTTCTTGGACGACTTTATGGCTGTGCCTCCCCCCCCACCCCGCCCTTAGCTGCCTTCAGATCTTCCCAGTCCTTTCATGTGCACCCAAACCTACTGGGAACAGTGATGATCCCTTTGTCCACCTGTAGCATAAAGCTTGGGAATCCTGCATTTCAGGCGGTTCACCTATTTCCAGGTTCCAGAGGGACACTCTGACTGTTGAACTTATATTAAGGAGCCAAGTGCAGCAACTTGGCTTCCCAGAGAGCTCCCCTGATCCCCCAGGCTGTAGGACATGCCTATTCCCCCTGAGGGCCAGTGAGGGTAAGAGTCAGGGAAGTGAGAAGCTATGGGAGCTCTGCTTGCTAACTGTCCCCACCTTCTCTTTGACCAACCACACAGACAATCTCTTTAGTCCATCCAGTAAGTGGCTCTCATCATGGTGTCATGTGGGGACCCCTCTGCCATTACACCATTCTAATGGCATTCAGTGGGGTTCCTAGGAAAACACTTCTGAAACAGGTGGGTGATGCATTCATGTCCCTAGCAACTACCTCTGGAGATTCTACTCTAAGAGAGATTTGTGGGATTAGAACATGGGAAATGCCTTGGGTGGAGGTGAGGGTGAGGGGGTGGTAGCTAGTATGAGAAAAAAATCCGGATTTACTCATTTAGATGGTAAAAGGAGCACATACACACACACTTACAGTCTGACTCTCAGAGAAAAGGGCAGTCAGGTTGGTAGTTGCAGGGCAAAGAAGGGACAAAATTGGGCTGTCCCGTTTCTGATATCTAATATGTCACTAACATTCTAGTGTGAATGTGTACAGCAGCTCACTGGAGCATATTTGTGTTTTCAAGCCTTTCTCCATGCTCTAAGGAAAACAAAGAAATGCTTCTCTCATTGTAGATTTCATATATCAGGGCTCCTAAAAGGAGAAGAAAATTGTCTTTGGGGGCAACAGGGATCCCACAAGTCTCAGAGGACCCCTCCTGGGGTAAAGAGGCATCCTGTTAAGAAGAGGGAGTTATTCCTGTGTATGTCCCCAAAACTGTGTTTTCCTTAGGTCAGGTTAAGCCTTGGCAGGAAGTTCCAATGCTTCTTGCAGTCCTGGGCTGCTTCCTTTCAGGAACTGAATAACAAAGGTCCTGATACTCAGAAATCAGCCCTATGTTGAAGATTGGGGTGGGATGCAAAAGAAGAGAATCGCCCAAACTGTCAGAACTTTGGTTTTCCAACTCCTTATTTCTTAGACCCATGTGAGTTGTGTGTGTGTGTGTGTGTGTGTGTATATAGGGTGTCCAAAAATGTATATATACACTTTGAATAATTATAAAAGTATTGCTTATTAAAATACATTTCATTTTCAAAATTGGGCTATCAGCTGTTAAAGTGTGTATACAATTTGCAGGAGGGGGGGAAGACTGTATATATGGAATTCAGAACTTGAAAGATGAGAACTCTGCAGTCTGACCAGGGCTTCTGGTTGTCTCCACAAAAGGTTGATGATTCTGGGAGTGAGGGTAAAGGTCAGCTTGCCTTGCATACTAAGCAGTGTACTTCCAGACATTTATTTGGTTGCTGTAATCTGAAAAGACAGCAAGAGGTATTTGAAAGAGCACAGGCCTGGGAATCCAGCGGCCTGGGTTCTTGTCTTGACTCTGCCACTAATGAGACCCTGTATGACTATGAAGAAGCTACTTGCTTGTTCTTGGGCTCAGCTTCCCTATTTGTAAGAAGGCAAAATAAATATCATGATTCATAAGGCACTTTCTTGCTCTAACATTCAAGGCCACATCCATTCTTGTCCTCCTCAAGGGCCAAAGGGCTGCCAAACTCTTGAGTCTCATCTCCAGGGAAAGCATAGGCCTAGTCCTCAACAGTTTCTGTGACATTTTGTTGGGTCCCACCAGGCAATCAGCAGCTGAACTTATTCTGGACCTTTGTAAAAGGGCTGTCATCAGGGTCACTGTTCAAATAGGAAGAGAAACAGTGAAAACTTAATGTCAAAGAAAGTGTTGGCACTCTTTGGAGTTTAGCATAAAACACTGATGAAATATGGATTCCCCCTTATCTTGAGCACTATGCTCAACCCTGTCTTTCCAGCTGTCACTAATTTTTTAATAATGTTTATACTATCAATAATAGGCGATTTTTGTCACAAAACTGGAAGGTATGCAAAGTATTGAGTCAATTTGTTTCTGTTTTTATGAATCTATCCAAATTCAATGAGCAACAGTACTTAATGAAAACACTGTTCTGAAATTCATGCTTTAACATTGCAGACAGGTTGGGTGTGTTATATATATGTCACTTTATACAGTTATCTATATTCCTCCCAGAAAACACTGAGTTTTATTTGTTTAGCTTTATAAAACATGGGACTTGAGGAATTAAAAGAGGAGGTGATGTGTATGCTAAATGATTGTTGCAAAGGCAAGGTAAGAGCTAGAATGGGGTCACAGAAGGCCCAGAGCATGCAGACCAATGACAATCCTTCTCTTGATGAGGAATTCCAACCATTTCATGCACAGTGGAACTTTCTTATTTATTGTTGAGAGTATTACAGATGTGCCCCTTTTTTCTCTCCTTTGCCTGGAACCACCCATTTCCCAAACTACCCCAGGCCTTCACCACTCTATTGTCTTGTGTTCATGGGCAATGAATATATGCAAATAAATTATTTGGTTAGTATCTTCCCATCCTCTCCCCCTTTCCTCTGATATTCTGGCACTGAATGGAAGAGTCAGGGGTTTTAAAGCTATGGTAACACAAGGCCTGGACCATTGGCAGTAGGACACTGCTCCGCTGAGTCACTTCGCTTCTTTGGGTCTTAATTTCTGCTCTTTAAAATAACCTGACTAGATACCTTCAAAAAGCTAGTTCAGTAGTAGGGTAAAGAGGAATCTAATCTCAAATGAGCCTTTTTTTTTTAAAGGAGAGACCATAAGCTTGGAGAGACCATCACCTTGGAATTTAGTCAGCACTCACTTAGCTCTCCTTGAGCCTCAGTTTTCTCATCCATGAAAATGGGGCTAATAATAGCTACCTCACTGGGTTGTCATGTGAGTTAACTAAAATAATCTCATGAGAGCACTTAGTCTAATGCCTGGGAAGAGTAGACCTGTAACTTCATTTCTCTTCCCTTTAGATTCTCAGTAGCTCTGATTTGAGCCCTTTGGTATATTTCCCACAATAGTAATATACACATATTTAATGACAGGTAGCTGGCCATGGGCCTAATTGTGACCTAGACTGGCTTTGCCCTCATCCCATTTCTTTATCTGCTGTCATTTCTCACCCACCCTTCAGACCTCTCCAGTGCTCTCCTGGCTGGTGTCCTGTGGGGGTGGAGAACCTCATCCACTGAATCACACTGAGAAGTGAAACATGTACACATGACCCCTCCCAGGATACATTTACAAGAGAGGAGGAAGAGGCCAATGCTTACCCCTGGTGAAGGATTGCTGCAATGAAATACTCTAAAACCTGTATTAAAAGCAATGGAGGAGATGCATGACATGCTGAGGTGGAGAGTAGAAGAGAATTACAAGTGGAGAACTTACAATGCCAGCCCCACTCTAAACTATGGACACTAATTTTCAGGTTCATTCACTTCAAAATTAATAGTTGATTTGGCCCTAGTTGGCGTGTGACTCAGTTGAGTGCTGTCTTGTGCATGAAAAAGTTGCATATACCTGGGTTCAGTCCCCGGTCAGGGCACATACAGAAGGCAGCCATCGATATTTCTCTCTCAAGTCAATGTTTCTCTGTCTCTCACTCTCTCTTCCACTCTATAAACATATCCTCTGGTAGGATTTAAAAAATAAATAAATTGTTACAAAGTTAATAGTTCATCTGGCCAGGGCAGTTTTGATTTGATCAGCTGGTCAAACCACAGCAGTTAGATTGAAAAACAGGATCCGTTTTGTGTTCATCCTGCATGAGCCGGAGCTGGGCAAGCCCATTATCCACTCAGCCCTGGGCCAGCAGCACCAGCTCACAGTGGCAGAGTAGAAAGAGCGCCAAGCTGGATGCCATGAAAACAGTGTTTGAAGTCTTAGTTTTGCCTCTAGCTCATTGTGTGAACCTCGACCAGTTGCTTAATGTCTCTGGAATTTACTTGCTGACCTTGGTAAACTAAGGGGCTGCATTAGGTTACCCTGAAGGCCCATCCCAGCAGCAGCATTCTGTGATCTAAGCTATGCTAGCTAATGAGAACAGCTGGGGAAGGACACCACTCTCTTTAGCTTTTGTGGGGGCAATGTCGGAAAAAACCCACTACCAAAGATAACCCTCCAGCTAGTAGCTGAGTCAGAAAAGCAGAACTTAACTGAGGAGGAAACATTCTTAGATCATGTGGATAAGACAGAAACTCGAAATAAGCCTTCTGGGCTTCTACTGACTTGGGTGAAAGTCAAAACTGAAAGACTGGGAAAAAGAGTTGAGAACTGACCTCTAACTGACACAAAAGCCCTAGGTAGGTTTTAATAATGGGAATAATAACAATAAGAATTGCCTTGTCTGGCCCACTGTCTCCCATTTGTTTTGGTACTCTGGAATCTTGGCAGGAGAAGAGCACACTCATTGCTGATCTCCTGACTGGCCTCCTGGGGAGGTCTAATTTTGAATAATAAAATACAAGAGCTGAAAATTATATTTCAGAGCAACATGAAGGATTTGAAGGAAGCTAGCCTCGAGGCCAAAGTTGCTCCCAGAAAAAGGATTTATTTATCACTAAAATGGGCTTGAAAGGGAATGTCTTATAAAAATAACCCAGTAAAAGAAGTAAATTAGTTTAGAGAAATCATACATGTCACAAACTAAATGAAAATTAATTTTTTGATAAGAGAAAGTCAAACCAGAGGCTAATAAAGAACTTAACTGGGCTTTATAGTAAAACCTAGAGATGGACTTGTTTTTTATGTACATATTTTCAAGATCCACACTTCATCAAATGACTTTAGCATGCAGAAAACTACATTAGAGCAGTGTGTGTGTGGGGGGGGGGGGCTGCGGGGGGTGAACTTGGTAATGGGAATGCAGATTGGTGCAGCCATTGTGGAAAGCAGTATTGAGTTACCTCAAAAAATTAAAAATGGAACTGGCTTATGACCCAGCTATTTTATTTCTGGGAATATATCAGAAGAAACCTGAAACACCAATTCTAAAGAATATACACATCCCTATGTTCACTGCAGCATTATTTACAATGGCCAAAATCTTGGAAGCAGCCCAAGTATGCATCAATAGAGGAGTGGATAAAAAAGCAGTGGTACATTTACACAATGGAATATTATGCAACCATAAAAAAGGAAATCTTACCTGTTGCAACAGCATGGATGGACCTGGAGAGTATTAAGCTAAGTGAAATGAGCCAGTCAGAGAAAGACACGTACCATATGATTTCACTTATATATGGAATCTAATGAACAAATTAAACTATCAAACAAAATACAGATGGACTCATAGATACCGAGAACAGACTGAGAGCTGTCAGAGGGGAGGGACCTCAGGAGGGCTGGGTGAAAGAGGTGAAGGAATTAAGCAAAGAAAAAACTCCTCAACACAGACAACAGGATGGTGATTACCAGAGAGAAATGGAGGAGGGGGAGGTAGAATTGGGTAAAGGAGGAATAAATGGTGATGTAAGGAGACTTGACTTGGGGTGGTGAACACACAATACAATATACAGATTATGTATGATAGAATTATACACCTGAAACCTATGTAACTTATTAATCAATGTCACCCCAATAAAGTCAATAAAATTTTAAAAGACACTTTGAACATTTATCTTCATTAGGTCCAGGCCAACAGGAGCCAGGCCAAGAGACATTGTGAGAGTTTAATAAATTTTATTATATTATCTCACAGTGGACTGAGACCAGGGTGTCTGTGTCAGCACCGAGAGAATGTTTATGTTTTCTTATATAGGGACTGGGTCAGGGTTGCACTAGCCAGCTTGGGTAGCTGCCTAAACAACAGGACGTCCTTGGAAGATAGCAGGATGTCTGGTGGGAGCACCCAAGTCGGCAGAGGGGAATGCCTGAGTCAGTTGGGGAGTGTATCTTATCTTCTGAAGGTACAGGCCATTTGCTGCTAGCTATGGGAAAAAACTTATAACAATATATTTCAGAAAACATGTCCAAACAGGAGAGTCAAGGGTAGTACATCCTAACAATCTTCACTGAAGAAAGTTGTCTTAGTGGGTATCATCTTGTGGAAGATTTACCTGAAGCAGAAGACAATATTCAAACCCCTAATGAAGAGACAAAATGCAGTTGGTAGGGCTAAATGAAGGGTTCGAAATGTAACGGATGGTCGAGGGGAAGGCAACATGTCAAGGATGCCAGCTCCAGTGCTCTGCATAGTGATAAGATATGGCTGGACTTGGTGATGCCTCCTGTAAGCTAACCCCAGAATGCTTAGCAAACTATGCCAATAATAGCTCCTGTACTGAAAACTTATTATGTGTCTGGCTCTTTACTGGACACTTTACATGCCTTCTCTCAAATAACTTTCCCAGCACCCCATGAGATAGTGACTTTTGGACTTATTTTACAGATGAGTAAACTGGCATTCAGTGTTCCAACCACACAGCTAAGGAAATAGTGGAGCTGGGACTTGAATCCAAAATCTGTCTAATTCCACAGCCTGTAATAACTATATTGCTCCAATGATGCTCATCCAGCTCAAGGGTGTCTGGACATGAGCTGGAGGGTATGAAGTATCCTGTCCCAAAATGAAATATCAGGAGACTTAGAGGCATCATCCTAAGCCAAAGAGCTGGGCAAAGAGGGATCATAGTGTGTGTGTGTGTGTGTGTGTGTGTGGGTGCATGTGTGCGCGCACACATGCACCCACACTCATTCTCATGTTCTGAGGACACTGAAGGAGATAGAGAGCAGGAGCCCAGAGCCTGGATTTTAGTAAAGAGGGGAGCAGAGATCTAAACACTGCTGACTGGATAATTCGATGCATACATAGCTTTGGGACATTACCCATATTTGTCTGATACTGTTATTTTTTGGAAGGGTCAGAAGGAACTTTGTCCTGTTTACTGCGCAATAACCTTCTAGAAGGCTAGGACTTCGGCCTCTTCATTTAAAAAAATTCTCCATAGTACCCGACAACAATAATATTTGGTCTAGAGAGCTTTTCAGTTTACCAAATACTTTCACAAACACTAACTGGACCTTAACCACTTGGCAAAGCAGATATCTTTGTCCTCACATTATATGTTAGGAAAGAGAGTCTCTGGGGCCTGAAGGAACTTGGCCGAGGGCACACAGCTTGTGTGGAGTTGCCACTGCTGACTCCTATGCACATATGCCAACACGAGGTAATGACCAAGGCACCTCATAAAGGATCTAACACTGAGTAGGTGCTCAAGAGATGTTAGTTTCCCCCTATTTGACAACTTATAACTAAAATAATGTTGTTTTCTTTCTACTAAATACATCTTACCAGAAACGCCAATATCTTTACCAGAGACTAGTCCATGTTCTCAGATAATTTACCATCCATGTAAGGAAATACAGCTAACATGCATGGACATGAGGATAGTGAATGATTGACTAATCTGTTGCACTGGCTATAATGCAATGATATCTCAGAGTGGGCTGGAATGGTTAGAGGTTTCCCAGCAAACATTGGAGGGGTCTGGAATATCCAATCAATAAACTTCCCCCTCCTTTCTGTCTTGGTCCCAGAAATAGGAACTTTCATTCACATAAACTGCTTTTTATTGATTTCAGAGAAGAAGGGAGAGGGAGAGAGAGATAGAAATATCAATGATGAGAGAGAATTGTCAATTGGCTGCCTCCTGCATGCTCCACACTGGGGATCGAGCCTGCAATTCAGGCATGTACTTTGACCGGGAACTCAACCGTTGACCTATGAACTGTTCATAGGTTGATGCTCAACCACTGAGCTACACTGGCCAGAGTGTTTTTGGTCTTGTTTTATTCCACATGAGTGAAATCATACAGGTTTCGTCCTTTTCCATCTGACTTATTTTACATAGCGTAATACCCTCAAGGTCCATCCATTCTGTCCCAAATGGCAATATTCCATCTTTTTTATGGCTGAGTAGTAAATTTTTTATTCAACACTAACTTCATAAAAAAATGAATACCTAATACAGCCAGATTTCGTCAAATGAGGAAGACCTAGCACGATATAGAAAATTTACTATAAAGGCATTATTCTATTCTCCAAGCCTCCTTTATGCTCTGTTATACACTAGAGTTCATAGTCGAATACTCGAATTAAGACTGAGAATAAGAGATTCAGGTTGAATTGTGCCCTCCCACCCCAATATTCCCAAAACTAATCTGAAATGACAAAGCTGGAATCCTTCCTAGGAGTATTTACAAACCATTCTTCATATAAAAGAACATAAGAACTCCCCCAAAGCCAAAGAAATAAAATGCTCTGAGCAGGTCCTTTTCCTGCCCTTCCTGTCTCAGAAGTGTGCAGCAAAGGCTCTTGGTCAGTGCTGCAGGCTGCTCTTTTATCTGCGTAACCTGAGTGCCTTTGACACAGGTCAAGTGTCAGGCTCACTCTCCAGTATTCAGGCTCCAGTCAGCTGCCTCCATTGTAAGTCTTTTGCAATTGGATGGATGGCTTGGCCCTTATGTCTTGAGGCCTGGAATCTCCTGGGCAGGGATTGGATTTCACTTTCCATGTCTACAGTGTTTGTACCAAGGTTATTAATAATATTCTATACAGGGGGATCATATTGAAAGCAAGCTGTAATCCACAGCAAAAAGCCTGCAGCCTGAAACTAGGCTGAGCCACGCTCCCAGGAGGACACCAAGTCACCCTAAGCAGACAGCCACCCCTGGGAAACTTTGAGATGTGTCCAAGTCAACCCTGTCTAGGACACAGCATCTTTCTTTCTATATCAGCCCTTCCCTTCCAGACTTCCCACCCACATCTGGAAGTGTGTTTCACTGCCCAAAGGGGAAGAAACAAACCTGAGGAACACCTCAGGTGTTACCTCCAACAAGGTGTTAGGGACCCAGAGGATCCCCTTCCCAAAAATGCAGTTTAAAATGAATGAATGAATGAATGAATGAATGAATCATAAGACAATATTGTCATAACCGTGTATGGTGCCAGATGGGTATTAGACTTGTAGGGGGGATCACTTCGTAAGTTATTTATGTCTAACCACTATGCTGTACACCTGAAACTAGTATAAGACTGAATGCCCACTGTAATTGGAAAATAAAAATGGAAATGGAAAAAATATGCAAGAGAAGGGGGAAAAGTCACTGAACTGTACACTTAAAATGTAAATAAATAAAGTGCGGAGGGGGAAAGATTGTGACTTATACCAGCCTAAGAATCAATAAGACCGTTGGAGGAGCACACAGCTGGAAGAACACACTCTCTGGAGATTTGGATCTCAGTCCTACTCCTTACCAGCTATGTGGCCTTAGGCAAGTACATAGCCTTCCCGAGCCTCAGTTTCTTCCTCAGTCTATTAGAGGTGATAATGATGCGCTGTCTTGTATAGTATTCAAGAACAATTAGAGAGATAATACACCTTTTATAGCACCTGGCAGAGTATAGGTATCCAATGAATGGCAGCTCTTGTTACTGAACAAGATAGAAGGCTGGGTCCTTCTTAGTGTCCTTCAAATCCTGAGTGCATCCACTCTGGCCAAGAATTACTCTTCTCAGATAAGTCATTGGATATATACATATGTTTTACTATTCCTTCTACCTTCATGTTTTTAATTACTGTACCAGATGAATTTATGACTGAAAGCTCTATAAGGTGTCAATAATTACAGAAAACAATAATACTCTTAGCCGCCATACAATTTTATTCCCTTCCCCTGGGGCAATCACTGTTTTCCGTTTGTTTTGTAGTTTGGGGGCATTTTTGTAAGCAAGTGCACTTAAGAATACACATATAAAAATAGTGTTGGTTTGTGTGTGTTTTTTGAAAAATAAAATGTATGTTTCAGAAGTATGTTTTAATACTTTATTGAAGTATAATATGCATGTGAACATGAGATAAATGTACAGCTTGATGAATTTTCAAACTGAACACACATGCAATCAGCACTCATGTAAAAAACATACGATCACCCCAAAAGCCTCTTTTCTGTTCCCTTCCAATCAATAAACCCCCAACAGTGGCCACTATTCTTTTTTTATCCTTATTGAAGATATTTTATTTTATGTTTTTATTTACTTTAGAGCAGGGGTCCTCAAACTACGGCCCGCGGGTCACATGCAAATACAAATATTGTATTTGTTCCCGTTTTGTTTTTTTACTTCAAAATAAGATATGTGCAGTGTGCATAGGAATTTGTTCATAGTTTTTATTTTTTAAACTATAGTCCGGCCCTCCAACGGTCTGAGGGACAGTGAACTGGCCCCCTGTTTAAAAAGTTTGAGGACCCCTGCTTTAGAGAGAGAGGACGGGGGAAGAGAAAGAGAGAAGGAGAGAGAGAGAAACATTGATCTCTTGTAAGCTCCCCGACCAGGGGTCAAACCCGCAACCTAGGTATGTGAGCTGACTAGGAATTGAACCTGAATCCTTTTACTGTACAGGATGATGCTCCAATCAACAGAACCACTCAGCCAAGGCCAGTGGCCACTATTCTGACTTACATCAGCATAAATTAGTTTTGCCTGCTTTTGTACTTTATATAAATTGAATCATACAGTATATTAATTTTATGTTGCTGTTTAACAAATTGCCACAAACTCCACAGCTTAAAACACATAATTATCATCCCAGATCCTGTAGGTCAAAAATCCAGGCTCAGTGTAGCTGGATTCTCTTCTCCGGATCTTACAGGGCTGAAATCAGGGTGTCAGCCAGGGCTGGACTCTCATCTAGAACTTACGTCCTCTTGCAGGCTCCCTGGTTGTTGAAAGAAATCATTTCCTTGTGGTTTCAGGACTGAGATCTCATTTTCTTGCTGGCTGTCAACAGGGGGTCATTCTCAGCAACTACAGGCCACTCACATTTCTTGTCACAAGGCCCTCTCTATGCTAAAGCCAGCAGCACAGAACTTCTCTCATGTTAACCTCCCTTGTGCTTCAACTCTCTGATTTCCTCTTCTGCAAGCAGCCAGAGAACATTCTCTGCTTTAAAAAGAACTCATTTGATTAAGTCAAGCCTACCTGGATAACCTCCCTATTTTAAGTTTCACTGATTTGGAACTTCAATTGAATCTGCAAAATTCCTGTATAGCAGTACCTAGCTTAGTGTTTAACTGCATAACTAGTGGAAGGTATGTGTACACCAGGCTCCAGGAATCTTGAAGGACCATCTTAGAATTCTGCCTACCACATGCCGTATTTACTATTTCTTGTCTGGTTTCTTTCACTCAATGTGATGTTTGCACAATTCATCTATAGTGCGAGGAACAGGTCTTTTGGTGAACATGCACACATATGGAAATAAACATTTTTGTTACAAGGCACTAAGAATTTGGAGTTCTTTATTATCAAAATAACCCAGCCTATCCTGACCAATACAGAAATTTGGAAGTGGAATTGCTACGATCAAGGGCAATAGATATTGCCATGTTCCCTTCCAATAAAGCAGTACCATGAATATTGTATAAGAGTGCCCTGTTTGCCTCATCCTTATGATAGAAGTCTGTGTGTATGTATAAATTTGGCCAGCCTGGACTTTATTTTGTACACTTATACAATAAGGATTTTACCCTGTGTAAGGATCTAGGAAAGCATGCTAACCTCATTGCCTGCCTGAACCACTGCTATTACCACCAAGTACTTTGGGTGATCCTTACTGTGCTCTATTTTTTTCATGAGACATGTCACTCCTAAATATTTCATGTATTTACTAATTTATGATGTTTATTGTTTGCTATCCCCACTCATCTATACTAATAAAAGGGTAATATGCTAATTAGACCAGATAGACCTTATGTCTTCTGGATGTCCTTCTGGACAAAGCTGCGGCTGTGAGGTCCAAGGCAAGCCGCCATGGGTGGGAGAGCCCATCCTAGAGCCCCAGCTGGGTGGGCAGGGCCTCCCTGTAGGTGGGGATCAATGGCAGAGTCAAGGGTGCAGGCCGGGCTTAGGGAACATCCCCTCCCCAGTTCACAAATTTTGTGCACTGGGTCTCTAGTTAAGATATAAGCTTCTGCAGAGCAGGGATCTTTGTTGGTTTATTGCTATATCCCAAAGGTCTAAAATAGTGCTTAACACTAGTAAGTGCTTAAAAATATTTGCCAAATGAAGAAATAAATTTAACCCAATATGTGAACTTTAGATTGTAATTTTTAATTTTAATAAATTATTTTTACAGTTCTGTGATCATATTTTCTAAATCAGACAAGATACTCTCCAAAAAAAGGGGTTTTCTGGATTTAAATGTGGGAAACGTTTTAATTATGTATTTATATCTTTTGAAATTCCTTTACCCTGCTTTCTCTATCTCATTTTTTACTTTACATAGTTGTATTAGAGAATTTTAAAGAATACTCTAAATTCTTTTTGGATATGCCTGTAAAATTGAGACTATTGCAGAAAACAGATTTAGAGATGTTCTCTTCATAGAGCATTGTACCATACCAATACAGTAAACATTTATCCCTGCAAATTCCATCCTGAAATAGCTTTCCTTCTCACTGCGACTAATCAATATGCTGCTCCTCCTTCAAGATCAGAGTCAGTTAGGATCCAGAGCAGAGCTGTCAAAGAGAACTTTCTGTGACAATGAAAATATTCGTCATTTGTACTCTCTGAAACCATAGCCTCTAGCTACCTGTGGCTAGTGAGCACTTGAAATGTGGTTAGAGTGACTGAGGAATTACATTTTAATCCAACTTAATTACAAGTCATTTTTATTCAATTTAATTTTAAGTGAGTTAAATTTAAATGGCCACATGTGACTAATAGCTAACATATTGAACAGCACAGCTCAGAGGAAAGAGATAGAAAAGTGAAATCCAGTTTTGATCCTTGGATTGTGGCAGCTAGAGGGATCCTGAGACTCAGGTGAGAGAAAAAGGTACCAGGTCGTTTTCTTCACAACCTCTTCCTGAAAGTGATGGAGAAAAAAAGAATAAAGTGTTCTTAACTCTCTCTCCTCAGGTAGGGGAGCCTGGGCTGGTGGACAGAAGGACTTATGCTCTTATAGTCATTGGACATCACCTTTACTTGTTTCTCCATGTGATCATTGGCTTAGGCTGTGATTACGTGGGCCCACCGACTCGAGTTTGAACTCAGGATGTGAAATGGGAATATATATATAATTTCAGGGAGGAAGGGAGAGGGAGAGAGGGAGAGATAGAAACATGATGAGAGAGGATCATTGGCCACCTGCCTCCTGCATGCCCCCTGCATGGCCTACTGGGGATGGAGCCTGCAACCCAGGCATATGCCCTTGACCGGAGTCGAACCCGGGACCCTTCAATCTGCAGGCCAACGCTCTATCCACAGAGCCAAATAGGCTAGGGCCTGAAATAAGAATTTTGGAGACATGGATTTTACAGCTCACACACAATTCCCCTGCTCATACTATGCTTTGTGCAGCTCACACTGGGGGAACATGCAGAGAGGTACTCTGTTTACCTGTTGGAGAATTGAGCTTTTCAGAGAGGGTGGCGATTGCTGAAGCAGGTAATGGAGCATATAGAGGTAAAGTCTAGATAGGTTATCTAATAAATTAAAAAAAAACTTGAGGTTTCACAAAAGCAAAGAAAAAGAATATTACCTACTTTGAGTTACTTCTTGGAGCAGAGAATATCTGGCTCTACTGCACTGTTGTAAAATTAATTTGAAGTTGAGAAACTGTAATATATTACAGCTATCAGTCTCTCTGGACGATTTTACAATCAACATGTAGGATATGAAAAGGGAAAGATGCCAATAACATATTAATGTGGTATTCGGTGTTCAATCTTCTTTATGCAGCAGAATATTACAGCTGAGCAAAAAATGATCAAAAAGTTGGTTTTCTTTTATACATAGAAACAAGAAGGAAACTTGAACTTTAAATTATACCATCTGTCATTTTCCATTGATTGACTCTTGCTCATTAAGAAAAATTCCAAGCTAGAATATCATTTTTGTCTTTTGAGCTCTTCAGAATGTATGGTATTCAGCAGGCTTGGTTTCTTTCTTTTTCTTTCCTTTGCCTTTTTTCCATATTGGCAGCTGCCAAAGAAGAATGGGACACTCTACCTCATGGTGTTTCATGTAGGTTAATACCCGAAGTTCACCTAGAGACATGAGCAACCAAAGTCACACATCCCATTTTCTCTTTTTTTGCATGCCATGCTGGTGCAAGAAGGTATGTTTCTTCTCTTGAACAGAAAAGAACCCATACCTAGCTCTACCATAAACTAGTTGTAGGATCTTAGGGAAGTTAATTTCCCCGATTCTCAGCTTCTACGATTGATAAAAAGAAGATACTAATGAAAGGGACAGGATGGCTGACTTAGTTTTCTTTCTCTCCCAGCATGCCATGGTTCTGCTCAGTGAGATATTTCAACCCTCTCCAACTATTAATGCTGACGTGATGTGGACATGCTAGGTAACTGGCAGAGAGCGGGCACTCAATAAACATGACTTTCATTCCTCCCTTCCCTCTGTTCTCAGCAAAGCAGCTAGAGCTGGATGTCAAACAGCAGTCCCTTGTTCTTACCCCTGCCCTCTGTTGCCAGAGATAAAATGAAGGCACAAAGCAAGAAACACTCGTAATTGGAACATGCTTACAATGAAAACCCAGGTCTAAATGGGCCCTGTGAAAAATCGCAAGTCAGAAGTTTATCTTCATTTGTTTCACTCCACTCCCCACACCCACACCCCTGTGGGTCTATTTCCTTACTGTACCTTCTCATGGGATCAGCACCTCCACTCTTCTCACACCCTCCCAAAACCCACCCTCAGATCCTTCATTCAGATTATAGTGTAGATGAGTGATAATCCTCCTTGCTCCATGTATATTTGCACACAGTTCAGAATCTTCAGTTAAAACTGATTGTTTTCTGAGTATAAAATCTCAGGCATTAGTGAATGAATATCCTCCATTTCAAAGACCTTTTCTGAAGTTTTGAAAATAAATCCATGTAATTACATGCCTAGAGGGATGAGCCAACACCACAATTCCTTCTTGAACCATGGTCATGGCCAAACATTTTCTCAATGGAGATTGCTCAAGTTATTATACACAGGAAACAAATCCTCCTAGGTCCCTGTCAGTTTGAAGAAGTGGGTGTTGCAGAGAGCAATTTGCCAGAGCCATGGGAATAAATTGTGACAGAATAAAATGCTACAGTTTGAAGAGAGGTTTTTGTGAGAAGGCATGTTAGAGATAGAAGCAAGGTTGACACCAAAAGAATGAAAAGAACTGGAGGAATAGGTCTAGACTTGAACAGATAGCATTTGCACTGGGGTAGAGAATGATAAAGGAATCTGGATTTCCAAATAAAGTCTTTAGGGAGGAAGCAAATGATTTTTTAAGAACAGCCCTTTAGTGGGTTATAAAAACACCCAGATTTGAAAATCTGATGAAACCCAAGGGCCTTCTCTGGAGAAAAGTCAACACAAACATGAATTTTACAATCAAACTCAGGGAGTTTTCAGCTCCCTCCCCGAACCCATGCATGGACTCTAGGTCCAAAATTAATCTAGGTTATCAGAGACGGTAAAAGTGAAGCCATTCAGTGATTAAAGTTCCCTATCCTCTTGGATGTGTAGACCTGGGACTGCCTTCTCACTTGGGAAGGGGCCTGGGCTTGTCTTCAGAGTGACTCAGGTTTGTATTGGTTCTAAACAATCCCAAAATAGCCTTGGGCTCTGGAATTTATTAAGGATCTATATATAAGATTGAGGGTTCCCCTGTTACTTTGTTTTTTTAAAAATATATTTTATTGATTTTTTACAGAGAGGAAGGGAGAAGGATAGAGAGTTAGAAACATCGATGAGAGAGAAACATTGATCAGCTGCCTCCTGCACACCCCCCACTGGGGATGTGCCCGCAACCAAGGCATATGCCCTTGACCGGAATCAAACCCGGGGCCCTTGTGTCCGCAGGCTGATGCTCTATCCACTGAGCCAAACCAGTTAGGGCCACATGCTGCTTCTTTAAATACATGACCTCCAGGCAACTACATAGGTTTGTGAATACAAAATCACTTCTGCTCCCGAAATGCATACAACTTGTTGGATTTTGTAAAAATTGTTTTTTTCTACCATTTAATTTTATGTTCGCCTAGATTTTAGTTGATAAGGTATGCCTTTTGAAAGAGGAATTATATTTTAGAAAAAAAAAAAAAAAAGCAGAGGCACCAGTGGTGTGGGCGGCTTCCTTCCCACTTGATAACAGAGGTTTGGATCTATTAGGAGATTGTGTGAAAAGGTAGCAATTATTCTTGGGTTCAATACTTGGTGTAGCAGTTGGCCTATGAAAATCAATTCTCTTAAAAATTTTTAAAACATCTCATTTGTTAACTTTTTGAACTATCTCACAGAACATAAAAGAGAAATGATCACAAATAGCAGACATTTTACAGAATAATAAAGTCAGACATTGCATCACATAAATAACAGATTTCTCTTGGTTAATTTAACTTGTCTTTATACAAAAATCAGGTACTGTCCCTCTTGTCCAACATGCTGCCATCCGAGATATATTTGGCTTTTCGCCAACTTTATAAATTGAATTAAAACTGCCTACAAAAAAATAAAAAAATAATTTAAAATGATGTGTTTTTCAATTTCCCTGCAATGGTGTAGCATTTAGCTGATATCCATGAAATATCCAATGTGCTGGGTTTTGCTGTGTTTCCCATATTAAAGTACATTTGTAAAAGAATTTTAAAAATTTTTCTTACAGATACCTGGAATGAATGTCCAGTCATCAACTCTGTTATTTTAGCTCTCAGTTATACTTTCCCAGCAGCAAAAGAAATTTTAATTAACATGATTTCCCCACATGCTTCTGATGAATATGATGGTCTCACAATGACACTCTGCTCTGCCATGTAACATGGTAAAGTACAGGGGTGGCGCTTCCTGAAAGACAGCACATTCCTTAAGAGGAGACAGAAGAGGGGAGGGAAAGAAGTGGGAAGGAGAAGAGAAAGGAGGAAAGAGGAGGAAAAAGTGGAGGAGGAGGAAGGAGGGAGGAAAAGAAAGAGGAGGAAGTAGAAGACATGAAGGAAGGAAAAAGAGGACAACGAGGGGTGTGGGAGAAAATTCTTGAGAGTTGAGAGCAGCCCTGATAAGGAATTTTGAATGGATTTATTTGAAATGCAGAAGCAAATGAGTAATGAATTACCCAACACCACAATGCCTCACAAGCAGGTTGATATCAGTTATAGAGAAATAAGAAAGCTACACTCCTGGCCAGATGATACAAATGAAATCACAAATCTACTAGAAGGTGCCAACTAACCATGAAATGTCCAAGTGGCTTCAGAATGGTTCCATATCCTTAAGGGAGTTTCTCTTAATCCATAGCTAAACTCCATGGAATAGTAATTTCATAATACATTATCAGATATTACTTGAAAAGCAGTGCTCCATGGTCAAATTAATGTAGGAAAAAGCTGAGTTAGATAAAATAAATATGTAGTTGTAATGGCAAGGCTTCTTAGACTCTTTAGTGCTGATTGACATTATACATCTCCCATAGAGGGATATAGCACATTATAAAGAGTTTCCCAAACATACTTGTCAGTGAGTGCATTGCTCACAAAATGCCTATTAATATCTCATTGATCTAGTATTCCCTGAAAGAGTTTGGGAAATATGGCTCAGTAATTTCAGGTGATTTTTAGGGTATCTGGTTCAAGGGTACAGAAGAGAAAAGATGAGGGTCCCTCAAAGGTGGGCAGAGGAACTCAAAAGACAAGATTTTTTTCTTTTTACATTTATCTTGACTGGCCTTGGACTGGTCATGGTAAGAACCCAATTCTTGGTTTCTCTGAGGGTAGTGGACAAACCCATGGGCCCTACATCTGTACAGCCTGTTTTCAAGATTCCTCAACAGCTCTACCTATGACCAAGAATTATTCTGCGTCTAGCCAAACACATCTAGAATGAATTCATAGTGTGAACACTGGGCTTTCCAAACAACCAGGGGACCACAGTTATTTGCATGATGCCTAAGGACTGCAACCTGAATTTGTCATAGCTCCTAGGCACTTTGCCAATAATCAATGGTTGATGAGACTGGGGAAAAGAGAAACAGAGCCAATGAAAATGGCAGCCCTGGTCAGTGTGGCTCAGTGGTTGGAGTGTCATGATGTAAACGGAAAGGTCATGGGTTTGATTCCCAGTCAGGGCATATACCTAAATTGTGGGTTCAATTCCCAGTTGGAGAGCTTTCAAGAGGCAACAGATTAATGTCTCTTTCTCAGATCAATGTTTTTCTCTCTCTTTCTCTCCCTTCCTCTGTCTCTAATATCAATAAAAACATATCTTCCTGTGAGGATTAAAAAAGACAGTGGCAAAGAAAGGTTTTGTCAATTCTGCAGTTAAGGGACATGATTGTTGGATTCTTTTCTTCTTCTTCTTCTTCTTCTTCTTCTTCTTCTTCTTCTTCTTCTTCTTCTTCTTCTCATCCTCCTTTTTTTTTCCTTTCTTTTTTTTTTCTTTTTTTTTTTTTACCATGGAATGGTGGACAGGTTAAAGAATTTCAAGAGTTATAGATGTTGGCTAAGAGCTTTAAACACACACACACACACACACACACACACACACACACACAGAAGAGTCCTGCCATTTCACACGTTCATGACCTTAAACGACTCACATATTTTCTGGAAAGTGACATTTCCTCCCAAGCCCTTTTATTGTGCCATTTCATAAATTTGGAAATTCAAGCTTTCCTGGAACAACTAAGTTTCTCCAAAGGATGGGAGTGTTAGGTTAGTGAAATGTAATTTTTCTGCTCTACTTCTGATGCTCTGATGTTTTCCATGTAATTGTCCTTGACATTTAATTGAAAGCACCATGTTTTTTACTAAACAACCCATTTGAGCCCTTGATGGTCACTTAAGACCTACTTCACTGCCAGCTGGCACTCATCTGAGGCCAAGAGTATGTTGTAAATGTATGCTTCAGCTCCGTGTGCTGCAGCCATCTATTGATCTTGTGGTTCTTGGGGAAGTGGTGTCTTATTATGTTTTTAAGTTTTATCTTCTAATGAAGGTTCTTTGGCGTCCCATGGTTTCATATCTGCAAAATCAATTATGACTTCAATAGCACTGACAATATACTAAATTTGTGAAAAGAAAATAGAAAAATTACTACCTGATGGATGAGAAATGGTTTTGACATTTAGAAACAGAAAATGTTTCTCCATATATCTTCTAAATGATGCCTGATGTTGATATAAGAATTTATGTAATTTGTTCAATTGTGGGGACCATTGCATACTAAATTTTAATAGTAGTCAAATCTGTTATGATAGGGAATAATATTCCTTTAAAAGGTTTTAGTCCAGCCTTCTTCTTCTAGGCCCATCGTATCAATTGCATAACAATTAACATATTTTTCTGGAATTCTACTGCAGGAAAGCCAGAGGAAGACATAATTAGGCATCTAGAATTATAGTTGAAATGAATGGGACAATAGGCCTTAGTCCAAAGGTTTGCACTCAATCAGGAAAGGCTTAATAGTCAAGATTAACAAAAGCCAAATGTTGCCTTAATTATTTGAAGGCACCTTTGATAAAGAAAGACACAGATGTAGGGTTTAAGGTTTTGAGAAACTTTAACAGGAAAATGATCATACGCCTCCCTGTAATGAGACCAGAGTAAAATGTTATTCTATCTCAGTTACTCCAAAGTGGTTGGTGTTGGAAGTCTGAAGACAAAGGAATTAAAAATTTCTACAGACGGAAGTGAGCACATGTTTAGTAGCTATCTCTCCATGGAAAAGACCTGGGCAGCAGGAACATATCCGGTCAGGTCAGTCAGAGGACAGAAAAAGGGCTATGTTCACTGAGCTCACCAATGTATCTGCACCAAGGGAAATAGTAGCAGTTCCAGAGAGCTTTGTGGGTTGCTGCTAAGGTCTTCTTTCTTGCTCTGGATACGGGATTGGCAAAGGTCACCTTGCTAAACTAAAAACAGTGTTGCAGATGGTAGGAGTATGCAAAGGAAAGGAACTGTGAAAGCTTGTGTTCTGGAAATAGTAAGAGAAATTCAGTGAAACAAAGAGTATGAGATCAAGAGTATGAGAGTCCCAAAGGAAACCTCCAATCATATTTTAAAGACCTTCCCATGCCACTAAGTTTGGATTTAGTTTTAGAGAAAATATCCGAGGGCAGTGAGAACAATATATAAATGCGGAAAGATTGGGAGATGTCCTTCTTTCTCTTTTTTCCTGGAGGATTCAAATTCATCAGTACGGACCTAGTTCAAACACCACTACCACACCATCTCTGAGATTCTCTGACCAATACCACTACTCTCTCTCTCTCTCTCTACACACACACACACACACACACACACACACACACACACACACACACACACAGATAATACTTCCTCCTCAATGTTCACATTTTGCCTTGTAATTGCCTTTATTCTGGCACCTAGCCCACGCCAGTGAATGAACTATTCATATACATGCCTGCTTCATCAACTAGAACATGCCATCTGCTCAAGAGCAGAAAATGTGTTATCCTTCTCTGTACATTGCTTGGCACATAGTAAGAATGAAGTGTATATTTGTCAGATGAAAAAAATTGCTATTCTATTTTCTACAGTCAAAATAGCAGTCTCAGAATTTGATTCTGCTCCTACAAAGAGAATGTGTAGTGTTCAGATTTTCTTCCTTAGCACTTTGGGAGAATATCACACATGCTGTTCACAACCAATGATTTCTATTCAATTGAGATTTGTGCAAAAGTTACTAAAGGGGAGTTATGTTTATCATTTGTTTACACTACATTACAGCTAATGCTTTGGTATTCAAAATCCATTGTACTTTTGCCTCATTTAGTTTTGAAAGATAAGTCAGGAGATATTCTTTCCCCTTTAAGTAATGGACATAGTGAGCCAACAAAATACATTTAAAACACATGCATTCATTTTCCATTTGTCTTAGATCAAAATTAGATGCTTCTCCTTCGTTATCTCATAAAAGCACATGATTTATTAGAGAAACTGAAACAAGTGTCATTGAAACTGATTATCCTAAGTGAATAGTGACATATATGTGGGTATGCAACTGTCATTATGATGTTAAAGTAATCTGATGACCCATGGGATAATGTAATTTTGTGACATTGTAAAAGATTTAAAGCAGAAGTCATTGGTGAAATTGTACCTGGTGCTCTGAAATAGGCCCTGAATGATGACCAAGAGGAAATTTGTCTTTGACTCTACCCATTGAAACAGCCCCCAGGTAAACAGGCTGCCTCAGCTGCTGAGAGTGCACACTACTCCAGACCTCAGGGACAATTCTGAGCCCACATGCCTTATGCAGAAACCAGGAGACAGAAGGGAGCACACAACAGTAATGGGGAGGAATGGCCAGTCAGGCAAGGACAGCTCCATTGGGCACATTTTTCCAGATATTCCCAGTCCCAAATGTAATAATCGTTTCCTCCTTCCTTTGTTTATTGTGCACTTGATCCTGCCCTGCCCCACGTTATCTGGTTATTTGGCATCAGTGATCCTCTTTCTTCTGGCATATCACACCTTTCTCACTCAACAGAATATTCTCCACCCTTCAGAGCTTCTCAACTTCAAAAAAATCTTCTAAATGGTACCACACTTCCTCTCTCTTTACCTTTCTCACAAAACTGATAGGAAGTACACTCTACCTTTGCTCCCTCTCCTTCCTCACCACTCCCTGACTCTTTATTCCTGAGTCTGGATATGATGCCCCAATTATACTGACACAAATGAACATCTCATTATTAAATTCCACTTAATTCTCAATCACATCTGACCTCTCGGAATCATTTGATGACTGCTTACAATTCTCTTCCTACTTAATATTTCCAATATTTATATCTCCTGGCCTCCACTAACAAACTTCTCCATCTCTTGTCACCTGCATGTGAGCATCTTCAAGGCTGTCCTCCCCTTTTTTCTTCTCCCACTCATAGATTCTTCTTTCCCCATGATTTGGATGACTATAACCCTGTGGCTGACTCTCAAATCTATGACTCCAGCCAACCACGCTGTCGGTTGCTCCCCATTCTTACTGTCACACAGACAAAATTCCCTCCTCACTACTTGCCCTCTGTCCCTGTGGCATGGTACACTGTAGTGGCAGGCATTTTACCATTATGATCTAAATTTAAGAGAGTCAGATAGAATCAGGATCAACATCCAGCTCAAACACACCTCTCTTGTGTGACCTTGAACAAGTCTCTTAAACAGTCTGAGCCTTAGTTTCCTCCTGGGTAGAATTAAGATTATAACTCATCCTTGCTTCATGTGGTCATTATGATAATTAAATAAATCTATGAAAAACCCTTGATCTATAATAATTATTCCTTAGGTTTTACTAGTAGCAGTATTATTAGTTTACTGAGTAAATGCTTATTGAATGAAGGGATGAACTATGGGGATGCCTTAGGCACTGTATAACATGAAGGTGGGAAAGGGACATAAGGTTTGAAGATCTTTGAGCCCCTTCACATACTACAACATGGAGTGCAGGCACGTCTTCCAAGCAAGCCAATGCAACCCAATGAAGATGACTAGCCTTACAAAATATTACTTTAAAAATATTTGTTGTTACAGAAAGCATATAAGTATCATAGTTATATTTCAGCTTAAGCTATTTATTCATTTTAACCTACTGTATATAAACACCATTATGAGGTTATGCCAGTTTTTGTTGATTACTTAAATGGAAAACAATTATCTTAGTGAAAATTGCACAAACAGAATGTGCCATCAAAGAAGAAAAATCACCATTTGATTCTGTTGAAATTAAAGCAATCTCTTCCCTAACTCAGCCAGGTTATCTTCTTGGATATAACAGACTTTTTCTTCTAAGTAACTTTCTTATACAAATCAAGTAGTCCTCTCCCTAATGGATTTTTCAGTGTGAGAGAAAATCAGTACTTTGATTAGCAATTTGTCTTTGCTTCATTGGCTGCTCTGGTGTTTTTACCCAAACCTATTTTTTAAACAAATCTTTTAATTTGCAATCATTTTATATTTATAGAGAAGTTGCAGTGTTGTTGTACACCTGTCATCTACTTGCCCTAAAGTAAGCATCTTACATATCAGTGGTGCATTTGTCAAAACTGGGAAATTAACATTGGCAAATTACTCTTAATTATATTACAGACATTCAGATTTCATTGCCTTACCACTGTCCTTTCTCCTATTCCAGAATCTAATTCGGGATACCATATGGCATTTAGTCATCATGTCATTTAAATAAATGTCCCATTGATGATGAGTAACACCAAATACTTATTGTAAAAAGGTTCTCTGAGCCATAGCAGTATATAAAACCTGTGAAATTCAAAGTGGGGTAGGAAAAGCTGGCCAAAATGGAATTTAGGCCAGTCATCCAAATAAGCAAAATTAGTTAAAACTTTATTGTCAGATGATGCCAAAGTGAAATGTTAAACATTTTACTTCTTCCTACGCCCCCATCCAAAAACTTTTCCTGGATTGGTCTCTCCCTCTCCTGGAAGGCAGTGCTTCTGGTTGCATCTCCACAGCAAGGTTTGACTATTCTGTAGCTACCTCACTCATTATCAAATTGAAAGAAACAAAGAATTGTTTTAATTGTCACTGGAAACACAACTGTGTGACCTTGAACAAAATCATCAGCCTTTCTTGGCCTCGCTTTCCCCATCTGCACAATTTGTGGTTCTTCAGTGGCTGCCAAGTGCTGGTCTGTGGAACTGTTGCATCAGAATCACCTAGAAAGCTTGTTGTAATGTTGACTTGCAGGTCCTACACCAGATATAAATATCTGGGCAGTTGGGCCTGAGGATCTGTACACACACACACACACACACACACACACACAACCCAGGTGATATGGATGCATAGCAGGGTCTGGGACACATTGGGATAAATAAGTCTCATACTTCCTTGGGTTCAGAGGCAAAAGAACACCAGCAAGTGCCCTCTAACAGGAGGCCAAGAAAAGGGATTAGACTCTTTGTGGAAGCAGGTCTGTGTTTCCTGGGCCTCCCAAGACCATCTAGTTAAGAGAACACTCCCCACTTCCTAGGCTTCTGTTGAATTCTACGTGGGCATTCATTGTTGAATACATATTTAGCCTACACAGGCTAAGTATTGGCTTCTTAAAAAACATATTTTTATTGATTTCAGAGAGGGAGAGAGAGAGAGAGAGAGAGAGAGAGAGAGAGAGAGAGAGAGAGAGAGAGAGAGAGAGAAACATCAATTATGAGAGGAACTCATTGATCAGCTGCCTCCTGAACGCCCCCCACTGGGGATCGATCCCACAATGCAGGCATGTGCCCTTGACCGGAATTGAACCCAGAACCCTTCAGCCCACAGGCTGATGCTCTATCCACTGAGCGAAACCAGTTATGGCCAAAGTATTGGTTTTTTATGCATTCTTTTTAAAATCAATTTTGGGGAAAGTAACTAAAGAAGACAAGATGGAAGTTTTACACAGACATTAACATTTTAGTAAATGCAACTTATCTTTGTTATGTTAAAAGTTTCTGCTTTGATTACTTTCTATTCCTTACCTTGGAGTGCAGCAAAATAAAAAGGAAATTATTTCACATAATACAGTAAATCAATCCACTTATTTTATTTGCCCTCTGCCTTTTAAGAAATCCTCTAAAATGTGCTCTGATAGCTAAAACAGAGTAAGAAAATATTAGTGAGTTGATTTCGTCTGGAATTGCTGCAACTTTCTCCATTTTAATTCATAGAAACTCAGAACTGAAAAAAAACCTTAGTGATCATGAAAACAAACAGATTATAGATCAAATTTTTATTAAATAGAGGAAACACAAAAAAGTAAAAGTGCAGACAAAGAGCAATGACGTGACATTTTTACTGAATTAATGATGAGTCAGTCAATTCATATCACAAGCTTTTGAGACACCCATTATTTCTACAATTTACTGATAAAGAAACTAGGCTCAAATGTGCAAGGTCACACACAACTAGTAGATGAAAAAAGTATTCAACTCAGATGTGGGTTCTCTAAAACCATGCTTCAAAGATGTTCATGGGCCCAAGCCGGTTTTGCTCAGTGGATAGAGCATTGACCTGCAGATAAAGGGTCCCAGGTTCGATTCCGGTCAAGGGCACATGCCTGGATTGCAGGCTCAATCATCCTCGCTGGGGGTGTGCAGGAGGCAGCCAATCAATGATTCTCATCATTGATGTTTCTATCTCTCTCGCCCTTTCCTTTTCTCTCTAAAATCAATACAAATATATTTAAACAAACAAAGATTTTCCTAGAAGCCTTATTTCTAACAGGAATGGATTGGAACTAGTAGAGAAATGCTTAAATGACCTATTGTACATCTCATCAATGTATGTAGTCATTAAAATGTACAAACACATTTATATCACTCTGATAGGAAAATAAGTTGATACAACCATTCCTGAAAGTAATTTAGCAAATATGTATTAAGTATCTTCCCAAAGTTCATAGTCTTTGGCCCAGTACTTCACTGTCTAGGACCTTGTCCTAAGGTAATAATCAGAAACTTGGAAAAAAGGCTTATTTGGAAAAGTTCTTATTGAAATAGTACTTAAAAAAACTGTAACAAAACTAAAAGTTCAAAATTTGATAAAAAGTTAAATAAATTATGGTTATTTATATGCTATGGTGTCGCACAAGCATTAAAAATGGTGTTTTAATGACATAGGAAACTGTTTATAATATTTTAACTAAAAAGAATGATCAAAAATTGTGTGTACATTATGATTATAATTTTTTGAAAGAAAAATATATGCATATGTACAGAAAAACAAGATTGAAAAGAAATATATCAACATATTTAAAGTGTCTTAAAAATGAAAAAGCCATTAAAGTTGTTCTCTTTGCATGGTGAAATTAGAGTTCATCTTTTATTATCTTCTTTGTGATCTTCTGAATTTCAAGTTCTCTTTAGTAGGGAAAAAACACTTTTATAATCAGAAAGAAATCAGTGCTATTTTTTAACAGAAATGAAAAATTCAGATTACAAAAATAAATAACAGAAAATGCTATGATATGTCAAGTAAAACCAGAAAAATTGCATATACAATAGAGCTTATGAAAATACATATGTAAATACTTAAATAAATATAACTGTAAAGAAAGGACCAGATGAGAAATACAACAAAATATTAAAAGCATTTGTGTTTAGAATTTTTAAAAATGAAGTGGATTTCTTCTCTTTTTATTTTCAAAATCTCATTAATTACCATGATTTAAAAAATAATGTTCAAAACTTCCTCCATCTCCCTGCCCCCAATAAGTCGCATGACAACCTAGGGTGCTATGTTGGTAAAAGCACACAAGCTATATAATCAGACACATCTACACACCAACCTTGGCTCTGAAAGTTACTAGCTATGCCTCCTTAAGAAAATAGTTTAACTACTCTGAGAAATAACATAGTGTCTATCTAGCTAGATCTTACCTGGGAAGCTAATGGGCTGAGGGAAGTGCAGCAAGAACAAAAACAAGTGAAACTCACAAGAACAGTGTAAACAAGTGAAACTCACAAGAACAGTGTAACTTTGGTAACCACCACCTTGTTTACCTCTGACTATAAAAATAAAGGCTCAGCTTGCCTTGGGATCTTTCTCTGTGGCCTCAGCCAGGCACAGGAAGATCCACGAAGACTAAAGAGAGTTCTGAACGCTGTCTCCGTGTAAAACATTCTTCAACGACCGTCCACACCTTTGGGAATCCCTGGATCCCCGGTTTTGGACCCAGGCATATGTGTTCTTTTTTGTCCTGATAATAATCTAAACTGTACTGAATGTCTCCGTAGTTGGTAGATCTCCAGTGAATCCCACTTTTGTTAGTGTGCTCAGTCTCCATTTATTAAATTTCAACTCAATGATGTGTTTATTTGTTTGTTCGTTTTTATCAAGGTCTGCTTTTCTTCTGTATAGACATGCCTTTAAGAAATGATGGGTGCTCAGACAGGTCATGGAAAAGCACACACATAACTCACAGGGATGCACTCCAGTATCTTTCTGCTGGCTTTCCCTGCTATCTGGTGAACCATAATTAAATTTAATCCTTTGGGTCAACTTGACACTCTCCTAAAATGGAGTATTTATTCTTATACTCAATCACATGTTAATGCCATTAATTTTTTAAGAAACTTACTCTAATCAGATACTCGGGAATAAGGTCTAAGATAAAATGACTTGTGATGACAAAATATATTTTCAAAATTTGGGACACCTGAGTGTAGCCTAAGAGTAGAGTAAAATGTAGAGAGGTGAGGAACTCAAGGAAACTGCTCAGCTCTGTGGTGGTGAAGAGCAGCTGCCCTGCCATTCATTGCCTTCAACTCTAAAATGGCCCAGAGGTACAGGCCTTCTCTACTGAAACATCACCTTATTTTTAGAATAAGTGGAAACTAGTCATTCAGGGCATGGAGTCCTTATTAGTCACACATGGGCTCCACGTCAGAATCATATCTTAATTTGGAACCTCAAAGGATCTGACTTCAGATGATGATGTCTTTTACCAACAGTAATATAATGATAAAGTGATATACTACAAATAATAACCAGCACAGAGCTGGTGCCAAAAAAAGCCCTCAATAAATGGGAATAATTATTACTCTATTCCTTGAAGTCATTCATATTCTTAAAGCCTTCTCCAATTCCAAAACTCCTTGCTCTCATGGAAAACAAAGACAAAAACTTCTTGATCTGTGGAAGTTGACAGTGCATGGAAATACCAGCAGCAGCAATTCCTGTCTCAGTGTGCCCCAGGCTTTCTTAGACTATGGTTACCTTAACTCACATAACTGTCATACAGAGTCAAGTCATGAGAAGACACCATACACTTGGCCAACTTTTCCTGTGTTCTGGGAGTCGGTGAAACTGGGCATTGTAAACTTATCTGAACTGTGACAAAGATTCATTACCAGACTCTCATTACAAGCTTGAGGGACTCTGAAATGGAGTCAGGTTAATTGTCACTAGCCATCTGTTCACCTAATCCTTCACTACCTTACAAAATCCTCACCACCTATAACAAAATTTCAGGGAATTTCTGGGAAGAGGGACACACACTATGGGGACACTATGCTGGATGGTACATAGGTGAGTGTAGCCTGGTAGGAGTGCCTTTCCAGCATTCTAAAAGGCTGATTGAGTAAAGGACATTGAGAAAAATCAGTGAATCTCATGGGCATCAGGCCACTGCTGGTCTTTGCTTAAGTTGATAAGAAGCAGTACAGATTTTTTAAAAATATATTTTATTGATTTTTTTTTTTCGAGAGGAAGGGAGAGGGCATCGATCAGCTGCCTCCTGCACACCTCCCACTGGGGATGTGCCCACAACCAAGGTACATGCCCTTGACCGGAATCGAACCTGGGACTCTTGAGTCCGCAGGCCGACACTCCATCCACTGAGCCAAACCAGTTAGGGCAGCAGTACAGATCTTTTCAATATTTCAAGTTGATAAGAGGCAACAAATTAATAAGAAGTAAATATTAATTAAAAGAAGAGCCAAGATATATAACCCAAATCCAAAATATTAGGTGGCTTCCCTGGCTGCAGTCACTAATTTTTATGCTGTGCTACTGGAGTAAGCACAATGGGCTGAGAGGGCAAACCCAAATCCAGAGGCATCTTGAGGAGATCATTCAAATTGCCATTATGTGTCTCATACATGTTTATATATCATACATACAGGGAAATTAATGAAATTACCCCACATCAGGCATCCTACAAAACACTAAGGACTTCAGTGATGTTTGTATTAGGCCACAATTCAATAAAATGCACAAATACAATAAATCCTGCCTAGAAGAATCCCATGAAATTATGCCGAAGTCATTTCATCAGCCAGGTAAAGGTTTGAGATAAACCAGAAGTAGTTCATGAGTAGATAAGAGTTAATGGAATAACAAATTATATATCAAAATCATGGGGGATCCCACTTATAATTCGTTCCTTCTAATTATTGACACAAGCACCCCGAAATTAGCTCAGGAATGTAGAGATATCCTGGTGCCCCTCCTCCCCACAGGCAGCCCACCAGTATAGGCAGTCTGACAAAGAAGACAATTGGCCTCCTCCAAGGACGACCATCAAAATAAATACTAGTAGATAACCAACATACAATAGCATAATGGTCACACTGCCCACTTTAATGAAAGAATCATTGATCACCTGCCTACTGTATGCTCCCCACTGAGGATCCAGCCCACAACCTGGGGTACCCTGACCGAAAATTGAACCATGACCTCTTAGTTCATAGCTCCACGCTCAACCATGGAGCCACACTGGCCAGGCCAAACTGCCCACTTTAGATGTAGGACCTGTGCTTGCATTTTAAGGGCAAAGGGAGCTCCCTTGGCTTCTGCTTAACCTAATCATGGTGGCTTTTGTTCCTTGTGTCAGGAAGCCAGGGTAAATTTAGACAAATGCTTAATATGCACTCACTTGTTTTTTTCTATTATGTTTTAGATTATATCAAAGAACAAGATTACAACAAATATCAAAAATATTTGGAGGAACCTCAAAATCTCTCCACATAAATGATTCTAAATGTGCTTTGGGTCTTATATTCCTTGACAGTCAGATAGATATGAAAAGAACTTCAACCCAGAAATTTCACAATACAAACAATTGCGCATATGGTATAAACTCCAGAATAAGAGCGGAGTTCTAGAAACTGTATAATCAATACATTTCTATATCCCTAAATATGATACATTTTAGGAACTGTGTATAAATTCTCTTCCTTGAAATAAAATGAAATAAGAAAACACAAAAAAGAGTGATCTTTAAAATCCTCTTCCAATAAATCTTTATTGCTGGTTATATGCATGGTGTCCAAATTCTTTGCATGGATTAAATACCATATGCCAACTTCCCAACATTTACATTACATGCTGATGCAAGCTATCACCCCAGAGAATATGAAAATATTGCTGATAAAAAATTAAAGGCCTAAATTTAAAGCAGAGTGACTGATTGTAAAAACTTCAGCTAATGTGTTCAAAAGAAAGAACATGACCTGTTTTATAGCTGAACTTCGATATTTTACATTTCTTTCAAATTTTGGAATTTTTCAATACTTCTAAATATTAAGGATCCTAAATTTAGCCAAGTTGATTTGCAAATAATACCAATATGATTTCACAATGGTTATACAATGTCACGCTACCACAAAATGAAGACAGTAGGAAGTAAAAAAATCTCCCAGAAATGACTGTTGTTGTTATATTACTGTCTTCTTTTCCAGATTGTTTTCTACACATATACTAGTTTTTATTACAATGAGATCATCCAATACTAGCTGTTCTGCAAATTCCTGTTTTCATTTCATATTCCTTAAACATTTTTTTTGGTAACTTTAGATATATATTTGCTTCAATCCTAACCGCAAAGTTAAGTTTTCCTTTTCTTGGCTGTACTGAAATTGATGTAACTGCAACTATTAAAGGATGGCTGCAAGCAGCTAGAGCCCAAGAAGCACCAACAAGTTTGTTATTTCAGAAGCTAAGTCATTTCTAATGTTGAAGGCAATCAAAGCATTTTACCAGCCTTGAAAACAACTCCAACCTCTCTCCAGTCCCTGGTATGTCACCTTCTCTTTCTTACCCTTCAGATATTTTTGAAACCTAAATTATTATATTCCTGTCATCCACTCCTCCATTCTCCTTTTCCCATAAATCTCAATTATTCTCTTACTCTGAAGTGCTTTGCTGTACATGCCACATAATCTGATTTGAAAGAGACCTGGCCAACTTATTTTACAGAAAAGCATCAGAATGACATTCTTTCCTCTCCTCCACAGTTAGGAGAGAGAATGTTTCTTCCTAACCCTAGTGCCGGTATATATATATATCCCCTTAGTCCCTCCCATCTCTCTAGGAAGAGGGAAAGTTGGTAAGCACATAAATGTACTGATGATTGCAAAAGTGCTGCCAACTGCACAGTAATAATACAACTAAATGGAGTACTCCATTCACCTTATTTATTCAAAGCAATTAAACAACTATTTTATAATAGACTAGAAGCCCGGTGCATGATATTTGTGCACTGGGGTGGGAGGGGGATAACTCAGGCTTGTCTGTGCCCTCTTGCAGTCCAAGACACCCAGGGATCAGGCCTAAGCCGGCAGGTGGACATCCCTCTCGCAGTCTGGGACCCATTGCTCCTACCGCCTGCCTCCTCGCTGCTCCTTAGCGCTACTGCAGAGGCGGGAGAGGCTTTCGCCAGCTGTGAGCCCAGCTTCTGGCTGAGTGGCACTCCCCCTGTGGGAGTGCATTGACCACCAGGGGGCAGCTCCTGCATTGAAAGTCTGCCCCCTGGTGGTGGTCAGTGCACATCATAGCGACCAGTCGTTCTGGTTGTTCCACCATAACGTTCGCATAGGCTTTTATTATATAGACTAGGGGCCCGGTGCACGAAATTCGTGCACTGGGTGTGTGTGGGGGGGAGTGTCCCTCAGCCCAGCCTGCCCCCTCTCACATACTGGGAGCCCTCAGGCGTTGACCCCCATCACCCTCCAATCGCAGGATCGGCCCCTTGCCCAGGCCTGACGCCTCTGGCCTAGGCATCCGGCCCGGGCAGCGGGGACCTGCAGTGGCAGCGGGGACCTGCAGTGGCAGCGGGGGGCGCTGCGATCACGCGGGCTCTGCCCCTGCCCCTGCAGGATGCCTCTGGCTGAGGCGTCCGGCCCGGGCAGCGGGGACCCAAAGCTGCAGCGGCCCCGCGATCGTGGGCTTCGCTTTAGGCCCAGGCAAGGGGCCCCTAGCTCCTGGGACTGCCAGCTTCGACCGTGCCCAGCTCCCATCGCTGGCTCCACCCCTACTTCCTGCTATCACTGGCCAGGGTGGAAAAGGCGCCTGATTCTCCAATCATCGCTGGGGGGCAGGGCAAAGGCGGCCCCAGGGCCGCCTTTGCCCTGCCCCCCAGCTCTTAGCTCCCCCTGGGTTTCTGATCACTGTCAGTGGCAGGGGGCTACTTCCTGCTTTCCCTTTCGCCTCCCTGCATTGTGCCTACATATGCAAATTAACCGCCATCTTGTTGACAACTGCCAATCTTGGCAGTTAATTTGCATATAGCCCTGATTAGCCAATGAAAAGGGTATCGTCGTATGCCAATTACCATTTTTCTCTTTTATTAGTGTTGATATTTGAGCCAGCCAGGTGCCTATATAACATGCCACCCCACCCACAGTTCAACCCGATTCTTGTTGCTCTGATTTGGCTATCAATCCCAGATGTTAATTATCTGAATTTTGTACTTTGGACGGTCCCTTCATATTTTTATCATGGATGCACTGTCTATTTGCCTAACTTCTGATTTGGGCTCTGGCCTAGGCAATGCCAATGGGTTTATTCCCATTTCTAGACGTGGAGCACATCTCAGATACCAACAGCAAGTCCTCGTGCCCTAATCTGGAGCAACCTGCACCTGGAGGACCTGCTTTCTTTCAAGAACAAGTAGGATGTCATTTATTATGTACATAATACTGTTTTTGGTACCATCTGATCATCCATTCATTCTCTCCTTTGAAGAGTTTAAAGTTGAGTAAAATCAAACTACTGGCATATCTGTACAATCCTAATCATGAAACAGATAATGTTTTAAACCCCTATCTTGACTGGGCTTTTCTAGTTTTATCAAGTGCCTTTAAGAAAGGTAGTTACTATGCTTCATGCCTCTAGAAAAGAAGTGTCACATAAGTTCTTACTAGGAAAGACTTGCAAGTAATTTTGTTTTCAAAGAACATGAACCATCCCTATTACTAGCTTCAATAAAGCAATGCTGGCAATAAAAAAACAAACACCTACATATGTGACCTGGTATCAAAGCCACGAACAGGCTGTTCTTAGTAACCCAGGCCACAGTCAACTAATCAGCTTTCAAATGGAAAGTTTGAGTAAGAGTTTCAGTGGTATCTGGACAACGTTGGGTTATTAGATGGGAAATAGGGAAGAGCTGCAAAACATGGAAAAGCCTGGAATACAACTGTTGTTAAGGCACTTGATCTAAGATTGGTATGTGCATATCTTGAGCAGAAAACTGGTACACAAATAGGGATGAGTTGCTGGGAGACAAAGAAAAAAATAGGAAGGAAAAGGTTCCAGTGCCGCCCTTTGAGATAAGATCCTCTGCCTGCTTTCTGGAAGTAAACCATATGTGTAATTAGCTGGCCTGTTAATATCTATCCCCTTTTGGGATAGAGCAGAAAAGTCTTTTTTTAAAAAAAAAATATTTTTTTATTGATTTAAGAAAGGAAGGAGAGGGAGAGAGAGGTAGAAACATCAATGATGAGAGGGAATCATTGCTCGGCTGCCTCCTGCACACCCCACACTGGGGACTGAGCCCACAACTTTAACATATGCCTTGACTGAATGTCGGAACTGCGACCTCCTGGTTCATAGGTCAACCACTGAGCCACACCAGCCAAGCAGAAAAGTCTTAATGCTACAAACAAATAAACAAAACAGTGAAGTCAGTCTAGTTCAACACCCTTATCGACATGTGAGCAAACAAGTCCGGAGGGGTTGGGTGGCCTGACTAAAGGATCCACTACCTAATCAATATCAGAAATGATCTGAGTGGAGTCCAACTCTCTTGATATCTAATCTGGTGTACTTTCTCTGTAAATTCTGCCTCTCAAAAAATTCACATGGCTTGTGTAATCAATAACATCATTAGAAAGAAATACCAATTCAAAATTTATTTCTTTTTAGATATGACCCTCTGGCAGCAGATATTTTATCTTCTGAAACTTAATAGCACTAATTTGTATTTAACTGAGACTGGATCAATAGAGAATTCATATTTGCATCAATATATTGTATATATGTAATGTTAATAGATTTCTATCTTCCTGTTCTTGTTTAGTTTGACATTTCAGTATAGCTGTGCTTATATGTAAGCACCAACTAGCAGGAAATGCTGGATTAATGGAAAGAATACATGATGCACTACAAGCAGTCTGAAGCCATGGCAACCTTGGTCTGTTGAGATAGCACCTGACTCATACCACGCACAAAAGGTTCTAAATAAAATTCTATTTCCCAGTTATGATCATCTTGTCAGACATGGTAGACAGAGGCTCTTAATCTGTTCACTGTGTTACCAAATCAGACCTTACCTAAAGACTATTCTATTCTAGAAACTCCTTTGGGGGAGAATGTGATTAAGTATCAACATAAGTAGCATGAGACAAAGAAAAAAGGAGCTACTCAAAACAAATAACCATTCCAAGCATGCATGCTGCAAAAGCACCAAATGTCCTTCCCTCATGTGGGCAGTTTCTATGACTCAATAAACTCAGGGTTCCAGGTTTGTAAATAGTGCAGTGTACTCTAAATCACAGATGACATGATAGACCCTACTGAAGTCCAAGCAAAATGGCGTCTTGGGTACATGGCCGTTTGTGCATTTGTCTGAGTGCAGAAGCCCTAGATAAATGATGTGTTTATGGAACTAGGAATCCTCTGTTGAGCAGAAATAAAAGTATAATAACACACCCTCACTGCTCTCATTCTTAACGCCCATGCCTGCAGTCCCAGAGACTGCTGTACACACAGAAAAATGGAATTATTTCCTACTCTCTAGAGGAACTGCATCCCCCACTCCCAAGGGGAGAATAAGCTGACCATTTTGAATACTAGGTGTTTGTATGTAAGCAAATACCTATATTCATCGCAGCTTCCTGAAGCATTTATGAATATAGGTTAGTCATATTTCAACCACAATATGGGAGATAAGACAGCCAGAAGATCTCATAGGTAGGTTGTGAGGAATAAATAATGAAAAAGCAGTTTGTAAAAGATGAAGTATGATTCTAGCGCTCAATAGCATATGATACTTTACTTGTCAATTAGCCTACTTTATCACAAGCTTCCTGGAAGGAAGGCAAATGCTAGACGTCACCAGCACAGCCCCCAGTTATGGATTAGGTCATAGAGAGCAAAGTGACTTTGGTGGGAGCTGTTTCACCTCAAATGAAACCAGGTCATTATATTTCTCCAGAAGACACCCAGTTCTTGGGGTCTCATGAGCCCCATTTACTGTTCAAAATAAGCTTCATAATAAAGTAAAAGCTGATTTAATTCATTTATTTCATCTGGAAAAACACCACTAGCAATATATTGACTTTTTTCTTCATAAAGAGGGGAAGTTAGTATCAGATACTCAAATCTATGATAGTCTGGTAGAGGCAGAATACAAAGTTAGAATTAAAAATAAGGATCTCATACTTACAATTCATTTTCCAATTCTGAAGCCCAGGGACTAACACCATTTTGAAACACTGGTATATAACAAACAGATAAGTGAAACTAAACTATTTATGAGGCTAACACCATAGAAAAACTGAATAAGCAAGAAATGTCGCAGGCCTGGAATTTCTGCAAAACAACCAAACCTTCCTGCAAAGTTGAAGTAACAACATGAATAAGATAAGCACTCTGTCTCCTAACAGAATTTATAATCGAGATGACAAATATGTATGATAAAAAGAAAGGACAATACCTTCTATAAAATATTAGAGGAAGAGCCTGCTACCACTCTTTTTTCTGTACCTCCACCCTCCCTACTCCTACAAAGAAGGAAAACATTTCTTCCTTAGTCAGCTACTCACTGTAAATTGCATATTCATTGAAAACCATTTATAAAGGTTTCTGCTCCCTCTTATGAAAAGCACTCTCTGTAGATATTCACATATGTTTGAGTGAAATGTTACGATGTTTGGATTTTGCTTCAAAATAATCCCATGGTGGTAGGAACAAGTAACGGGGAGAGATCAAACGTAATTGACCATGGGTTGATACTTATCATATACTAGGGGCCCGGTGCATGAAATTCGTGCACTGGGTGTGTGTGTGTGTGTGTGTGGGGAGTGTCCCTCAGCCCAGCCTGCCCCCTCTCACATACTGGGAGCCCTCAGGCGTTGACCCCCATCACCCTCCAATCGCAGGATCGGCCCCTTGCCCAGGCCTGACGCCTCCACCAGAGGTGTCAGGCTTGGACAGGGGACCCCCATCTCCCCCTGATCACTGACTCTGGCCCCCGCCCAAGCCTGAGGCCTCTGGCCCAGGAATCATGCCTGGGCAGGGGACCCCCATCTCCCTCTGATCGCTTGCTCCACCCCCCGCCCAAGCCTGACACCTCTGACCCAGGCTTAATGCCTGGGCAAGGGGACCATCATATCCCCCCAATCCCCGGCTCCGCCCCCAGCCCAGGCCTGATGCCTCGGCCAGAGGAGTTGACCCTCATCACCCTCCGATCACCAATCACCGGATCGGCCCCTTGACCAGGCCTGAGGCCTCCGGCAGAGGTGTCAGGCCTGGGCAGGGGACCCCCAGCTCCCCGCGGTTGCAGGCTCCGCCCCTGCCCAGGCCTAATGCCTCTGGCCTAGGCGTCTGGCCCGGGCAGCGGGGACCCGCAGCGGCAGCAGCCCCGCGATCGTGGGCTCCGCTTTAGGCCCAGGCAAGGGACCCCTAGCTCCCGGGACTGCCAGCTTCGACCGTGCCCAGCTCCCATCGCTGGCTCCACCCCTACTTCCTGCTATCACTGGCCAGGGCTGCAAAGGCGCCTGATTCTCTGATCATGGCTGGGGGCCAGGGCAAAGGCGGCCCCAGGGCCGCCTTTGCCCTGCCCCCCAGCTCTTAGCTCCCCCCTGGGTTTCCCATCACTGTCAGTGGCAGGGGGCTTCTTCCTGCTTTCCCTTTCGCCTCCCTGCATTGTGCCTACATATGCAAATTAACCGCCATCTTGTTGGCAGTTAACTGCCAATCATAGTTGGCAGTTAATTTGCATATAGCCCTGATTAGCCAATGAAAAGGGTATCGTCGTACGCCAATTACCATTTTTCTCTTTTATTAGATAGGATTGATGATGGGAACAGCTTGGCTGGCATGGCTCAGTGGTTGAGTGTTGACCTATGAACCAAGAAGTCATGGTTACATTCCCAGTCAGGGCACATGCTCAGGTTGTGGGCTTTATCCTCAGTGTGAGGCATGCAGGAGGCAGGCAATCAATGATTCTCTTTCATCATTGATGTTTCTCTCTCTCTCCCTCTCCTTTCCTCTGTGAAATCAATACAAAATATACTAAAAAATAAAAATAAAAGTGTAGATGATGGGAATGCAAAAGTGTCTTTGGCCCTGGCTGGACAGCTCAGTTGGTTAGAGCATCATCCCAATATGCCAAGGTTGCAGGTTTGATCCCCAGTCAGGGCACATACAAGAAGCAACCAATGAATGCATGAATAAGTGGAAGAACAAATCTATGTTTACCCCTCTCACTCTCTCCCATTCTCTTTCTCAAATCAAACAATAAGAACATTGTAAAATTAGTTTTAAAATGTTTCTTTGTATTACTTTTCGACTTTTGTGTGTTTGAATATTTCCATGATAAATCTATTAATTGTAATCTGCTTGGAAAGCAACCTCAAACACTGGCCATCATGAATAATAAGTGCTTTCTCACACTTTCTTTCCTCTGGAAAGCAGGAAACCAAACAAATTCTGCATGGTGTGCATTGGAAGGTGGACTCAGAAAGAAGGGGTCAGAGGCTCTGGAGCCATGTCTCACCAGACTCGTCACCATCTGTCTAGAACTGCAGACCAGATGATTGTTGACAAGAGACCTCAGACCAAGGGTCCCACAAAGGGTTATAAAAGCATCTGGATGTGAGTAATATAGTCAAGTTTAGTGGCTCCATGATAACCTCTACAAAGACTCACATCCCCAGTCACAAATGTGGAACAAAATCATTATGTGCAGCTAATGGCATCTAATAGAAGATGGCATGAAAGGAAATAAAGGTATGGAACGAATTTGGGACAATGGTGTTTAGAAGAAGCAAATAAAATCATCTGCCCATTTTATGCTTTAACTCATTCTTTGTACTGACTCGGAATCTTGCTAAATTAGGGGACAAATAATCATGAATGATTTGGGGCTGATTACCCCCCCTCAAATCCAATCCCATCCACCTTTTCTTTTGTTTTTCTATATTGCAAAGGTTAAAAAACTAAAAACACATTTGCCAGGACCTCCTGCAGCTATTGGTGGCTATGTGCAAAATGTATTGTCTGGAGATACAATACCTGGATTAAAAGGAGGAACCACCAGGCCAACATGCTAACAAAGGCAAAGCTGAAGGTCCCTCAGTGATACCTGCTATGAGACAGAGAGGGTTACAATATTGTTCAATTGGTTTTTTTGTTATATGCAGCCAAATATATTCTTGTTTGGTTCAGGAAGAGAATCAATGGCTCTCTAAGCAGATAAGAACCCAAAAGGGATATGTGTGCTGGGAAATGTTTAGCAATGGGCTCTCTGACAAGCAAAAAGAAAATACCTGATTTGTAGTGTTTGCCATTTCCTGTGGAGTAAACAATCCCACCATGGCCAATTTAGGCTACCAATGGATATCACTGTGTCTTAGGAAAGAATGTTGGTAAACATCTGGTACTAGTAGGAACTGGCTCCAGCACACCACTGGATATGCCCTATCTAGACTTCACAGAAATCCAGACTCAATCAAATTGCTTAGAAACTGCCTGTGACTCCATATAGAAATGGTCTTGGAGCCCTGGCTGGTTTTTCTCAGTGGATAGAGAGTCAGCTTGCAGACCAAAGGGTCCTGGGTTTGATTCTGGTCATGGGCACGTACCTTGGTTGCAGGCTCCTTCCAGGCACAAGCGATGTTTCTTTTTGTCTTTCCCTCTCTCTTCCACTCACCCTAAGAATCAATGCAAAAATATCCTCAGTCAAGGATTAAGAACAACAAAAAAAAGCAAAAAGAAATGGTCTTGGAAATGTTGGAAATGTGAAGGAGGAGTGTAACACATGGAAGAAGAATAGGAAGGAGGGACAATGGGAAATGTATTTTTTGTTTTAGAATTAGTAATTATTTAACAAACTGGAAAACATTAATTTTGACTCCTAGCTTTCCTTGGGGATCAAGAGCTTTAGAATTTTAAGATATCAGCAACTTGGGAAGGAAATGTCTTATGCTATTTGGTTATTCCACATGACTCTTAAATTTGGTTTTGTAACCATCATATTACCATAAAGTACTGGTGCCTCTATGTTTAGCACTTAACAGTTAAGAGTATTAGTATACATGGTATTTTCACACAGGTTATTTAATTTAACCACCATTATTATTCCAGGACAGATTAGGAAACTGAAGCTTAAATATCAAATACCTTGATAAAGGTAAATCAGCTTCAGAATTTACTCCTTATATAAGTAAAAATCTGTGATGACTCTTCTGACTATAATCCCAACCAGTTTTTGGATAAAGTTACAGACAAAGGGAAGATCTCTATTAGTGATTAAATTCAACTTATGAAAAAAATGGTTAGTATGGTGGTTTACAATGAGTACAAACATGGTAGCTTATTTTTTTTTCTTTCTAGAAACTGGGCAACCTAACACAAACAAGAACAAAACCCATAAAGACAGCATATAAAAGTTATTAACAATTTTCACATTTTATTCTTTAGACTTCATAGTTGTCAATTTTGAGAATAATGGTTCAGATCCCTGGCACTTCAGTTGTACTTCTAGATAATTGCTTGCAAAATGAAAAGGGCAGAAAGAAAATTAGAAGCTTCTAAAAGATTCAACTGAAAATCCTATAGAGAAGATAATCGCTTTCAACAATGGTCATAATTATTGCTAAAGCATAGTCTCTGCTTAGCAAACTTTTCATTTCTTACTTGTACTTCTCTCTGCTGAACTTCGAATTCTCCCTCACACTTATAAATATGATCCGAAGTAGAAAAATATATGTGGCCATTAAAGCAAAATGCAAGTGGCCAATATGACTAAATAAAATATGCTTTATACCTAGCAGATGCAGGAGTGATTTTAGGGTCCAGAGTGTTAACCATTACATGGTGGAAGATGTAGGAATAAATTCAGAATCCAGTTTCCATCTCCTCACTACAAGACCTCAACTGTCACGAGTGAGAGGGGAGTGGAGCTTTAGTAAGTAAGGATTCATCTTGATAATGAAGTTGCTATTACCACACTTGGGGAAGACGAGCCTGATAAGAAAAAGAAAGTTTTTATAGGCTAGGAGAGATGGTTAACAGGAGGGAAAGAGAAGCAAAAATGAGTGAGAGGCCATTAGAATGTGATATTATGGGGAAAGGCAGTCTTGGAGATAATGCTGAATGGAGGTTACTAATAAATGCAGAGGCATTGGATAATGAGTGAGGTGAGAGTAGACATTAAGGTAGCTTATGAAAGATGAGAAGAATTAATCCAAAGCAAAAGTGGTCCATTATGTAACGGTACCCATGAAGTAAGCTTCTGCATAGAGGGGTTTAAGAACAATGGGCTTACATTTTTGATTGGGCAGAGTGCAAAAATATCTGCTTCAAAACCTTACAGAGGATTATGGGAATCAGGGACAATTCTATGTTCATTTTGCTGCTTCCCTAGGCTCTCTGGGTATACCCTGATAAAAGGACATCAATTATGCACAAGAATACCCACTATGTACCAGAGGAACTACTGATGGACTAAGCTACCTAAGAAGATGCTTGTTGCCATGATGCTCAATACTCTGTAATAGCAGTAAAATCTAAGGTTTAGAAAGTCATTGTTACATAGGACCAGTTGCTGATACTTTCATTACCACCAACTATTTTTTCCTAATGCAAATCAGTCAACCTCCTCTGCACCAAAAGACTGGAAGCAAAAGGGAGTGGTATTGCCCTAGCCAGTGCTTCTCAGTGGTTAGAGCATTGGCTCATGCACCAAAGCGTCAGAGGTTTCATGCCTAGTCAAGAGCACGTACCTAGGTTGCAGGTTCAATTTCTGGCCCTGGGTGAGGGCACATGTGGGAGGCAACCAATCCATGTAGCTCTCTCATCTCTCTCTCTCTCTCTCTCTCTCTCTCTCTCTCTCTCTCTCTCTCTCTCTCTCTCTCTCTCTCTCTCTCTCTCTCTCCCTTCCCTTCCTCGTTGCCCTTCCTCCCTTCCACTCTTTCTAAAATTCAATGGAAAAAATTTCCTCGGGTGAGGATTAAGAAAAAGAAGGGAGTGGCATGTTAGTATAAAAATTCTCACTTCCTTTCTTCAGTAGAACTTTAAAGCCTTAGGTTTTCAGATGAACTATCTGAATTGCCATTCTGGAGGAAGCATGACTGTTGAATGAATGTATAGCCTGATTTATAATTTTTAAGTGAAGCAAGTGTTCTGTAGGGTATGTAAAGATTTTAGGCAAGACTAATATTAAGGTTAGGCAAGATGATCAAGGCCTAGGTAAGCCCCTGAAGGAACCTATTTACTTCCAGGTATTTGGAAATATGTTGCAGAAAACATACAATTATTAAGCCCTTAATATTACAAATGGATTCAGGGTTGGGGAATATACCTTTTGAGCTATGTTACAGCATTCAGAAAATTGAAGGTCAAAATTTTACTAGCTCAACAATCACACAGGATCATAATCCAAATAAGCAGAGGCCTGATGATACTAAAGTGAGGAATCTGTGCCAATTATTGATGTACTAGAGGCCCGAGGCACAAAATCCGTGCAAGGGGCTCAGCCCTCGCAGCCCCAGCTTTGTCTGTAAGGTTGTCCAGAAGGTTGTTCAGATGTCCGGTCTACTAATTAGCATATTACGCTTTTATTATTATAGACTAGTGGCCCAGTGCACAAAATTTGTGCACATTAAATGGGAATTAATTAAAGGAAATATTTTTTTAAAATATATTTTATTGATTTTTTAACAGAGAGGAAGGGAGAGGGATAGAGAGTTAGAAACATCTATGAGAGAGAAACATCGATCAGCTGCCTCCTGCACACCCCCTACTGAGGATGTGCCTGCAACCAAGGTACATGCCCTTGACCGGAATCGAACCAGGGACCCTTCGGTCTGCAGGCCGATGCTCTATCCACTGAGCCAAACTGGTTAGGGCTAGAGGAAATATTTTAATATTGCTATTTGCCCTTTCTCTATAATAGAAGTGTCAGAGATGAAAGAAAATTAGTAAAATGTATATGAAAATCTCCCTCATGTCAGAGTCTGGGACCTAGAGTCAAGTCTCTGCCCACCACCCACATGTGCTTCAAAAATGTGGGAGACCCAGCCCCGCCAGCCCCATACCTATTGGGTGAGACCCAGACCTAGCTGGTCCCACCTGCATCAAGCCCCTCTGGGCGGGGGGAGCAGCCTCAGGTCCCCCAGCCCAGCGCCAAGTGGGGGGCATGGTCTCAGGCCCCCTGGCCCGGTGCTGGGGCGGGGGGCATGGCCTGAAATCCCCCAGCCTGGCACTGGGATGGGGGGGCAATGACCTGAAGTCCCCCATCAAGCCCCGCCGGGGTAGGAGGACACAGCCTGAGGTCTCCATCAAGCCCCACCAGGCAGGGAGTGTGGCCTGAGGTCTCCCGGCCTGGCACCGGGGCGGGGGGTGGCACGGCCTGAGGTCCTCCACCAAGCCCCACTGGGTGAGGGGTGTGACCTGAGGTCACCTGTCAAGCCCTGCCAGGCAGGGGGAATGGCCTGAGGTCCCCTGGCCTGGTTCTGGGGCAAAGGGCATGACCTGAGGTCCTCCATCAAGCCCTGCCAGGGTACGGGGGTGCAGCCTGAGATCTCCATCAAACCCCTCCAGGTGGGGGGCATGGCCTTAGGTCCCAGGGCCTGAGGTCTTCTGGCCTGGCACTGGAGTGAGGGGCACGGCCTGAGGTCCCCTGACAAGCCCCACCGGGTGGAGGGTGCAGCCTGAGGTCTCCATCAAGCCCCACCAGGTGGGGGTTGTGGCCTGAGGTCCCCCAACAAGCCCCACCAGGTGGGGGGCATGACCTGAGGTCCCCCGGCTCAGTGCTGGTGTGGAGGGCATGGCTTGAGGTCCCCTGTCAAGCCCCACTGGGCTGGAGGTGTGGCCTGAGGTCCCCCAGCCTTGCATTGGGGTGGGGAGGAAGGTGGCCTGAGGTCCCCTGGCCCAGCGCTGGGGTGAAGGTTGCTCCCTGAGGTCCCCCGTCAAGTTCTACTGGCAGGGGCCACAGCCTAAGGTCCCCTGTCAAGATCCCTTGGCTGGTGGTGAGGCCTGAAGTCCCTTGTCTCACCCAGGCGCCATGCAGCCTCAGGTCCCTACTGTTCAGTTGTGATGTTATGGCGTCCCAGCTAATTTGCATATTCCTCTATTGTGTAGTAGATTATATCGTAGACTAGAGGCCTGGTGCACGAAATTTGTGCAGGGGGTGTCCCTCAGCCCGACCAGCACCCTCTTCAATCTGGGAGCCCTCAGGGGATGTCCTACTGATGGCTTAGGCCCTCTCCCCATGGTTCTCTGCTCTCTGTGGACCTGCCTGCTCAACACCACCGCAGGCTCTGCTGTCTGCTCACTGCAGGGGCCCTGATGTCTGCTCTCTGAGGGAGCCTGCTTTCCCCTCAGCACCACAGCAAGGGGCAAGCAGCACCCTGCTGTCTGCTAGCCGTGGGGACTGGGGCGCTGCTTGACCCTCGCCCCCGCGGCGAGGGCATAAAGGTCTGGGGGACTCTGGTGGTGCTGAGGGGACTAGACATCACCATTTTGTGGGTATGGGCACCACCATCTTTGTCATTAAGTGGCGGTCAATTTGCATATTCCATCTTTAGTAGATAGGATTGTTTCTTAACTCCAAATACAAGCTCTGCTATAACAGATATAATTCATTTAAACATTTCTCCTTCACAGTGGGAACAATGTTGAGCTTTGCCAGAAGAGGGCGGTAGAGAAACATTGCAGAAGGAAAGGGGTTCTCCCTGTTTCTGGCAGTTGTGCAGTGGGTCAGTGCTGTGGATGTGATAAAGTCTGGGTAAGATGATTCCAAATGGGTATAAAATGTGAAGAAATCAGGTTGACAAAAATGATGCACTCTGTGAATGTTAGTCAGCTTTTTTCTCCAGCCACTTCACTGCTTGTTCAAGGAGTTTGTAGGGATGAAGGCTGTGCATGGGTAAAACAACATAGGCTTCCCCGTAGAAAGGTTGACTTGACTGTGACTACAGCTCTGTGTGTAACCAACTGATGGCACAGATCAACACTGAGCCCCAGATATGGCAACATTTCTTGGCAGACCAGCTGGCCACTTGTTGCCAGGTTGATTGCACTGGACTTCTTCCAGGACAGAAAGAGCAAATATTTGTCCTCACTGAAATAGGTAAATATTCTGAGTATGGGTTTATCTTCTCTGCGAATAATGCTTCTGCCAGTACCACCATCCATGGACTCACAGAATTCCTGATCATCATGGCATTCCACACAACCTTACATCTCATCAGGGATCTCATCTCCCAGCAAGGGAGTGTAGCAAAGACCTCATACCATGGAAATAACTGATCTTACAGCATCCACCATTACCCACAAGTATCTGGCCAAATAGAAAGGTGGAATGAATTACTGAAGACTCAGTTATGGGGCCAACTGGGAGAAAACACCTTGCTAGGTTAGGATTCAGTTTCATAGGATGCTGTTTATGCTATTAATCACTGATCATGTGATACTCTGTCCCCATACTTAGACTACATGGGTTCAGGAATCAAGGGGTTGGAATAGGAATGGCTTCTCTCGCTATTAAACCTACTAACAAACTTCCTATATCTTCACTTCCAATTCCAGAAATTTTTAGCTCTACTAGTTTCCAAAGGAGGAATGCTTCCACCTGGGGCCACATAAATGTTTGACTGAACTGGATGCTGGGCATGCTACTTGGACATTTTGGTCTCCTTGTGCCATTGAACAAACTGGCATAAAAGGGAGAGAGAGAGAGAAAGAGAGAGAGAGAGAGAGAGAGAGAGAGAGAGAGAGAACATCAATGTGAGAGTGAAACATCAATTGGCTGCCTCCTGCATGCCCCTACCAGGGATCAAGCCCATAATTTGGGCATGTGGCTGAATGGGAATCAAACCATCAACCTATTGGTGCATGGGATGATGCCCAACCAACTGAGCCACACTAGCAAGGACACTATTTTTTCTTTATAACTATGTTTTTTTCTGCCTTCTTCTTAAGTATCTTTACCATTTCTAGTAATGTTGGTTTGGTGGTGATAAACGCCTTTAGCTTTTTTTTGGTCTGGGAAGCTCTTCATTTCTTTTCATATTTAAATGATATCACTGTTGAGTAGAGCTGTCTTGGTTGTAGGTCCTTGATTTTCATCACTTTTAATGTTCTGTGCCAGCCCCTTCTGGCCTGAAATGTTTTTGTTGAGTAGTCAGCTGACAGTCTTATGGGAACTCCCTTGTAGGTAACTAACTACCTTTCTGTTGCTGATATTAAGATTTTCTCTTTGTCTTTAACTTTTTTATATACATTAACACCTAAGAAATGGTATTGAGGAAGACACTTCCTTTCTCTATTTTTAATATATATTTTATTGATTTTTTACAGAGAGAAAGGGAGAGGGATAGAGAGTTAGAAACATCGATAAGAAAGAAACATCGATCAGCTGCCTCCTGCACACCCCCATTGAGGATGTGCCCAGAACAAAGGGACATGCCCTTGGCTGAAGTCGAACCTGGGACCCTTCAGTCCACAGGCTAATGTTCTATCCACTGAGCCAAACTGGTTAGGGCTCGTCTTTAACTTTTGTTATTTTTATTATGATGTGTCTTGGTGTAAGCCTCCTTGGGTTCATCTTGTTTGGAACTTTGTGCGTTGGTGTTTCATTGTCTCTGTATCTATTTTTGTACATAAGTTTATGTTGTTCATTATATCCCACATATGAGTGAGATCATGTGATATTTATCTTTCTCCAGCTGGCTAATTTCACTTAGCATAATGCTATCCAAGTTCATCCATGCTGTTGCAAATGGTAACAGTTCCTTCTTTTTTATAGCAGCATAGTATTCCATTGTGTAGATGTACCACAGTTTTCTAATCCACTCATCTGCTGATGGGCACTTAGGCTGTTTCTAAATCTTAGCTATTGTAAATTGTGCTGCTATGAACATAGGGATGCATATATCTTTTCTGATTGGTGTTTCTGATTTCTTGGGATATATTTCTAGAAGTGGGATTACTTGGTCAAATGGAAGTAATAGTTTTAACTTTTTGAAGAAACTTCATACTGTTTTTCACAGTACCTGCAGTGCATGAGGGTACCTTTTTCTCCACATCCTCTCCAGCACTTGTCGTTTGTTGATTTGTTGATGATAGTCATTCTGACAGGTGTGAGATGGTACTTCATTGTTGTTTTGATTTACATCTCTCAGATGATTAGTGAGTTTGAGCATGTTTTCATATGTCTCCTGGCCTTCTGTATGTTCTCTTTCAAAAAGTGTCTACTTATGTTGTTTTCCCATTTTTTTTATTGGATTATTTATCTTCCTTTTGTTAAGTTGTATGAGTTCTCTGTGAATTTTGTAGATTAAACCCTTATCAGAGATAGCATTGGCAAATATGATCTTCCATGCAGTGGGCTTTCTTGTTGTTTTATTGAGAGTTTTTTTTTTTCCTGTGCAGAAGCTTTTCTTTTGATGTAGTAATTTGTTTATTTTCTCCTTAGTTTCCATTGCCCTAGGAGCTGTATCAGTAAAGTTATTGCTATGATGTATGTATTATATTTTGCTGCCTATGGTTTCGTCTAATATTTTTATTGTTTCCCGTCTTACAGTTAAGTCCTTTATCCATTTTGAGTTTATTTTTGTGTATGGTGTAAGTTTGTGATCTAGTTTCTTTTTTTTTTTCTGCATGTATCTGACCAATTTCCCCAACACCATTTATTGAAGAGACTGCCTTGACTCCATTGTATGCTCTTGCATCCTTTGTCAAATATTAATTGAGCATAATGGCTTGGGTCAATTTCTGGGTTCTCTGGCCTGTTCTTGTGCCAGTACCAGGCAGTTTTGAGAACAGTATTTTGTAATATACCTTGATATCTGGCATTGTGTTCCCCCAACTTTGTTCTTCTTTCTCAGGACTGTTGTGGCTATTCAGGGTCTTTATTTATTCCAGATGAATACTTGGAGAGTTTGTTCTAGGTCTGTGAAATATGCTGTTGGTATTTCAATGGGGACTGCACTGACTTGATAAAATTATAAATTTATTTGGGTACTATGAACATTTTAATGATGTTTATTCTACCAATCCATGAATATGGTATGTTCTTCCATCTGTTTATGTCTTCCTCTGTCTCTTTTTTCAATGTCCTGTAGTTTTCTGATTACAGGTTTTTTAATGTTTAGTTAAGTTTATTCCTAGGTATCTTAATTTCTTTGTTGCAATGGTAAATGGGATTGTTTTTTAGTTTCTCTTTCTATGAGTTCATTATTGGTGCATAAAAAAGCCACAAATTTCTGGGTGTTAATTTTATATCTTGCTACATTGCTGAATTAATTTTTTTAAGCCTAGTAGTTTTTTGATGGAGTCTTAAGGGTTTTCTACGCACAATATCATGTCATCTGCAAATAATAACAGTTTTATTTTTTCTTTTCCAATTTGGATGCCTTTTATTTTTTCTTCTTGTCTGATTGCTATGGCTAGTACTTCTAGTACTATGTCACACAGGAGTGGTGAAAGTGGGCATCTCTGTTTTGTTCCTGTTCTTAGCAGAAATGGTTTTAATTTTTGCCCATTGAGTATAATGTTGGCTATAGGTTTGTCATATAAGACTTTTATTATGTTGAGGTATGATCTCTCTATTCCCACTTTGCTGAGAGTTTTTATCAAGAAATGGTTTTGGATTTTGTCAAATGCTTTTTCTGCATTTATTGATATGATTATGTGATTTTTGTCTCTAAATTTGTTTATGTGATGTATACATTTATTGATTTGCAGATATTCTACCATCTTTGCATTCCAGGAATAAATCTCACTTGGTCATGGTGTATGATCTTCCTCTTGTAATGTTGGATCTGATTTGCTAGAATTTTGTTGAGGATTTTAACATCTATGTTCATCAGGGATATTGGCCTGCAGTTCTCTTTCTTTGTGGTGTCTTTATCTGATTTTAGAATTAGGTTAATGCTGGCTTCATAGAAATAGCTTGGAAGTGTGCCTTCTTCTTGAATTTTTTGGAATACTCTGAGGAGGATAGGTTTTAGTTCTTTGAATGTTTGGTGGAACTCCTCCATAAAGCCATCCAGATCAGGGCTTTTGTTGCTGGAAGATTTTTGACTACTGCTTCAATTTCATCAGTAACTATTGGCCTATTCAGGTTTCTTTATATTTCTGATTGAGTTTTGGAAGCTTGTATTTTTCTAAGAATATGTCCATTTGGTCTGGGTTGTCCAGTTTGTTGGAGTAGAGTTGTTCATAGTATTTTTTTTAACAATCCTTTGTATTTCTGTGGGGTCTGTTGTTACTCACCTCTTTCATTTCTGATTTTGTTTATTTGGGTCCTCTCCCTTTGTTTCTTGGTGAGCCTGGCTAGAGGTTCATCAATTTTGTTTATCCTTTTAAAGAACCAGCTCTTGGTTTTATTGATCTTTTGTATTGTTCTGGGTTTTTTGTCTTTATTATTATTACCACTCTAATCTTTATTATTTCCTTCCTTCTTCTCACTCTGGGCTTTTCTTCTTGCTCTCTTTTTAATTCTTTAAGTTGTAGAGTTAAATAATTTATTACCATTTTTTCTTATTTTTTGAGGTAGGCTGTGAGTTTGACATGCTTGCAGAGCTATGAACTTCCCTCTCAGGACTGCTTTCACTGTGTCCCATAAATTTTGGATTGTTGTGTTTTTATTGTCATTTGTTACCAGTATGATTTTTATTTCTTCTTTGATCTCTTTGGTAACCCAGTCATTGTTTAATAGCATGCTATTTAGCCACCAAGTGTTTGATTTTTTTCATTGTTTTTATTGTAGTTGATTTCTAACTTTATGCCATTGTGATCTGAGAAGATGCTTGATATAATTTCTATCTTCTTGAATTTGAAGAGACTTTGCCTGTGTCCCAATATGTGGTCTATCTTTGAAAATGTCTCGTATGCACTTGAGAAGAATGTATATTCTATAGCTTTGGGTGAAATGTTCTGAAGATGTCAATTAATTCCATCTGATTTAGTGAGTCATTTAGGATTTATGTTTCTCTGCTGATTTTTTGTTCAGAGGATTTATCCAGTGATGTCAATGGAGGTATTAAAGTCCCCTACTATAACTATATTGCTGTCGAGCTCTCCCTTGATATCTTCCAGAAGTTTTTTATGTATTTGGGTCCTCCTGTATTGAGTGCATATATGTTTATCAGAGTTATATTCTCTTGTTGAATTGCTACCTTTAGTATTATGAAGTGGCCTTCCTTATCTCTTGTTATGGCCTTCACTTTGAGGTCTATTTTGTCAGATATAAGTATATGTCATTTTTTATACTGACTATCTCCTCAGTTATGTTCTTACTGAGTTCATCCATTTTTTCCCCAAATGCCTTGAGCATCTTTATAACCATTGCTTTGAATGTTGTATTTGGCATATTGCTTATCTCCATTTCATTAATTCTTTTTTGGGGCATTTCTCCTATTTTTTCATTTGGGGCATGTTTCTTTGTCTACCCATTTTGGTTGCCTCTCTATATTTGTTTTCATGTATTAAGTAGATCTGCTTTGTCTTCCAGTCTTGATAAGGTGGCCTTAAGGGGCTCAAGTAAAGTCTTCCTGATCACCTGAGTTAGGTTCTCTGGGAAGGTCCCTTGTGTGGGCTGTTTGATCCCTTCTGTTGTAGTTGAATCTTGATTGCTGCTTGCCCATTTCTGGGTGGTGTTGATCATCAGGCTGGCTGACTATGATGATTGACCTCAACAACAGTGTATGAGCTGCCGTGCAGGTACTGACCACACAAAGTGGCATTTGCTCCAGCAGATTCTGGTGCCTATTGTTGTACTGCTTATGGAGCTAATTGCCTCATGCTATAATGTAGTCTGAAGCTTGCCACTGAGTTTGTTGGTTCTGAGGGCTGTTGGGAGGGTCTCTGGTGCAGATCAATGTCAGACACTGCCTGTGACTGGTCCTGGGATACCTGTTAGGAGCTACAAAACAATCCACAGTTTGTGGCTACCTCTGCTGGGCTTGGATGTGTTGGGGAGGGCCAAGCTGCATACCAAGGGCAGCTTCCACAAGTACCAACCCTGGCAGCAGGTCAGTAAAAGCCCACGGCACCCTGAGATCAGCTTATGCCTACCAGTTCATGGTAGTCTCAGCCACTGAAAAAGCTATGCTAGCTGTATGATGTAGGTTCTCAGTGAGTTACTAGGTAGGGGCAAGTGATGTTCACCAGGTTGATAGAGATTAACTTTCAGCTCCAGTGATGGGTCTGGGGATACTCAGCAAAATTCTCAAGGTACATCAAGGCCAGCTGCCGCTTGCCTGAGCCTATGGGCCCTTGTGATAAGGCAGGGTCTCAGGGAGTCATCAGCATGAGGCCAGTAGAATTTCATCAGGTAGTCCAGATGTGGCTTCTTCTGTAAGTCCTTATCACAAAACTTCTGTACAGCTAGACTTCAGTTGATTATTCAAGTTGATTGTTCTATAATGTAGTTGTAATTCTGGTTTTGTCCTGGCAAAGGATGAGTGTAACTTCCACCTGCTCTCCTGACATCTTGGAAACTCACCCTTGCTTTTCTTAAGGCTCACTGAGTTTGAGGACTTATGTAACACATGTGATGTTAGTTTTATGTGTCTTCTTGGTGAGCTATAGTCCCCAGTTATTTAATAAAACAATAATATGTGGCCGAAACCAGTTTGGCTCAGTGGATAGAGCGTCGGCCTGCGGACTGAAAGGTCCCAGGTTCGATTCTGGTCAAGGGCATGTACCTGGGTTGCGGGCACATCCCCAGGAGGAGATGTGTAGGAGGCAGCTGATCGATGTTTCTCTCTCATCGATGTTTCTAACTCTCTATTTCTCTCCCTTTCTCTCTGTAAAAAAATCAATAAAATATATTTTAAAAAATAAAAATAAAGGCTTAAAAAACACAATAATGTGTTGCTGTGAATGTATTTTGTAGATGTGAATAACATTTATAGTCAGTCGAATTTAAGTAAATGTTACTCTTGATAGTGTGGTTAGGCCTTATTCATTTAGTTGAAGGCCTTAAGAGCAAATTTTAAGTTTCCCAAATAAGAAATTCTGCCTTAAGAATGCAGCAGTGTTCAGGCTGTTATCTTTCCCTATGGATTTCAGACTCAAGATTATAACATTGACTCCTGCCTGAGTTTCTAGTTGGCAGACATGCAATACAGAATTCAGACTTACCAGTCCTAAATTGCATGGCCAATTCCTTAAATAAATCTCTCTATTCATAGATACTAGTAGATGTATATATGTGTGTGTGTATATATATATATTTATATATATATTAATATATATATTTATATATATATAAATACTAATATATATATATATTTATATATATATAAATACTAATATATATATATATATATATATATATATATATATATATATATATATATACTAGAGGCCCGGTGGATGAAATCCTTGCACTGGAGGGGGTAGGGGGGGAGTCCCTCAGCCCAGCCTGTGCCCTCTCGCAGTCTGGGACTCATCGCTCCTTACCACCCGCCTGCAGCAGAGGCAGGAGAGGTTCCTGTCCCTACCACTGTGCTCGCCAGCTGTGAGCCCGGCTTCTTACTGAGTGGTGCTCCCCCTGTGGGAGTGCCTGACCACCAGGGTTCAGCTCCTGTGTTGAGCATCTGCCCCTTGGTGGTCAGTGTATGTCGTAGCAACCTGTCATTCTGCAGGTTGTTCCGCCATTTGGTTGATTTGCATATTAGGGTTTTATTATATAGGATATATGTACACACATTAAGTTTGAAAGAGTTACCTGTATCTCAGGTATAACATCTTTTTATGAGATTACTTAAGCTAGAACTCTATCTTGCAATGGGGGGGAGGCCTCGTCCTGCATGGACACAGTGCTGTTGCTGCCTAGCAAAGTGATGCCCAGTGCATGGCACCAGATGTGAATCCCCTTGTACCACTCATGCATTGCCTCTGAATTGAAGTGGCAAACAGGGTTACCTGGAGGTCACAATCCCACTGCTGCTTTCCAGCCACTGGAACTTTCAGTGGGGGAAATAATGCACTCTGCTAGGTCACAGAAACATATATTGCTAAGACTTCTCTTTTGAAACATTTTTATTGTTAGGGTCAACATGGGGAGTGGAAGTATGACCAGATTGGTAGAGGATGGATGTAGACACTAGAGAGTGATGTTCTGGACCATGGTCCTGATGTGAACCTGTCTGAGCTATCTTCCCTTAAAACCATCCATTGGTTCTTATTGCTATCCACATAGCATATTAAAGATTATCCTGGATTATGTGGGTGAACCAACTCTCACTGTGGTTCTTAAAAGTGGAAGAGGAAGAGGGAGAACCAGAGATAGCAGTGTGAGGGTTCATCCTGACATTACTGGCTATGATGGTGGAGAAATGAAGCTATGAATGATAACAGTTTCTAAAAGCTGGGAAAGGTGAGGAAATAGGTTGTCTCATTAGAGAACTCAGAAGGATTGTAGCCCTTCCAATATCTTGATTTTAACCCAGTAACATCCATCTGGAAGTCCTGACCTCCAGAACTATAAAAAGATAAGCTTATATTGTTTTAAGCCATTCAGTTTGTTGTAATTTGTACAGAGGCAACAGAAAACTAATACACTGAATGACAAAGAAAGTTTTTATAGCGATGGATCACCTAGAAACCTGATCTGTAAATTAGAGAACAATTAAAATCCATAATAAATAACAACCACTGAGTCACTGAATTATTTTAATCTTTTATTTGAAAAAACAATAAAAGCAGTAAATAGTATATAGCCACTCATTGTATTGTACAGTCAGAATTTCTTCTCACAGGGCAATGATGAATTCCATCCAAGCTATCTGTCCAGGACAGATCCTCCCTCTCATGGGTATCCCAACCATCTTCTTAATCTTTTGATTTGCCCTACATTATAAGTGCTACACACTGAAGAGCAGCATGTTCAATATCTATAGGACTCTATACACCACACCCAAAAAATTTAAATCTCTTAAAAATATTGGCATCTTCATTTTACTTTCAAAAAATGACTTTTCCCTCACTCTTACCAAAACTCCTACTTTGATGTCTATGTAACTGGGCTCAGATTGAACTATTCTAGATAAGTCAAAAGCTTAAATTTGAGAAACAAAACTGTCACTCTCCTCCTCTAAGTATAACTTCAGACTTATCCTTCAACCAGTCCAGCTGCTGAAGTACTACACAGGTTGAACAAATCTCTCATTATTGTGTCTACAACACCTTCTTCCACTAGAGTGACTAATTCAATCTAGGAAACTCCTATTTACCTCATCAATCTTAATGTCCCATTCATACCTTCTAGATACATGCCCTGAACAGTAGAATTCCTAAACTTTGGAATCTGGTGTTCCCTCAGAGGGCATTTTCTAACTTTCTCACACCATTAAATTCCAGTTCATCCCTTTAAAGGCCTTTGTGATTAAAAACATCAACAAGCTCTTGGCTTAGTAAAGGCCATATCCCATACTCAAGGAGGGATACCCATGTTTTTAAAGGTAGGACCAAAATTCAATCCCTCAGTGTGATGTGAGATAGCCCCTTATTACAATTATTTTGTTCATAACAAAGGTACAAGTTGTTAAAGATTCACTGCCTGAAAGGCAGGGAATGTCTGGGTTACAGAGATGGTACATGTTTAATATCAGAATTATTCAATCTCTGAATCACAGGGAACTCTAACAGAATATGGCCAACCCAGGATCCATGAGACTTTCACCCAGAAGCAGATCATATGCAGGTGCACATTTTTGACAATGTATCAAATCAGTCACAAGTAAGACTTTCAAATCCTACAAATCCATTTTAAAGCATGTATTGATGTCTGGCGATGTTTCTATTTCTCTTTCCACCTCTCTTCCTCTCTCTGAAATAAAACGTTTTTTTATTAAAATAAAGCATTTACTCCTTGCTCATTGAAGGAATAAGGCCACCATGTTATACGGTACAGAGAAGTAAGAGGAAATATGGAACTAGTATTATAGTGTTAAATGAAGAGGATTGTTCAAAGCTTCAGTTAAAGTTCTGGTAATCAATGTTTCTTTGAGGCAATGCAAGCATCCCTCTAAAAAGACCAAAATGGAAAAATGGGCTCAGTTAACCAAGAACAGCTTGCTAGCAGACAAATAGAAAAAGTTGGTCAATTTCTTGAGGGCGGATCAACTTCTCCATCCTCAAGGTTTAAGCTTAGTGATATATAACCCCCTTGGCATAGAGGAAAAGGAGGTCTTTAGCAAACAATTTGGAGACTTGACTTGGTGTTCAGTCTCATCTACATATGCCCAAAAGGATTCATAATTTTCCCTCTTCATTTATTATTTATTGCCAGGATCCCAACAACTACTGTTTTATTGCTAGGACCTCAACAACTGTTCTATCTTGTTTTGCCAGGAATCCAGAATCTACTTTTCTATCAAATTGCTAAGTATGATCAGCAGAAGAGTAATTTTGTGTGTGTGTTTTGATATTAACAGGTTTCCAAAGAAAATACATACATAAACAAAAAGATGTAGTCAAACCTCATTACAAATATAAACATTTCAAATATACATCAAAGCACACCAATATGCTGTACACACTACAGTAGTGGTTGTCCTACTTTCTCAACATGAAATTGCTACCCATCCCATCCCCCAGAGGTTCTGAATAAGTAGTTTTATAACAGAATAAGAATTTTCATTTCAGCAAGTTCCTTCATGTGCTTGATGCTGTTGGTTCAAGGACTGCACTTGGAATCCACTGCATTAGAATATGGAAAGAACAATTCTAGTCTACTAGAAGGAAAGGATGTTTAGCAACTGGAACTGTGGGATTAAGGTGTCTATATCAGGGTTAGAATGGAGATTTGCCATAAGTGTTTCTGCCTGAACTTTGGTCCTAGATGCTAACTGCCTCTGCATCTTCAGCTAAAGCTCAGAATTTTCTTTCCACGGAAGAAGTGGTAGCTAGTGAGGCAGTCAAGCAGATTTGTGCACCTAGGAGTTTGTCCTTTTTATTCTTCCTGATGGGTCTTCTCTGCCTTTGTGCTATGAGGCTGGGAGTTCTCTTCCCTTCCTAACAGCTCTTCAAAAATATCATTGTGCATGTAAAAGAACATGTACCCAGTGCGAAGCCTAGACTCCCGCATCACAACTTCCTGGATACTTGATACCTGCATATCATTATAAGTGAACCAGACTTTCCTCTCAAAGTCATAGGCATCACTGATATAATGGCCTGAATTTAGGGTATTACCAAGATGGCTAATAACACCAATGAGCCGATAAGCATGAGGATCTCTTATCTTGGGATTTGGGTTCTTGGCTTTAGCTTCTGTCTTCTTCTTAGCTAAAAAGTCTTTGTGTCCCAGGTTTTTATTGGAACCTGATGCACCGCGGGAATTCACATTGGCCTCCTGGAAACTTAATTCTGTAGGTCTTGTAAGGTTATCTGTGTGGCACTGGGCACCTGACTTCGGAAGGCTTTGAAGCAGTGCCTGCCAAAGGGCTTCTTCATAGATTCTCACCTTTTCACACTGCGGAGTCTGTCCAGGCACATTTGAGAACTCTTCTGAAATTTCGTTTTTTTCATCTTCAGAAAAATCTTCAATAGTCTCCGTGACACTATCAACAGCTGCAAACATACTGGCTTTCTCATATTTCTTTCGTTTTGGATTTCTAGGGACTTCTTGAATATGAACTTCTTCAGATGTGTCTGGGCCACTGGTGGGTTTACCTTCATCTTCACGGACCACAGAAAGGTTGGTATTTTCCAGATTCCTCATTAAGCCTGGAACTAATGGCTCTTTTTCAATGGCTGTGTCATATCCTGAGTTTACCAAGAGGGACTCTGCTGTAGTCAGTTCAGAGTGTTTTCCCAGGTTGTTTTGCTCCTGTTCTTTGCTTAACTCAAAAATCTGGTCCTTTTGTGGTTCAGACTCTTTGTCTGATTCAATGTGTGGAGCCAAGCAATCATTGGATTTTGAGGTCAATTTTGTTGAAGGTGTCAATGACTTAAGGATTTCAAAATTAATCTTATGAAAGAATTTTAACAAATGGAAATCCCTAATATGTACATTTTCATTTAAGGGAAAAGGTGGTTTGGTACTTTCAGTGCAATGAGAAGACACCTTTAAATATTTAGAAACAATGACTTCCTGATCATCCTTCCTTAATGACCAAAACTTATTAAAGCTATAGCGTTTCAGATGAACAATGAGGACCCTGGGTAGCCTACTGAATTTGTGCGTTGAAACAGAAGTCTTGTGTTTACACTTCCCACATTTATACTCAAGCTCTTCTGCTCCAAAGAAATGATCAAAAGTAGATTGAATAGACAAAGGATGTGTTTTTGTTCTTTGGGGAAGGTTGATGGAGAGATAATTATTAACCTCTGTCTTGAGAACAACCTGACCACAGGCTTTACAAGTAATAGAGTGCAGCAACTCAACCTCAAAATTAGTGGTGACAGGACAAACAAGCCTTTTGGTGACAGCATTGTCAGCAAAAAACTGTTGGGGTGAATCTTCTTTTTCAGATTCAATTTTAGCCATCCAAATTGTATTTAATTTTTCCATGTTGCCTTTCATCTGATCTAAACAGTGACCTAAAAACTCATGAGCATCATTCTGTGTGTTGTCAGAGAACATCTCTGCAACTGTTGAAATGGCATTTTTAATATTGACAAGTAATCTCTCCTTGGTTTTTATGCTATAAATGTCTTTCAAAATAAGCAAATGTGACAGGCACAAGCTAAGAGCATCAAGGGGGATTTCACTCCATGGGAAACCCTGATAGAGTAAATCATAAGCAAAGGATGGAATAGAAAATAGTGACTGTAAAACTGCATTCATGTAACAGGTGTTTCCCAAATTGGGGAGGCCTTGACATAGTTTCTCTGGATAAAAGTCAAAGGTCATCTTGAGTCTCTCCCACTCTGGATCATCCTCACTACAGAATGATTTCAATAGAAGTATCAAATATATTTTCTCAGCGAGAGTTTGAATAAAACAAGTGCCATCTAGGAAAGAATTTCCAGTAGAAGTGGTCTCGAATAAATAATCCAATTTACTTTCTTTTAACTCTTTCAACCACATTTGTTCCTTCTCATCATCAGTTACATACTCCAAGGGATCTGTCTTGAATTTCTTGTTTCTTACAGATTTATCCTCTTCCTGAAATTTCCCATATATATCTGAATCAGATGATGCCATCCTTTTTCTCTTCCTCAATCCCTCCTTTAATAACTCTTTGAAAGTAAGCATTGATAATTTTGATGTATCCAAAAGCAACTTCTGAAGGTCAGGTGTACTACTTCCTTCTCCTAGCTCAAAAAATCCACTTACTAACTTCTGATAGATTTTGTCAAATAAAGTTTTATTGATTTTCTTCTGTGTTTTTGTGCTGGCGAAGACACTTCTACCCATATCAGTTCTCATGGGTGATTGAAGATTATTTTGATGGGCTCTCTCTAAGAACATTGTCAAATTTTTAGCATCTCTAGAGGATAATTTTCTAATAAACAAGAAGCTATTATTTTGGAAAGTTAAATGCAGGTAATTTTGATTTTCTCCATAGGATCTAAAGACTATGTTTTTAATATTATTACCTAGCTGAAAAGTTGTATATTCTCCAGTGCTGAAATGAATCACCAATCTAGCTTTCTTATTTCTTTCCATTGTTTCAATAAATGCTTCTTTCAATTTAGACATCCCAGTATCCATGTTCCATATTTGAACAAAACCATGTACTGTTATAGCAGCCATATTTTCTTTATAAAATATACGTATCCTGAATTATTGACAAACTTGAAGTTCTAAATTGTTTTGCAAATTCACCTCTGGAGACAACACTAAAGCAATGGTACCTTAGTTATCTATACAGAGTAATTCTATTTCTAGTGTTGGTTTTATACTAGAGTCTCTTCAGGTTCTGGATTCCCACATCTTTAGTGATAAAACCAATATCCTTCAAGAGCTGTCCACAGTTGCATGAGGGCAGAGTCTTGATTCCCAAAGTAAGGTCACTGCTGAAAAACAATTAAGAAAAAATTATTTAATCTATCAGAGAAATGTTTGGCTAGAATTCAACTCTACTCCTATACACTAAATCTCTTTTCCACTGCAATACTAAATTAATTCTGTATTAATTTCCCCACTTCAACTGACATAATTAAACACTTGGAAGGTTTTCAATACATAGGTGAAGAGCATAATGAACAGTGTCTCAAGTGTATGCATATAATATATTAATCCTCCTGTCATAGAATGACCCTACAAGGTAACCATAATAAGTGAATAAGAAAGTGGGAGGCACTATGTGGCCCTCAACCCAATAACAGATGAATATCTCTATTTTATTTTTAATCCTCACCCAAGGATAGGTTTATTGATTTTAGAGAGAAAGGAATGGAGAGAGAGATGAAATGAGATGAGATAGAAACATGGATTGGCTGTCTCTCATATATGCCATGACAGGGGATGGGACCTGCAATCTAGGTACGTGCCCTTACCAGTAATCAAACGCAAAATCTTTCAGTTTACTGGATGACACTCCAACCAATTGAGCCACACTGGCCAGGGCCAGATGAATATCTCTTGATATCCAGAAATCTAGAGGACTTTATACATTGACCACTTATAGTTAATCAGTCTACCTCCTTCCAAATGCAGTTATGTTCCTTTCTTTCACATGGAACTGGGGAAAGTCTACACCAGCTGTGGGCAAACTACAGCCCGCGGGCCGGATCCGGCCCGTTTGAAATGAATAAAACTAAAAAAAAAAAAAAAAAGACCATACCCTTTTATGTAATGATGTTTACTTTGAATTTATATTAGTTCACACAAACACTCCATCCATGCTTTTGTTCCGGCCCTCCGGTCCAGTTTAAGAACCCATTGTGGCCCTCAAGTCAAAAAGTTTGCCCACCCCTGGTCTACACACTCTACCCCATGTGGGATCCTAAACTATCACTGCTTAAAGCAGGTTTTAAAGAACTGGCTATCTCTAGCTCCCACACGCTAAGATGACCTGGTATGGTCTAAGATATCCACATTTTCATGATAAGTGCCGGGAAATTAAAATCTTGAAGTCATGCTGAGCAAGACCGTGAAAAACTCATCACAATTTTGAAAGTAAAATGATGACCGAGAATCAGTTCAAGATTGTGTTTACTATGCTTTACTACTGAATAAGCAAACACAAGTATAAAAGTTTATAAAAACAGGATGTGATGAGTGGAGAATTTCCTATTGGCTCAAATGTTGCCTTCACTGTTACTATGGAGGTATGTCCAAAGTTTCAAGGTCAGTATAATCCATGTAGAGTGAAGAATTCCCCAGGTTAAAAAAGGAAAGAAGTCAATGGCCTGGTATCCTTTTGGCCTTTATAACAGGGGCAAAACCAAGTCAGCACTCAAACATCCATAAATTTCTTACTAAGTCCTAATTAACATATTTCTACTTTCTGTTCCTTAATGCATCACTGTATGGCCTAGAAGTAAACTGGTTGTGCTCAACATGGGTAAAATATGTACTAAACAGACCATCTCCAGGATCTTTGGTCCTGCTTTTCTCATACTTTCAAGTATGTTCATATTCGCCTGTCTAAAGTAGAATCACCAATAGATTCCAAGGATCAGCTGGGCTGAGAAGTACTGTCAAGAAGCTTTATAGTATACCTGGACCACAAACATAAGCAAATTGGAAAATCATATGAAACAACTTCTAGCAGGCCTTAGGTCTCATAATCTCTTTTCCATAAATTATTATGTGAACACCATCAGAACATACTTAGCCATCCATGGACAAGTAAATACAAGGCATTTTACCCAGAACCTGGGCAAGTAAGTGTGAGATCTGTTTTGCGCTCCAGACAACATGGAATTCAACTGTAAAGTAACCATTTTCATAATTAGAGTCTAGCATTGTTCTTCTGATCGGCCAGAATTGCTTCCACATTCTCCACCAATTGGTTACATTTTGCAACTAACATAAAGTGCCTGGTATTCACCTTCCACAAGATAGAGTAGGTCAATTTCTTGAAGTAATACCATTTCTCTACTCCCCAGTTGCCTTCCCTTTAAACCACCAGTGAGACATATATGCCAACAAGTTGGGTGTATCAAATTTTCCTGAATTGGGTCATTTCTGGCTTGAGAACTCGAAGCATTCTAATCTCAGTCCAAGAACTCTCCAAATAAGTTCTTAGGCTTTGCAAACACACCACTCATCTTCCCCTTAGCAACATTTCATTAGTCTCACTAAGTGATAAATCTGTAACCTCAATTCTTTGCATATTAACATTTCCATGTACACTGCCTGCTTCAGGACAAGCCAGATGAATCTGACAATTCTGCTCAGTATCTGATGGGGTCCCTAACATCACCCTAACAGAAAGTAAGTAAAAGGGAACAGTAAGACAGCAAGTCACTGATGTAAGAAAAGAGAAAGTCCAATCAGATTATGAGGAACAGCACCATGACACTGGACTAAGATCACCACATCCTACATGTAAAAAGTCAAGGTAGAACCACTAAGTGTTCCAGAAAAGGTTAAAAAAAGGCCCCACAATGAGTAACTAACTCTGCTTGTCAAATGTTCAACATGGTCAAAAATATACAGAAAACTTTCAGCCAAATATCCCAGCTTTCCAAAAACATATGTAACAAGGTGTTCAAGACAAGGACAGACTTTTGAGTACTAAGTAAGTAAAGGAATTATTTCCAAAGCCCTGAATTTTCTAAGAAGATATGAAAATGGACTTCAGATATACTGTTGTCCCTAACAACCAATACATCACCCTGTTGGTGATGAATATTTCTCCCTAAAATACAATGGCTCCTTCCAAAGGCCACAAAAATAAGCCCACTTGTATTGAGCACTGAACACATATGTTAAAAAGACATTGTTTAGAGATCCTTCAAAAATTTAGGCTATGAGGTATCAAAATCAATGCCCCCCACTGCCTGCTTCTTCACACTTAGCCCTCTATAGGACACCCTAGTGACTCCAAAAAAGTTCTATTAGTGACTAATATCCCACAGACACCATGGTCAACTCTAGAGTATCTGGCTCATTGACAAAAATAAGTATAAGTAACAATTTCTTGCCCATCATATATAGATCAGAGAGGTTCTTACAGCTAGCTCTGGCCACAGGGCCCACATAACCTGAGCTAAATCCCTATACTCAAACCAGTGGGGGAGGTTCAGATATACTTAATGTCTTAATCACTCAAAATTAAAAATTTCTGGATAACTAAGTAGTGAACCAATCTGAGTTAATAAATAGGTTGGCACCTAGCACAACAAATGCTTATATCAGAAAGCATGTGACCAAGAATTGATTAGAAGTTATGTTTCCTCCCACATAGTTAAATATTCTTCTTAAATCTTGTCTATGTTATTAACTTGCTCAGCAAATCTGGTTTTTATGAGTAATACCAAAGGAAACTTCTGCTTAGACCCTGTCCAAATTATCAAAAACTAAAAATTCGTGGAATCAATTAATGAAATTTTTGTTTTATCAAATATTTTATCTATTAAGCTATGTTCAGGGAAGTAGGGATTGCACCCATCCATATACAAAAGTGTACATGAATCAAAGTGAGAAGACAATCATATTTATCATGGTGGAAATGGGGCTGAAAAAACATTCAAGCATAACTGCAAATTCAAGAAATCTGGATTATTTATATATAGTCCTCACTGTCCTACTTTAATGCTTAGTAATAGTTTAAACTATTTCTTCTCCACACAAAAAAAGTATTAATTGTTCCAATTTTGACCACTTGAGAAAATGAACATGTAACCCCAGAACCACTTCCAGTCTGCATTCAAATTTTTTAATCACAGCTGATCTGTATTTATCAAGAATTGTAATTTCTAATGATAGCTGAAATAATCTCAGGCCCTCTTGACATTTCCATTCCCTGCCTTCAAAAACACATTTAAGAGACACATGTATCAAAAAATGATGTTTCTGTTCATCAATCATTCTTCACAGTTCAACCTGCTTACATCCCATTCCAGAATAAAGGAGACTTCCTTGAGCCCACTGAGCATTAAGATTAAGAAACATCTTGCTGGCTCTGGCCCGTTTGGCTCAGTGGATGGAGCGTTGGCCTGCGGACTCAAGGGTCCCAGGTTCGATTCCGGTCAAGGGCATGTACCTTGGTTGCGGGCACATACCCAGTGGGGAGTGTGCAGGAGGCAGCTGATTGATGTTTCTCTCTCATCAATGTTTCTAACTCTCTATCCCTCTCCCTTCCTCTCTGTAAAAAATCGATAAAATATATTTTTAAAAAAGAAAAGAAACATCTTGCTGATGCACAGCTGAGGGATCTAACCACTGCTCACTTTTCCTAGCACATTTTAAGCTTAAATCACCTGCTTGATTCTGCCTCATCACCCAAAGGCTTTTGGGGCTTCCTTTGATTGCTCTTTTTAAGAAGGTTTTAAACTAAAATGTATCAGTTCTCTAAAACTCCACTGAAGAGCACTATGTGACTATAAACTTCAGCAGTAGTGATATTCCTCCTCCCTTGCCACTCCTACATCAAATTAAAAATATATGGATGGCAGCTATATTCAAAAGTCAGCCCAGGCCAGTGTGGCTAAGTTGGTTGGAGTGTTGGCCCATGCATCAAAAGGTGGTGGATTTGATTGCCAGTTGGGGCACATACCTGGGTTGCCGGTTCGATCCCCAGTGTAGGAGGCAGTTTTTATCTCACACTGATGTCTCTCTCTCCCTCTCTCTCCCTTTCCCTCTATCTCTCTCTCTCCCTCTCCCTCTCTCTCCCTCTTCTTCTGTCTTCTTCTCTCTAAAATTAATTCCAAAAACATTTTTAAAAATTTATGAAAGCCAAAGTGCCTTTCTTTCATTTTACGTATAAACTCAGTCCATTATATTTTACTGATCTACTACTAGTGCAACACACTGGGCTAGCTGCTGATCTCAAAACATAGCCAGAAACTCATAAAGCTGCACTACTCCTATGAAATCTGGAGCCATGACGTACAGTGTCAATAAGCTGGCTGTAAGGATAAAAACTCCTAGTACGAACTGTTTGCTTCACGGTTAACTTACTAATTCACTTTACATTAATCTTTTTGGTCATTTAGTATTTGCTGAAAATCTGCTCTGTGGTGTGTATTACGATTTCCTGAGTGTCTGCTCCATGCAGGGTATTGTGGCCAGTGTTCTCAGGGACACAAAGGATATGAGCACTTACTGTACCTAAACAACATTATACTCTAAATATCAAGTGTAAACATCACAATGAAAAAGGGCCTTGCTCCCAGTGGGGACAAAAGATATGGGGAAATGTCCTTTCACTGCCATTTTCTGGAATTTGACCCATACCCAGGGTGGGAGAAGTGTTTTGTAAAAGAGAAGATCTTCTGGAGTGAGATTTCTCAGACCTACCTCAACTCTGCAAAATGATGAGGCTTGGCCTCATATTTATAGAGCAAATGAGAAATTGGCCCTTGGGAAGAATGCTTAACAGCCCAAGAACCCAGAAACCCAGGATATTGATTCTATATTAAGATCACTTAATGAGAACTTTTCAGGTTTTTGGAGTATTTACCCTCTGTAACCTGTATTTGTATTTCCCACCATTTCATGCTTTCAAGAGTAAGAAACACTTGAGAACCAATGAGAATATACCTTTTAAATCTGAACATGCATTTCTCACTCCCAAGGCATTCATCGCAAAAGCAGAACATTTGAAGGTAGATAAATAAACCCTAGAAGGCTCTTTAGGCTCAGTGACTATGAAAAAGTAACATCTCTAGGTTAGATGTCTCCCACTGACATCTGATTATAACTGTGATCACATATAAAATCAAGGATTTCTGTTTGAAACATGCGAGAAGAACAAAGACACATCCAACATGTGGTGAGAGATTGCTACTCAGTTACCCAAGCAAACCTCCCTGAATAGAAATGATGAAGGACCAATGAGATAGTGTGTACGTCCTTGTAGGCAGTAAGTAGAAAAGACCGGGTCATATAATTACTGTAGAAGTTTCCAATAATTTTTGGGTATCCCCAGTAATCATAAGGAAGAGCTCTGAAAAACAAAAAACTTCAACTAACATTTATTTATTTTTTTCTATTGTTGACACAATTACAGATGTCTCCCATGTTTGCTCCCCTTTACCAACCTCTACCCATGCCCCACTCCCTCCCTCTGGCCATCACCACACTGGTGTCTGTGTCCATGGGCCATGCATATGTTCTTTGGCTAATCTCTTCACCTTCTTTCATCCAGGCCCCCCGCGCATCCTCCTCCCTTCTGACTTCTGTCAGTCTGTTCCATGCATCCATGCCTCTGGTTCTATTTTGCTTGTCACTTTATTTTGTTCATTATTTTCCACATATAAGTGAGATCATTTGGTATTTATCTTCCTTTGTCTGGCTTATTTTTCTTATCATAATAATCACCAGGTCTATCCACGCTATCGCAAAAGGAGTTCCGTATTTTTTTACAGCTGCATAGTATTCTATTATGTAGATGTATCACAACTTTTTTTATCTACCCATCTCCTAATAGGCACTTGGGTTGTTTCTAGATCTTGGCTATTGTAAATAGTGCTGCTATGAACATAGGGGTGCATATATTCTTTATGATTGGTGTTTCCAAATTCTTAGGATATATACCCAGATTGCTAGGTCAAAAGGCAGTTCCATTTTTAATTTTTAAAGGAAAATCCATATCGTTTTTCACAGTGGCTACATCAGTCTGCATTCCCACCAATAGTGTATAGGGGTTCCCTTTTCTCTACATCCTCACCAACACTTTTTGTTGCTTTATTGATGGTAGGCATTCTAACAGGTACACAATAACATTTGTTTTCAAGTAAACATAGTGACGTTGGATAAGCCAATTCTACTATCAGAGCCCATTAAACTAACTGGAAAATAATAATCTATGCTTCCTTTGAGGACTCCATTCAATAAGTATGATTCTATGTAGAATATACTAACAATATGTGATTTTTATTCAGACTAAATCTCAATACTGTTTATTCAAGTTGTAAATGTTTTTGATCCTTCAGATAAAAGATATATGACTTGAAAAAAACCCCACATTGGATTTCCCAAGATAGTCCAAATAAAAGATATTTTATTCACCAATTAGATGACGTGTATTAAATTTGGGCTTGGAAATGGCAGGAACCATACAAAAATATTAGAGGGTGAGTAGCTGAATATGCTGGGTTTGGCAAATGTAAAGAGTGGATTCTGAAACCCCAACAGGCATTCATCTATCTATTCATTCCCTAAACAAATATGTATGGCATACTGGAAAGCATTGTGTTAAGCTTAAGTAGAGAAGAATAAGAAGAAAGGAAAAATATTTGCTCTCATAAAACTTTCATTCTATACTATGCAGCTGTAAAAAAAGAAGGAACTCTTACCCTTTGAGACAGCATGGAGAGACCTGGAGAGTATTATGCTAAGGGAAATAAGCCACTCAGAAAAAGGTAAGTATCACATGATCTCACTTATATGTGGAATCTAATGAACAAAATAAACTGACGAACAAAATAGATGCAGAGACATAGAGTCATGCAACAGACTGATGAATCTCAGAGGGAAGGTGGGGGTGGGAGAATGGGGGAGGGGCAAGAAGAGATCAACCAAAGAACTTGTGTGCATATATGTATAACCCGTGGACACAGACAATAGTATGGGAAGGAAACAAGAGTGGGGTGGAGTGTTAATGGGGGGAAAAAGAGGGACATCTGTAATATGTTCAACAATAAAGATAAAATTAAAAAGAAAGAAAAAGAAAGAAACCTTTTCATTCTAGCAGTGAAATAGAAATTATACGCACATAAAATATACAGAATGACAGATGGTGGTAACTGCTAAAGAAAACAGAAAGGGGACGAGGATATGCTGGTGGTAGTGGGAATAAGCTTGCTGCCTTATATAAAACTAGTGGCCCGGTGCATGAAATTCGTGCACGGGGGAGGGTGTGTTCCTCAGCCTGGCCTGCACCCTCTCCAATTTGGGACCCCTCGAAAAATGTCCTGCCAGTTTACAGGGATTGGTCCTAAACCAGTAGTTGGACATCCCTCTCATAATCCGGGACTGCTCTGCCCACACTGCAGCCACCGACCGCTACTGCCTCAGCCACTGCCTGCCCAAGATCAATGGCTGTGGGGAGAGGGCCCGCGCCCACGCCCCGCAGAGAATCAGCTGGGTGGGAGTGCTGTACGCTGGCAGTGGGGCCAAGGACCGGTCCCTGGACCCCGCCAAGTGGGCCCAGCTGCAGAGGAGCCTGGATAAGAAGCTGGGCGAGCTAAGCAGCCAGAGGAGGAGCAAAAGGAGGGAGAAGGAGATGTGAGCCAGCCCTCACACCCTCCGGCCTTTTCTTAGCAAATGCAAGTGGGAGCAAGCAGCTGTCCATGGCGCTTTCTGTGCCTTATAGCTGCTCCGGTGATGTGACCAGGGCTGCATGAGCAAGCCAGGGGCCTCTGGGAGGGGGTGGGTGGGCCCAGCGTGCCATGCCTTGCGCTGGGGTGGGGGCGGGCTGCAGTGGCTGTTCTCTGGACCTTCTGGGGAGAGCCGCCCCAGGTCTGTTTTGCTGGCACCAGGGCCCCCTGGGGCTCTCCGAGGTCCCTCGCCAACTGCCTTAAGAGAACCTTTAAGAGAGGTTCCGGGAGTCCGGGTTGTGGCCTGGCCTGCGCCCCGCCCTCCTGCCCTCGGATCGCCATGGCGATGGAGGGGCGCAGGCCCTCCCGCCCTTCAGTTGCCATGGTGGGGGTCCAGGGTTGCTGCCTCGCCTGCGCTCAGGCCCTCCTGCCCATCAGTTGCCATGGTGGGGGTCCGGGGTTGCGGCCTGGCCTGCGCCCCCCCCCCTCCCGCCCTTCGACCGCCATGGTGGGGGTCCGCGGTTGCTGCCTGGCCTGCAACACGGCCCTCCCACCATCCGATCGCCATGGCGGTCGAGGGACACAGGCCCTCCCGCCCTCTGATCGCCATGGCGGTGGTCCGGTGTTGCAGCCTGGCCTGCGCTCCGGCCCTATGCCCTTCAATCGCCATGGTGGGGGTCCGCGGCTGCTGCCTGGCCTGCGCTCTGGCCCTCCTGCCCTCCGATCGCCATGGCGGGGGTCCAGGGTTGCTGCCTGGCCTGCGCTCAGGCCCTCCCGCCATCCGATCGCCATGGAGAGGGTCCGGGGTTGCTGCCTGGCCTGCAACACGGCCCTCCCGCCCTCCGATCGCCATGGCGGGGGTCTGGGGTTGATGCCGCCCTCCCATCGCCATGGCGGAGGGGGTTGCGGCCTGGCCTGCGCCCTGCCCTCCCGCCCTTCAATTGCCATGGTGGGGGTCCGCGGCTGCTGCCTGGCCTGCGCTCCGGCCCTCCTGCCCTCCGATCGCCATGGCGGGGGTCCAGGGTTGCTGCCTGGCCTGCAACACGGCCCTCCCGCCCTCCGATCACCATGGCGGGGGTCCGGGGTTGCTGCCTGGCCTGCAGCCTGCCCTCCCGCCCTTCCACCGCCATGGTGGGGGTCCGCGGTTGCCGCCTGGCCTGGCTCCGGCCCTCCTGCCCTCCAATTGCCCTGGGGATCAGGGCCACAGGCCAGCCGGCAACCCCAGCTTTCCCATGGCGATCACCCACTGGGGGGGTGGGGAAAGGCAGCCGTTGCCCACCCCCCAACTCTTGCCTGCCGCCTGGGTTGCTGATCACCATTCTTCAGTCCTTCCCCTTTCGCCTCTCATCATTGTGAGTATGCAAATTAACTGCCATTTGTGCACTGGGGGGGGGGGGGGGCGAGTGTCCCTCAGCCCAGCCTGCCCCCTCTCACATACTGGGAGCCCTCAGGCGTTGACCCCCATCACCCTCCAATCGCAGGATCGGCCCCTTGCCCAGGCCTGACGCCTCTGGCCTAGGCGTCCGGCCCGGGCAGCGGGGACCCGCAGTGGCAGCGGGTGGTGCTGCGATCGTGCGGGCTCCGCCCCTGCCCCTGCAGGAAGCCTCTGACTGAGGCGTCCGGCCCGGGCAGTGGGGACCCACAGCTGCAGCGGCCCCGCGATCGTGGGCTTTGCTTTAGGCCCAGGCAAGGGACCCCAGGCTCCCGGGACTGCCAGCTTCGACCATGCCCAGCTCCCATCGCTGGCTCCACCCCTACTTCCTGCTATCACTGGCCAGGGCGGCAAAGGCCCCTGATTCTCCAATCATGGCTGGGGGGCAGGGCAAAGGCGGCTTAGCTCCCCCCTGGGTTTCTGATCACTGTCAGTGGCAGGGGGCTTCTTCCTGCTTTCCCTTTCGCCTCCCTGCATTGTGCCTACATATGCAAATTAACCGCCATCTTGTTGGCAGTTAACTGCCAATCTTAGTTGGCAGTTAATTTGCATATAGCCCTGATTAGCCAATGAAAAGGGTAGCTCGTACGCCAATTACCATTTTTCTCTTTTATTAGTGTTGATGGTCTGGGAAGGTCCAAATGATAATGATGACATAGCAGGGTCTTAAAGAAAGTGAAGGAGCAAACAGATAGATGCAGAGTGCTCCAGGCAGGAGGAAGAATGAATAAAAAGGCTCTCAGCTGGAAGTGTGCTTGGCATGTTATAAACAAGAAGCAGGCCAGTGTGTCTAGAGAACAGTCCAGAAATTTGAAGAGAAAGAAGGTGTGAAAGTTTTGTAAAAAAGCAGGAGAGTGAATGGAACAGTAGCTTTGCGGAGTAGCACAAAAGATCAACTGAGGTTAGTGGTTATGAATTTATAGTGCGACCAATCAGAGTATTTGTGTGTTTTTTCTCCAACAAAATTCAACTGCCCAGCTACCATGGTACAGATGTGCAACAGGCAGAGCCTTGAATTTAACTTTGAGATTTTGCCATTCATAAATAACCAAGTAAGAAGAGAAAGGGAGATGAAGGTGTAGAGAAGGGAGTGATTATAAATATGGACCGGAAAGGGTAAAATGGGAACAGAGAACAGAAAGATGGAAAGGCCTACATCTCATGAAATATTAGGGTGGGTGGGGTAGAAGAATCAGGTTACCAGGAGTTCAGCTCTCATTTCAATAGTTATAATTCTGCTCCCTGCTTCTAAGCATCTGTCCACTGCGTGTACACTTCCTTCTCCAATTCTCCTGCTACTTTCCCATATGTTCTATTCATTCTCACCCTGGCTACAAAGCTGGAAGTAACTAATAAGAATGAGAGTGGAAAGTTGAATGTTAGGAGTATGTAGACAGGATTAGAGACAGACATGATCAGAGGGAGGAGGGGGAAGGGAAACCATCCATGCTCTGTTTTCACTCTCCCAAGTCTGGGTCAAAGGTCAACACATAAAGAGGTGCATTGCCTCTAGAGCATTAGCAATTAAATCCCGTCATTATGTTTGGTCGCAGCTTCAGTGCGCATGCCTTTTCCAAATGATTGGATCAGGGCAGACTCTGCGTCTTTCTCTGGTTTAAAGGTGCATTTCTGCACTCAGCAAATGTCCGAGTCATTGTATAGCAGGGCAATGCCATTACTTTGCCTCTTGACATACATTGCACATAAATCTCTCCATAGGAGGCCTGACCAAGATGAGAAGAATTCTCCAGGCTAGCAAATTGTTCCCAGGAGTTATTTAAGCTTTGAGCCTTTTCTGAGACAGTTTTGGCATAGCTTTTTTTGGTTTGTTTTTCATTCTTTTAAAATTGTTTTGTCAGTACTATTAATAAGACATAGTTGATTAAGAGACCAGAATGCAAATTATTTTCCAGAAGTTAAAAATGATTTCATTAATAGTGATCTCTCATGAGAAAGTGCATACTTGTTACATTCAAATCATGATAAATGAGGCTTTGTGGAAATCAGTTCCTTTTCTCAAATTGCAACCCTCCTAATATTTTTTCCACACTTTCTGCTAAGTACTGCATTTATTTGTTTATTCACTTAATAACCAAAATATTTGATGATACCTAGTCAATTATTGCGACTGACTATGAACAAGATCCGAAGATGAAGCAATAAAATATTTCTGACCTCAGATAGGTTGTAAAACAAATATACAAAAAAAATGACAATACATGGAAAATCATATTAAGTAAAATCCAACTAGTGTTATTTAAGAGACCAGATATTTTCTGGACTCTCGTAGCAATTTCTCTCTACATGGAATTTCCTAATAATCTCCCTATTTCTGTCTTAGTTCTACCCTTCCTTTAATACTGCATCAATTAGAAGATTGCCAGGCCTGAATTTCCCTGCCTCAGAATTCACAAAGCATTCGCTTTTTATAAGACTGTCACTTAGCCTGTGCTACCTTGCATTGCTGCTTCACATGGTCCAACCACAAACTTCATAGATATCTGAAAACAATGAGTTTGCTTTCAGTCTGTGTGGAGTGAAACTTTCCTTTGTCAAGGAAATCATAAAGTTGGACAAGTAGGAGTTCTTCAATGGTTGGGCCCAAAGAATTCTAACTTTCCTTAAGAAAATACTGTCCAAAAATTTAAAATAATGGATGTCAGGACAGGAAATGGTGAAATTAAATGGGATGGAACTTTTACTGGAACATCAAACTGAACATGACACACAGACCAGGTTATATAAGACAGGAGACTGGCCCTAACTGGTTTGGCTCAGTGGATAGAGCAGACTGAAGGGTCCGAGGTTCGATTCCAGTTAAGGGCATGTACCTTGGTTGTGGGTACATCCCCAGTAAGGGGTGTGCAGGAGGCAGCTGATCGATATTTCTCTCTCATTGATGTTTCTAACTTTCTATACCTCTCCCTTCCTCTCTATAAAAAAATCAATAAGATATATTTTTTAAAAAAGACAGGAGACTGAATAGGTGAAGACTACTATCTATCGCATTTAAAATGCATACGAAGTTAATGAAGCCATTTCATTAAGGTTTTGTCCTATAGATATAATTGCAAAACTGTGTAAATCTTCATGACAATTGGCATTTAATTTACATAATTTGAAAAATGACCTATAAAATGAGACTTTTCCCTTTGTCTTGGGGTATTGGTAAAGGTGCCAAATCAGGAACTAGAACCACATTATATAAAAATAGCTACACATGTGAAAACTATTGATCGCTTTCAAAGATTATTTGAAGTAAGAAAATTTATTAGGGAGCACCGTGGCATTTCCCCTGCTCCTATGTTCAAGTCAACTGTGGGGTTGAGATTGGGGTATTGTTTCAAAAAGAGATGTGTGATAGCATCTCACACCCTGTCTACATACTTATTGAGTAGCCAACATGTTTAAGTCCAAACTCATGTACTAGAGTGTGAGAGACTTGGGGGAACTTGACATGTTTACTCTGGAGGTGGACAAGCAAAGAAACTGGTGTCTTTTTAAACTGAGAAGTCATGATACAGAATGAAGTGGTTCCCATGAGAGGGCAAGATGAGGCAATAGTGAACACAAGTTCCATTCCCCTATTTGGAGAGGAAATGGTACAAGATTTCATATACTAAGTGGAAGATAATGAGACTATAACTTTGTGAAGAAAATCATCCCAAAGGAACTGTTTGCCAGAAAAAGAGTGACCTTCCAAGAAAGAGGCTCTCAGATACATAGTAGGAGAATGTGAAATAAGGGATAAAAGATTAGCTGAATCCCTGGCACTTTCCTCGATAGCAAAATTCCAGTCCCCAAAAAAGTTTTGAGGAGATACTTTGAGAACACTAAAGGAGTGAATTCTGTGGCTGTGGATAAATTGGATGTTTTTGGTCTCAAACAGCACAAGGGGGAGCTATAGCATTTTCATTTCCAAGGTAAGGAGGGCAGCAATTCAATGCGTCTTCAGCTTGGTTAAAGATATATGACAGGACTTAGTAAGAGCTGTGATGGAACTTTACCCACTTTTGAAAAAAAATTAACTGGAAAATGTATTAAATGCCACAAATGAAAATCCCTTATTATGCCTTCAAAATACCAATCTGTCTTATCTGAAGGATCAGTTCCCTGACCAGAAGAAATACAAAATTGCCTTAATTTGTTCATTGTGTTTTTTAAAACTGGTCTTGAAATAGCCTTAAGAACAGATTCTCAAAACTTAAATCATACCTCTAACCCCTAAAAAGTGA